>NC_052639.1:11674375-11974375 GCF_016161935.1 Mauremys reevesii
ATACTTGTTCCTGCCTCAGCAGAGAAAGCTGGACTTGATGACATCTTGAGGTCCTATCTAGCCCTACATTTCTAGGATGCTACTGTATATTACATATAAAAACACAACATACAGAATAAAACTCACCACAACATAATGTCAGGAAAATTCCTTTTGATGCGAACTATGACATCCTAGGACAAAAATTACACCAATGGAGAAAACAAGCTGAGACCAAAACAATTCACCATAAAACTGCTACCACAAAATGGGTGCGATCACAGTTCAAATGGCACCACATGCAAAACAGCTCAAAGCGTAGAACATGACGCAGCACAAAGAGGAATTATTTCAATGTATTAGGTCTGGAAGGGATCTTTGAGAAGTCATCTACTCCCAGCCCCGCTGTGCTGAGGCAGGACAAGTATCCCTAGACATTTGCAGACCAGCGTTAATCAATCTAACCTGGTCTTAAAAACCCCAATGAAGGAAATTCCACAGCCTCACTTGGAAGCCAATACAGGCAAACACAGACCAAAACAATGCTGTACACACACACGCTGGGCTTTGCGGTTAAGGGAAGCAGAATTGAAACAATCTGGGTTCAGTTCCCAGTTTTGCCGCTAAATTCTCCACAAACTTGTTACACACCGGTGGCTGGCCCGTACCACTGCCTTGGGCTCACACGGCTCAGGCTGTGGGGCTGTTTAATTGTCATGTAGAAGTTCCGGCTGGGCTGCAGCCCAAGGTCTGGCACACTCCCACCTCGCCGGGTCCTAAGGTGAAAAGAGACAAATTCATATTACAATTAAGGCACAAATATTCAACAGCGAGGATGATTCACCACAGGAACAAGTTACCAAGGAAAGTGGTGGATTCTCTGTCTCATGACGTCATTTCATGAAGACTAGATGCCTTTCTGGAATGTGTTTACCCCAAAAGTAGCTAGTGTGTGTCATACAGGAGGCCTGTGATATGCAGGGGTCAGATTAGATGCTCTAATGGTCTCTTCTGCCATAAAGTGACTAATTCCTAAAACTGAGTGTAGCATCAGGGCAGCGTCTGATGTTTTACTGTCTAGCTGGCTTGCTTCCTAGAACGAATGCTCCTTGAGTGGGGTGATCCACAGGAGTAGCTCAAACCTCCAAAGTGCCTGGCCAGGGCAGGACATTAGCCAAACAAGGGAGGGTGTGGCATGTGACATCACAAAGGCCTTTGCAGGACCTCAGACTATTGGCCAAGGTGGTCTGGGAGGTGGTGACCTCACAGAGGATGCTGACATCAGCCAGGCAGGACAGGGGCGAGGGCCAGGAAACCTCAGAGACCCTGTGGCTTTGCTTCAGCAAGTCTCCTTCTCCAGGTCTCTCTTTGAGGACTGGGGGAATATTGCTAAGTTCACAATGCCCTGAGCGCTTCGAGGAGGAACCTCTTTCAGTTTTCTCCTTCCCTTTTAGTGATTTTACTTGAAAACAGCCGACCCTGTTTAGAAAGGTAAGAGCCTCCTCGAGGTTTAAGAAACTGTTCCAGTCTAGTCCATCTGGTGACCATTGTTGAATTCATGGAAAACATGATCTTAAGGAAAGGCAGGGAATTTTATTCCAAACCTGGGATCTGTCCCTTAGAATCACCCTGAGGACATTAGGGTTTGTCCTTTTGATTCACCTTTTCCTCCATCCATCCCTCCTTTCTCTTCCTCTCTTGCTTCTTTTCTCCTTTCTCCACTGTTCCCCTCCTAACACCAGGAGAGGGGGTGTGTGTGTGTGTGTGTGTGTGTGTGTGTGTTTGCGGGTGAGGTGCTAGCAGCTCTCACTGTGGGAGAGTCCACCCCAAAACTGTGGAGCTGCAGTAAGTGCTAGGGGCAGTGATCCTGCAGAGTGACCTGGGCCCATCCTTTTGAGCTCTGGTGGAGACCCCTCAATGCCTTCCATCCTCAGTCTACCTGATTGTCTGAGCAGGGGAGTTAATGACAGGAGAGACTCAGGATACTTGTTGTTCTTTTTAAGACCAAGTAAATAAGTCATAACCAGTTATATGTTTTGATGGATTTTGCTGCTTCTCTGCATTAATTGTCTCTGAGCAGTTCATGATTCTCTCCTAACATTGCAGTTCTCTAAAATACTGGCTGAATAATTACTGTGCATACTTGTTGGTCTGGAGCTCATCTGAGAAGCACTTTATTGAGGTCATTCAATGTACTAACCATGAAATTCAAGATCCGAGCAGTTAATTTGAAAATCAGGAGCTCTGGGGGTCCTATTCCCAATTCAGCCATTGACTGGCTTTGTGACCTACAGACAAGTCAATTCTGCCTTTCTCAGCCCTGAGCGTCTCCCCACCCTCTTTTTCAAGTAGGGATAATAATGATCGCTCCTACCTACCCTCAACACACTCACTCTTCCCCAACACACACACACACTGTCTCTTCCACACACAAACAGTCTCCACACTGCAGCTGAAAAGCAGGTGTGTTGGAAGCAATGAGTGTGGCAATCTCAGTGAACCGATGGAGAGTGACGGTGGTCAGAGAGAGACAACGGAAGGTTAAAGGGGCAACGATGGGCATAATGATTCTGGCCCAGGGGCAGGACTGTCAGCTTTGAGGAGGGGTGGGGTGCAGTGACATCCACAAGGCCTTTTGCAGGAACTCAGCCTATTGGGCAAGGTGGTGGGGAGGGTGACCTCACAGAGACCCGACATCAGCCGGAGCAGGACAGAGGTGCAGGGCCAGTGGCCAGTCTCTGAGACCTCCCGGCTTTGCTGCCGCATAGAGTCTCGCATGCGAGGTCTCTCCTCGAGGGCTGAGAGAATTAGGATTCAGAGTTGTGAGCATGAGGAGGAACCTCTATGGAGTTTTTCTCACGCTTTCCATACCACTGATTGTGCTGAAAACAAACTTCCCTTTGAGGAAGGTAAGAGGCTCAGAGAGGCTTTGGAACCTGTTCCGTCTGATCCACCTGGTATGAGCAGCATTCTAGGCACAGACAGCGCTGGCTTCAGGTGGCAGAATTTGATTTCCTCCACTAGGTTTTGATGATTGGAATCCCTGGGGACATTGGGGGTGTATCCTTTTTGGTTTATCTTTCCTCTTCCTCCCTCCTTTCTCCTCTTCTCTTGCTTCTTTTTCCCTTTTCCAGATTCCCTCCACTCCACCTAGGAGGATGGGTCTGGAGTGCGAAGGGCAGGAGAGGGTATTGCTCTCGGCCAGTGCGGGAGGTCCTCACCAAGAGGTGGGTCTGGGTCTAGGGAGTGATCCCCTCTGATGCTGTCCTGGGCCATCCTTTGGGACATCTGGTGAGACCCCTCAGCCTCCTGCCACTCAGAGTCTCAGTGCTGATTGGCTGAGCAGGGGCTATCGACACCAAGGAGACTCAGAGTCAGTTTGGTCTCTTTCAAATCAGGCAAATAAGTCTCAAACCAATCCAATGTATGGAATTAATCTTGCTGCTTCTCTCCATTAATTGTCTCTTGGCAGGTCATGATTTTCATTAATGTCCTGGTCTTCTAAAATACTCTTGCTGAATAATTACTATGAACCACTGTTGGTCTCTAGCAGCTCACAGGGGGCACTTTATTCCTGATCACTCAATGCTAGTGAAATTCAAGATGTGAGAGAGAGGCTGAAAAGTCAGGAGCAGTGTTTCCTCTAATTTGTTATGTCCATGTGTGGAATAGATTTTTGTTTGGGCACCAAATATGGAGTGAGAGTGCTGAGCCCATCACCTGCATATTCACGCTCACTTACAAAATTCATTTTGCACTATGGATGATATGTGGCAGGGGTGAGGCTGAAAGGTTTGGAGTGTGGGAGGCTCGGGGAGGTTCGGGGCGCAACGTGATGTGAGGAGCTCCAGGCTGGCGGTGCAGGCTCTGGAGTGGGGCTAGCGATGAGGTCTCAGCATTGGAGCAGAGGAGTATGCAGGAGGCGCAGAGGTGAGGGCTCTGGGGTGGGGCTGAGAATGCCAGGAGGTGGGGCAGGTTGCCCCAGGGGAGAGAAGAACTGCCCTCTCAGCCCCTCTCCCACAGCATCAGGGCCAGA
Source organism: Mauremys reevesii (assembly GCF_016161935.1). Classification (NCBI taxonomy): domain Eukaryota; kingdom Metazoa; phylum Chordata; order Testudines; family Geoemydidae; genus Mauremys; species Mauremys reevesii. The sequence goes on from NC_052639.1 coordinate 11,678,391, forward strand.
TGAGAGGGCACCTGTCTCCAAGCCACAGTAGCGCAGTGGGGCTGGGTTACTTGGGACTGAGGGAAGCGACAGGATTTATTTTCCGAGCAGTCAAAGGAGGAGAGGGATGGAGTTATGCTTCAGTTTTTACCTCATAAACTTTATTCCTGTCTAACCTACAGGACACTATGCTGAGGTAAGACACTGTGTGTGTGGTGACATCTGGAGAGCAGAGGATGTGAGAACTACAGCAGCTGAGAGGGTGGGGATTTAGAAGTCTGAGTTGTTTCCAAATCACTTTGCATTCTGTCGAGCTGACATTAACTTAGCAACGCTTAATGCTAACACAATGGAGAAGAATTCTCTGCTAAAGATTGCAACCAGCGCAGCCAACTACACCTTCCTGACCGAAGTGTGCTCAGAACACCTCTCCATAAGCCTCCCCCACACACACAAGCCCACAGCTGGGCACCCTGCACAAAGCAAAGGAGGGAGGTTGTAGCTTACATTTACTTTTACTTTTCATAAAGGCTTTTAAAAGCATTTTCTGCCCCTATTCCCCCATGGTGAGGAAGCAGATGATTAGTTAAACAAAAGTTAAACAAAAGTTACAAAGGTAGAGTGACTAAATGAAATCCTGCAAGTTGCATGGGCCCTTTTAAAGACACCATAATAGAGGCCCAACTTCAATGTATACCCCAAATTAAGAAACACAGTAAAGAACTAAAAAGAGCCATCGTGGCTTAACAACCATGTAAAAAGTAGTGAGAGATAAAAGACTTCCTTTAAAGTGGAAGTCAAATCCTAGTGAGGCAAATAGAAGGAGCATAAACACTGCCAACTTAAGTGCAAGAGTGTAATGAAAAGCCAAAGGAGTTTGAAGAACGGCTAGCCAAAACTCCACAGGTAATAACAAAATGTTTTTAAGTACATCAGAAGCAGGAAGCCTGCTAAACAGCCAGTGGGCCTTGACGATCAAAATACAAAAGGGCGCTTAATGACGATAAAGTCATTGCGGAGAAACTAAATGAATTCTTTGCTTCAGTCTTCACGGCTGAGGATGTTAGGAAGATTCCCAAACATGAGCTGGCTTTTGTAGGTGACAAATCTGAGGAACTGTCACAGATTGAAGTGTCACTAGAGGAGGTTTTGGAATTAATTGATAAACTCAACATTAACAAGTCACCGGGACCAGATGGCATTCACCCAGAGTTCTGAAGAACTCAAATGTGAAGTGCGGAACTATTAACTAAGGTTTGTAACCTGTCCTTTAAATCGGCTTCAGTACCCAATGATTGGAAGTTAGCTAATGTACGCCAATATTTAAAAAGGCTCTAGAGGTGATCCCGGCAATTACAGACCGGTAAGTCTAACGTCAGTACAGGGCAAGTTAGTTGAAACAATAGTTAAGAATAAAATTGTCAGACACATAGAAAACATAAATTATTGAGCAGTAGTCAACATGGTTTCTGTAAAGGAAATCGTGTCTTACTAATCTATTAGAATTCTTTGAAGGAGTCAACAAACATGTGGACAAGGGGATCCGGTGGACATAGTGTACTTGGATTTCCTGAAAGCCTTTGACAAGGTCCCTCACCAAAGGCTCACGTAAATTAAGTTGTCATGGGATAAAAGGAAGGTCCTTTCATGGATTGAGAACTGGTTAAAAAGACAGGGAACAAAGGGTAGGAATTAATGGTAAATTCTCAGAATGGAGAGGTAACTAGTGGTGTTCCCCAAGAGTTAGTCCTAGGACCAATCCTATTCAATTTATTCATAAATGATCTGGAGAAAGGTAAACAGTGAGGTGGCAAAGTTTACAGATGATACTAAACTACTCAAGATAGTTAAGCAGATTGTGAAGAACTTCAAAAAGCTCTCACAAAACTAAGTGATTGGGCAACAAAATGGCAAATGAAATTTAATGTGGATAAATGTAAAGTAATGCACATTAGGAAAAATAACCCCAAATATACATACAATATGATGGGGCTAATTTAGCTACAACGTCAGAAAAAGATCTTGGAGTCATTGTGGATAGTTTTCTGAAGATGTCCACGCAGTGTGCAGAGGCGATCAAAAAGCAAACAGGATGGTAGGTATCGTTAAAAAGGGGCTAGATACCATGACGGAGACTATAGTAGTGCCCTGATATAAATCCATGGTACGCCCACATCTCGAATACTGTGTACAGATGTGGTTTCCTCACCTCAAAAAAGTTATTCTAGCACTAGAAAAGGTTCAAAAAAGGGCAACTAATATGATTAGGGGTTTGGAGAGAGTCTCATACGAGGAAAGATTAAAGAGGCTAGGACTCTTCAGCTTGGAAAAGAGGAGACTAGGGGGGGATATGACAGAGGTATATAAAGTCATGAGTGACATTGAGAAAGTGGATAAGGAAAAGTTATTTACTTATTCCCATAGAATCATAGAATCATAGAATCATAGATCAGAAGGGACCAATATGATCATCTAGTCTGACCTCCTGCAAGATGCAGGCCACATTAGCCGATCTCCCCACTCCATTAGCAAGCAACCCCTGCCCCATGCTTCGGAGGAAGGCGAAAAACCTCCAGGGCCACAGCCAATCTACCCTGGAGGAAAATTCCTTCCCGACCCCAAATATGGCGGTCAGCTGAACCCCGAGCATGCGGGCAAGACTCTTCAGCCAGACCCTCTGGAAAAAGGTTAAGAATAACATATCATTGACCCATTGTACTATTTACCAGTGTGGCACTTAATTAACCTATTGACTAAGCCCGGTATCCTATCATACCATCTCCTCCATAAACTTATCTAGCTTAGTCTTAAAGTCATGGAGGTCCTTCGCCCCCACTGTTTCCCTCGGTAGGCTGTTCCAGTATTGCACTCCCCTGATAGTTAGAAACCTTCGTCTAATTTCTAGCCTAAATTTCCTAACTGACAATTTATATCCGTTTGTCCTCGTGTCCACATTAGCACTGAGCTGAAATAATTCCTCTCCTTCCCTGGTATTTATCCCTCTGATATATTTAAAGAGTGTAATCATATCTCCTCTTATCCTTCTTTGGTGAAGGAAAACACACCGAGCTCCTCAAGTCTCCTTTCATATGACAGGCCTTCCATTCCTCGGACCATTCTAGTGGCCCTTCTTTGTACCTGTTCCAGTTTGAATTCATCCTTCTTAAACATGGGAGACCAAAACTGCACACAATACTCCAAATGAGGTCTCACCAACCCTTATATAACGGGACTAGCACTTCCTTATCCCTACTAGAAATACCTCGCCTAATGCATCCCGATACCGCATTTGCTTTCTTAACGGCCACATCACATTGCCTGCTCATGGTCATCCTACGATCAACCAGGACTCCTAGGTCCTTCTCCTCCTCCGTTACTTGCAACTGGTGCGTCCCTAGCTTATAACTAAAATTCTTGTTAGTCATCCCTAAATGCATAACCTTACACTTCTCACTATTGAATTTCATCCTGTTACTAATACTCCAGCTTACAAGGTCATCCAAATCTCCCTGGAGGATATCCCGATCCTTTTCCGAATTGGCAATACCTCCCAACTTGGTGTCGTCCAGAAACTTTATCAGCCCACTCCTACTCTTGGTTCCCAGGTCAGCAATAAATAGATTGAATAAAATTGGACCCAAAACCAGACCTTGAGGAACTCCACTAGTGACCCCCTCCAACCTGACAGTTCCCCTTCAATACTACCCTCTGCAGTCTCCCCTTTAACCAGCTCCTTATCCACCTCTGGATTTTCATTTCAATCCCCATCCTTTCCAATTTAACCAGTAATTCCTCATGCGGTACCGTATCAAACGCCTTACTGAAATCTAGATATATTAGATCCACTGCATTTCCCTTGTCTAAAAAATCTGTTACTTTCTCAAAGAAGGAGATCAGGTTGGTTTGGCACGATCTACCTTTCGTAAATCCATGCTGTAAACCATCCCAGTTGCCATCGGCCTCCTGCTCTGTAACCACTCTCTCTTTTAAAATTTTTCCATGACTTTGCATACTACAGATGTTAAACTAACAGGCCTGTAGTTACCCGGGTCACTTTTTTTCCCCTTCTTGAATATAGGAACTACATTAGCTAATCTCCAGTCCAACGGTACAATCCCGAATTTAGAGATTTATTAAAATCATCGCTAACGGGCTAGCAATATCACTCGCTAGTTCCCTTAATATTCTAGGATGAAGATTATCCGGGCCCCGATTACTTCCGTTAAGCTGTTCAAGTTTGGCTTTCACCTCCGATACCATAATGTCTACCCCCATATCCTCATTCCCATCGGTCCCTGTATCACTATTCCTTAGCCCTTCATTAGCCTCATTGAAGACCGAGGCAAAATATTCGTTCAGATATTGTGCCATTCCAAGATTATCCCTAATCTCCACTCCGTTCAAAGTTTTAAGCGGTCCCACTTCTTCTTTCTTGGTTTTCTTCCTATTTATATGGCTAAAAAACCTTTTGCTATTGGTTTTAATCCCCTTCGCTAAGTCCATCTCCACCCGTCGTTTTGCCTTTCTCACTGCTTCCCTACACCCTCTGACCTCAATAAGGTAGGTTTCTTTGCTGATCCCTCCCATTTTCCAGTCCTTGTACGCTTTCTGTTTTTTCTTAATGACCCCTCTGAGACGCTTGCTCATCCAGCTCGGTCTAAAACTGCTACCTACGAGCCGTTTTCCCTTTCTTGGGATACATGCCTCTGACATCTCCTGCAACTTCAACCTGAAGTAACCCCAGGCGTCATCTGCCCTTAGATCCCTAAATATGTTAGCCAGTCTACTTCCTAACTAGTCGCCTTTGTTTAGTAAAGTTAGCCCTTTTGAAATCATAAACCCTAGTCTCTGATGCACTATTGATTATCCTCTCATTTATTTTGAAACGAATTAGCTCATGATCACTCGAGCCAAGGTTGTCCCCTACAACCATTTCCTCAACAAGGTCCTCGTTGCTCACCAAAACCAGATCTAAAATGGCATCCCCCCTCGTCGGTTCAGCAATCACTTGATGAAGGAATTCATCAGCTATCACGTCTAGGAAAAAGCTGAGCCCTATTATTGTTACTAGCATTTGTTTCCCAATCTATATCCGGAAGTTAAAATCCCCCATGATCAAGCAGTTCCTATTAGTGTTTACCTCCTTAAAAACATTAAAGAGCTCTCTATCCGTCTCTAGGGTAGATCCCGGCGGTCTATAGCACACCCCAATCACTATCCCGGGTGAGGCTCTAGTAGTTTTCTTCCCCAATGTGACCATTGCCCAAACAGACTCGTATTATCCATTGCATTGCTAGTTATTTCATTACATTTCACCTCATTATTGATATACAATGCTACTCCCCTTTACCTTTGCATCGGTCTTTCCTAAACAGCACATACCCTTCCATACCTGTACTCAGTCATGGCTACCGTTCCACCATGTTTCGGTTATTCCTACGATATCCGGCTTCAATTCTTGGACCAAGAGCTCCAGTTCCTCCATTTTATTACCTAAGCTTCTTGCATTGGTGAACAAACATCCTAATTTTTGCTGTTGGGCTCCTCTCACTCTTTTCACCCAACTCGGTAGGGACACAGTACTACCAGCATGACCTGTAGATCTAGTATCCGTCCCCCCCCTCTTCGTTACACCTGCCTGCCCTCTGGCTATATCTGTTGTTATTTTGTTGTTCTCACTCCCAATGCATAATACAAGAACTAGAGGTCACCAAATGAAATTAATAGGCAGCAGGTTTAAAACAAATAAAAGGAAGTTCTTCTTCATGCAGCGCACAGTCAACTTGTGGAACTCCTTACCTGAGGAGGTTGTGAAGGCTAGGACTATAACAATGTTTAAAAGGGAACTGGATAAATTCATGGTGGCTAAGTCCATAAATGGCTATTAGCCAGGATGGGTAAGAATGGTGTCCCTAGCCTCTGTTTGTCAGAGGATGGAGATGGATGGCAGGAGGAAGATCACTTGATCATTGCCTGTTAGGTTCACTCCCTCTGGGGCACCTGGCATTAACACTGCTGGTAGACAGATACTGGGCTAGATGGACCTTTGGTCTGACCAGTGCACGGCCTTTCTTATGTTCTTATGTTTTCCACTGCCCAGGAGACCCAGCCAGGGACTGATGTGCTGGAGATATGTTGGGAAAAGGAACTGTCTGAATTGCCAAGGCAGGAAGCCAACAATCCACGGCAACATCATTAACCACAAACTCACTCTAAGCATGCTCCAGCCAGAAGGGAAATGGGCAGGAATTCTTGCTGTTCAGCCATGGCCACACATACAGAGATGCACAGCAGTGAGGGTGCTGGGCAAGCTGGTCTGAGCGAACAATTGGAAATGATCCTTCCGTTAGAACAGAACCAGAGTGTAGAAAGGCCCTGTGTTAAGTGGTTGAGGCTGAGGCCTTAGGAAGCTGGCCTACGATACCACAGGATCTTTCTGTGGAGATGTGATACTTGCCAGCTAGGGAAGCTGGTGTGTGGTGTCTTTGTGGCTGCACTTTCAGTGATGCAGGTTTCTCTATCCCATTGTTCCAGGGTCATCCTACTAGATTGCCAGCTGCTTTTCAGCTGCAGTGTGGAGACTATTTGTGTGTGGGGAGAGACAGTGTGTGTGTGTGTTGGGGAAGAGTGTGTGTGTTGAGGTAGGTAGGAGCGGATCATTATTACCCCTACTTGAAAGAGGGAGATGCTCAGGCTGAGAAAGGAGAATTGACTTGTCTTAGGTCACACAGCCAGTCAATGGCAGAATTGGGAATAGGACCCAGAGCCCTGATTGTCAAATTAACCATCGGATTTTGAATTACATACATTGAATGACCTCAAGAAAGTGCTCTCAGATGAGCTCCAGAGGAACAAGTATGCACAGTAATTATTCAGCCAGTATTTTAGGAGAACTGCAATGTTAGAGAGAATCATGAACTGCTCAGAGACAATTAATGCAGAGAAGCAGCAAAATCCATCAAACATATAAGTGGTTATGGCTTATTTACTTGGTCTTAAAAGAGAACAACAAGGACATGAGTCTCCTCCCTGTCAATAACCCCCTGCTCAGCCAATCAGGGTAGAGACTGAGGAGGGAGGCTGAGGGTCTCACCAGAGACCTCAAAGGATGGCCCAGGTCACTGGCGGGGATCACTGCCCAGCACTACTGCAGCTCCACAGTTTTGGGTGGACCTCCACAGTGAGAGCTGCCGAGCACTCCCATAACACACACACACACACACACACACACACACACACACCCTCCTGGTGTTGGGAGGGGAACAGGAGAAAGGACAAAAAAGCAAGAGAGGAAGAGAAAGGGGGATGGAGGAAAAGTTGAAACAAAAAGGACAAACCCTAATGTCCCCAGTGATTCTAAGGGACAAAATCCCAGGTGTGGAATAAAATTCTGCCTCCTTAAGATCATGCTTTCCATGAATTCAACTGTCACGAGAATGATCAGACCGAACAGTTTCAAACCTCGAGGAGGCTCTAACCCTCTAAACAGGGACATCTGTTTTCTAGTAAAATCACTAAAAGGGAAGGAGAAAACTCAAGAGAGGTTCCTCCTGGCGCTCACGTCCATGAACCCGAATACTCTCAGTCCTCAAAGAGAGACCTGGAGAAGGAGACTTGCTGAAGCAAAGCCACAGGGTCTCTGAGGTTTCCCTGGCCCCTCGCCCCTGTCCTGCCTGGCTGATGTCAGCATCTCTCTGTGAGGTCACCACCTCCCCACCATCTTTGGCCAATAGTCTGAGGTCCTGCAAAAGGCCTTTGTGATGTCACTGCCACACCCCTCCCTTGCTGGGCTAATGTCCTACCTCTGGCCAGGCACTTTGGAGGTTTGAGCTACTCCCTGTGGATCACCCCACTCAAGGAGCATTCGTTCTAGGAAGCAAGCCGGCTAGACAGGAAAACATCAGACGCTGCTCCCAATGCTACACTTAGTTTTTCAAAATTAGTTGACTTTATGGCCAGAAGAGACCATTAGAGCATCTAATCTGACCCCTGCATATCACAGGCCTCCTGTATGACACACTAGCTACTTCTGGGGTAAACACATTCCAGAAAGGCATCTAGTCTTCATGAAATGACGTCACGAGATGGAGAATGCACCAATTTCCTTGGTAGCTTGTTCCTGTGGTGAATCATCCTCACTGTTGAATATTTGTGCCTTAATTGTAATATGAATTTGTCTCTTTCCACCTTCCAGCCATTGGGTTTTTTAATGCCTTTCTCTGCTACTTTAAAGAGCCCTTTAATAGCCAATCTTTTCTCTCCATTAAGGCACTTCAATGTTTCAATGAAGTCACCTTTCAATATTCTTTTGAGAAGCTAAACAGGTTGAGATCTTTCAATAGCTCACTAGAAGGCATTTTTCTCCAGCCCTCAGAACATTTGGTGGCTCTTTGCTGCCTCAACTCCAATTTCACACCATCTTTTTCAAATGAGGACACCAAAACTGGAGGCAGTATTCCAGTATCAGTCTCACTGATACCATGTCACCTCCTGTGACGTTCTTGACATAATCTGTAACTGTATAGATCACCGTTGCCACCACTGTTCTATATTTGCAGCCAATATTGTATAAAGGTGGTCACATAAAGGGTCTATGGAGAGGTTATGATTGGCTGATTATAATTATGCTATCTCTAGATATGTATCATTTTTGTAGTTGACATTATAAATATTGGCTCTATGATGCCTGTATTTCAAACTTGTGCTATGCTTCTGGGGAACACCCCAGCCAGACAAATTGGTGCTGGATAGAGTGTCCTTGGGACAAAGAAAGCAAAGACCACATGGCAAGAGACTATAAAAGACTGATGCCTCATCTCCATCTGGTCTTCAGTCCTGCTTCATACCTCTGGAGGGACTTGGCTACAAACTGAAGCTCTGTACAAAGGACTGAATGGCCCATCCTAGTTGTGGATGTACTCCAGAGACTTGATTTGAACCTGCAATTTATTCCATCACTGCTACAAGCCTGAACCAAGAACTTTGCCAAAGTACAAGTTTTGCCCAGGGCTCCGTTTCCCCTAACGCTGGTCCTTGGTAACACCCTGCCCGGCCCGCGTTCCTCCCGGCCGCCCGGCAGGCTCGGGCTCGGGCACCCTGCCCGGCCCGCGTTCCTCCCGGCCGCCCGGCTCGGGGTCGGGCTCCGGCGCCCTGGCCGGCCCGCGTTCCTCCCGGCCGCCCGGCTCAGGCTCGGGCTCCGCTGCGGCGCCCTGGCTGGCCCGCGTCCCTCCCGGCCACCTGGCTCGGGCTCGGGCTCCAGCCGCGGCGCCTGCCCGGCCCGCAGCCCTCCCGACCGCGCAGCCCGGCTCCGGGCACGGGGCAGGAATCGCGACCGATACTTACCCAGATGCTGGGGTCCGGGTGCAGTGGCGGCCTTGGCTGCCCGGCTCGGCTCCGGCTCGGGCTCTGGCAGTGTTGGAGGTGGTGGGAGGATACTGGATCCTTATAAATGGAGAGCCTGCTCTTCCTTTCAGCAGCACAGACCTGGGTTGACTGTCCTGTGATAAATCAGCCATTCTTTCTCATTCTATGAGCAGAACACAGCAGATGACAGCCTGTTGCTTATTCAGCTTACAGCAAAGGGGACACAGGTCGCTTCAATTCCCAGACTCTGCCTCTCATTCATCTACCCAGTTGGGTGTGTGAAAGCTAAATGAGCTGGTATTCCAAACTCCCAGAAAGGCAGTGGAGGAAAGAAAGTGACCCTTTATAGGCAGCTCAGTTCAGTCCTCGCTGCTGAAGGCAGTACTAATGAAGTGACTTGCACACAGAGAGTCAAAGCAAGGGCTTGGTTGGGCAGCTTCACCCCAGATTCCCCTGAAGTTATGTAGGAGGAAACAAGTGAAGGGTTTTAACACAGTGGGCAGTACCAGACAGCAGGCCACTGTGGGATTAGAGACGTGAGTGCAGGAGTGAGGAGGTCATAAACAGAGCCAGCAAAGAGTTGATTAACACAGGATAAATTAGTCCAAATTTGCAAAATATATCCCCAAAATGTACAAATGAGCCTGTGAAATCCAGAGACCACGTTTCTGTGGCACTCTCCTTTAGAACTCTTGACAGACACCATTCCCATCTCCTTTGGGCTTTTTTTTTGGTATAAATGTGTGGCTCAGGAAACGCAAGGAGCCAAGTGCAGGACTGAGGTTCAGTCTCTCTGTTGGCCCTGGATATGATGCTTTGGGAGGTGTAAGAGGCTAGGGAGACTGTAATAGGCAGGAGAAGATTAGGGGAGATTAGTCTGAGTGAAAAGGAGAGGAAAGGACGGGGCTGGCTTATCAGTACCAAATTATTCTCTGATTTTCAATTTAGTACCATGCACATTCTTCTCAGTTACAACAGACACACTGAATAAACTATGCAAATACACAATAGCTGCATGGACACGAGGTTCTCCTTTGAATTTTATGTATAAAAGGAAGTTACGATCAATGACATGGCTGGAGAAACTTGTCCTCCTAAAACAAAGGAAAGGTCTGCTCCATTTTTTCCTGACACAGGAACAGAACATACTACCAGCTCAGCCCCCTCCCACCCTCCACCCGAATCTTACCACTGATCTGCGGATCAAAGACAGCCTGCTTTTTGCTTTGTTCTCAGCAAACTCCAGGCTGTTGATGTCCGTGAGACACGCCCTGTATTTATTCATCTGCTCTACGACAATCAACTCCACACAGCTGCAAAAAGGAAAAAAGAAAGTGGTAAAACGGGAGGATAAAACTCTGGCTGTGTTTGAGCTGGCCATGTCGCCTAAGTGCTGTGCCAATTCTCTTGCTTCGTGGGCTGGAAACGAACAGTGTGGTTGAAATGCCCAAAATGGTACTAGGCAGGGGAGCTAAACTAGAGGACTAAAGGGAGGGCTCCCCAAGGGCTCCATCAGGAAACAGGTCCTTCCTGGAAGGCAAATACCCACCAAGGTTAGGAAAGCACAGCATGTTCAAATGAAAGGCTGAAAGAATGGCCATTTCGGATATGCTGCGCTATCTAGCTATATCTATTTGTAGACACACACACTTGTGCTTGTTTGCATCCAAGCTGGACAGGCAGTCGCAGGGCAATGACAGTGATTAGGTGTCTGGGGCAGATATTTTGTTTAATACCATCAGTATTGTTTTCTGGAAGAAATCCTTTTAGAGCAGTAATGATACAAGGCGTATATAAGTCAAGTTACAAAGAGACTTCTTCTTACAAGGAACCTTTAGAAGAGTGATTCAAAGTAATTTTCACATCTGTAGGCAGAAGAATTGCTTCTAGGAGAGATTTGAAGGCCAGGCAGGTTCATGTAGTCTGGTCTCCTGCATAGAATTTCATCAAATGATTCCTGCATCCACTATCCATCCTAGGTACTTATCTAACCCCCAGTGCCCTATTATCTGAGCTTCTCACAATCTAACATGTTTATTCTTAAAATTCCAGTTGAAGTCAAAAACATCCCCGAGGGCTCCATTACAAACCCTTCCCACCCACTGGATGATGATTCCCTATTTACAATTACTTTGGAGATATCAATTAGCCAATTTTCAATCCATTTAATATTTGCTGCACTGACTCTGTATAGTGTTCAATTTTTAATCAGGATGACCCAACTGGAATCTAAGTCAACGATGTCAACGTGGTTACCTCTGCCAACCAAACCTGGCATCCAATCAATTTTGACAAGACCTATTTTCCATAAAAAACTGTGTTGACTGGCACTAATTACACTGCCATCCTTCAATTCTTTACTGATTACCTTCCACGTCAGCTTTCCCATGATTTTGCCTGAGACTGATATTGAGCTAACTGGCCTGTAGTTACCCAGATCATCCTGTTAATCCTTTTTAGATACTGGCACATTAGCTTTTTGTACAGTCCTCTGGAACTTCCCCATTACTCCAGGATTTGTTAAATATCAACATCAATGGCGGAGAGAGCTCACTGTCCCGTTCTTTAAAAACTCCTGGGTGCAGGTTATCCAATCCTGCAGTTTTTAAAAGGTTTAACTTTGCAGCTGCTAGTTACTGATAGAATAGACAGTATTTCATTAAGGCAATTCATTTGCAAACCAGTGATGTGTTTGTAGCTGTCATTCTACAGCACATTAAAGTGCATTACTCAGTGATCATTTGACTGTCCTGACATGACCTCATTACAGGATTTACCCTGGAAGTTGTAATGCTATATTCTTACGTGGTTGTTTTACTGATGTCCTGAACGCTCTGCAGTGGGTCAGTTGTGTCAGGACAGCGGAGAATACAGGGAGCAAACACAATGGCCAGGGCATTAGCTGACATTCGATTGGTCTCTTCCTGCAGGGCAATCCTAAACAATAAACAACAAAGCAGCAAGGGTTAAAGGTAGCTCCAATTCACATAACACTGGCAGGAAATACCCCTGTAGAGAAACAGAAAGAGGACAAAATACAAATTCAGAGCAGGGCAGGGAGAGGAGGGCTGTACATGCACATGAGATCTGGAGGTCATTGCCAGGGGAAGATTTTCCACAATATTATATAGCTTTGAATTGAAGATCTTCAATTTGTTGTATCTGGTAAAGAACTAGACCAACAGGATGTAAATATTATACCAGACAAGGGCAAAAGGTAAGACAATGGATACTGAGTGAACCACGCAACATGCCATGACACTCTTTAGGAAATCTTTTGTTTTGACCTACTTAACCTATTTTCCAAAAGGAATAGATACAGTGCATATTTATTACAGTAGCAAGCAACTCACTTAGCCATCATTAAGCTATGCCTTAGAAACAGAGCACAGATGTGTCTAAATGCATGTAGATGGCAGGAAACTTCGCAGATTGTAACACAGTGACTATAGCCTGAACTAGATATTGTCTAAGCTCATGCAAAAGCATCACACATGATCCCTAGACCCTCAATGTTCAAACTAAAGGGTGCAATACATGGCAGTACTGTGATCCACTGCAATCTTACTGCATTCCTCAGTGGGTTAGGTCTATGGCTAGTGATGAGCTGGCATATTCATAACAACCGGGTCCCTCCTCAGACCAGGAGGAATCATGCCTCCCGACCCAGGGACCCCTGCCCCGTCCACCCCCTCCTGTTCCCTACCCTCTAACACCTCCCAAACCCTATCCACTCCCCACCCCCGAACTCCCCAGCCCCCGACCCGGGAGGGCGCGAGGCCAGCCAGGCGCAGCAGCGGGAGCCTGAGCCCGAGCCCGAGCCGAGCCCGAGCCGGGCGGCCGGGAGGAACGCGGGCCGGGCAGGGTGCCCGAGCCTGAGCCGGGCGGCCGGGGAGGAGCGTGGGGCCGGCCAGGGTGCAGCGGCTGGGCGGGCCGGGCCCGAGCCGGGCGGCCGGGAGGAACGTGGGGCCGGGCAGGCGTTCGAGCCCGAGCCTGAGCCAGGCAGCCGGGAGGAACGCGGGGCCGGAGGGGTGCCGCGGCCGGGAGCTGCTGGCCGTGGAGGTCGGGGCCGGGCGGGGACCGGGGACAGGGGGCCGTGGTCAGGGACGGGGCTGGAGACCGGCGGGGCACACGGCCCCTCCTGGTTTCCTACCTCAGCGTCGTCTTCCTGGACCGGGGAAGCCTGCTTGCTTCTCAGCCCTCCCAGGCTTCCCGCGCTAACAGCTTATTCACGGGAAGCAGGGTGGGAGGAGAAGCAGAAGGAACATTCATGGCAGGAGGTGGAGGCAGAGCTGAGGTGAGCCGGGCCGGGCAGCAGGGAGCACTTGTTAAATTTAAATGCCCTTTTAGAACCAGTTTGTCCCACTGGGAACGACCGGTTCTAAAGGGCTTCTAAAAACAACCGGTTCAGCGATCCGGTGCGAACCGGCTGCAGCTCACCCTGTCTATGGCATGGAACCATGTGTTTGTAATCAGCTGAGACCTACAGTGGTTGTCTTCTCAGCAAGTCTGAAACATTTGTTGCTATTACGAAAGAAGAACATTATTGGCATTAGCTGTCAATGAGAGCATTGTCTGGAAAAAGAGCCCTTGGGTCCAGAGCGTTAAAGCCATTTCAGAATTTAAAGCACTCCCTTGCAAAGTTTCACTCCCCTTTTTCCCGACAAAAGTACTTGGATCACATAGGCCCGTGTTCAGGTACTCTTACTCACGGAGAACAGTACCTTGTTCCAGTGGAACTACTCATGGAGTCCGGTGGTACTCATGGGGAGTAAGTGTATCAGAATCAGGCCCCTAGTGAGGAAGGAGAAGAGAAAGAGTGGCTGCAGTATGACGATCCCACGCTGTGGTCTGTCATTACCTCACAAGGTGAAAGATGAGGCGTTCCAGGGTACTGAGGTGGGTGCGAGAGAGCTGATCAATGACAGAGTACACGCCTCGGATGGTCTCCTTCCTCTCCTGCAGGCCTGGAGAGAGCACACACAGTTACACATATTACAGGCAACTTCCCCATGCTGTCTTCTGCCATCTTTACTTGTGAAGGTGGTGTGAATGGCCCAGTACAGGGGAGCTGTGCAGGAGGCTAGTGCACAGAGACAGGGATGACAACTCCCTCCTCTCCCTGCCTATACAAGCAGGCCCCTTTGCAGGTCCCTCGGGTAGCAGTATCCTATGCAAAAACATGAGCATAAGACACTGATTCCTTTTAAACAGATTCCAAAAGAGTTGGGAGCTGAATAATAACTATGTCTCCTGGGGCACGTCTATGCTGCACACTCTGCTCTGCTCACCATCAAAATCATATGCTACATACCACTCTAGCACAGGCAGAAATAGCAATGTAGATGGCGAGGCACTGCTTAGGTGAGTAAAGACATGCATGAAGGCTGTGGGGATATACCCTACACACACTGCTTAATTTGTAACAAAGAGGTGCCAGGGCTCAAGCTTTTTTTTTTTTTAAACTTTCACACAGCAAGCCCAGTGGTACCAGGGCTCTGAGCAGCAAAGGCTTTGACTACTATAACAGTGTAAGGGATTAGTTTGTGTCACAGTGCTGTCTGTGGCTACATGGCACAGTGAAAAGCAGGCTGTGTCCACATTGCAGTGCCTACCTACACGTCAGTGAAGGCTCTGGCAGAAGGAGGCTGCAAGGAAAGACTTCAACAGCAGAGAGCTGCTGGAGCAGATGTGCGGAGCTCAGCCCTGGCAAGCCTTGGCACAAATTAAGCATCACCTACGTGGCTCCACCTACACTGCCTATTTTTAGCAGTGTCATCACCCCGATGGCGTCTTTCCCTGTTGCAGGAAAGACCCCGGCAGTGGGAAAAGGCTCTAAGAGGAGGCAGATGGGAGAGGCTCCAGCACTGTCTTGCCAGTTACGTCATAAAGATGACAGATCACCAAAATGACTTTTTGGATTCAAACACTCCATACAATTGGCGCTTGTACAATCGTACAAGCACACAATCTACTTGCTTGCTGCTTGTCATGACAATGGTGATGATAAAACTAAAGTAAAAAGACTGCTTGTTCTGGGCAAGCAGAAACTGGGTTTAGTACCTGCAGCTAATTGTACCTTCCCTGTCTTGGGTTTGTGTGTGATTGTATAGGATTTGTATGGACCTTCCTTACCCATAGCTCAGAAATTCCTCGTAGAGTTCGAAGGTCATGAGGGATTGGGCAAATCTCTCAGCCACCGTTTGAACACACTGGCAATGACATGAATATTGTAGTCATCTAGATTCACATTGTCAATATCTGTTCACCGAGGCAAGTGAGTGGAGGAGTGGAAAAGAAACCAAAGAAAAAGCAAATGATCAGTTTTGATCCAGTAAACAAGCCAGTGTTTTCCTGTCAGTCCTAGCACTGGCGATGACCTAACCACTGCTGTTGGACCAACTTCTGTGGGTGAGAGAGGTCCTGAGGAAGAGCTCTGTGTAGCTCGAAAGCTTGTCTCTTGCCAACAGACGTCAGTCCTACAGAAGCTATTACCTCACTCACCGTCTCTCCACTATCATGGGTGTGGTCAGATGTTCGGCTGCCTGTGTGTGTTCCCTCTGTGTGCCACCCCAGCCTGGCACAGACAACTGACATGGCACACCTCAGGCGAACCGCCCAATGACCACAAGATCCATTAAGGCATGAAGGCACCCAGCCAGGCTTATTTTGATGAAGCACAGTACTAGTATCCTGCACTAATACATGTATACCCATAACAATGGACCAGCTCAGCAAATGGCGGGACTTTCCGTTCCTCCTAGGCTAGATAAAGACACTGCCCCAAGATACATTTTTATACAGAGATACAAACAAGTTACATATTGCTCCTCTGATAGTTGACATCCTCTGATATCACAACCCACCACCTTGTACATTTCTATCCATCATATTGTCATCCTGACCATATCTTTAGGCAGGGTCAATAGGTTCCTGTTGTCTGTGGGAATGTGTTTGTACCATTCTTGGTATGGGGTGTTCTGGTACCACCCTTCTGGAATGTGTCTGTGTGTGTGTGTTTTGTGCTTAGCACTCAGCAACGTGTGTTTCTGCAATATCAGCCCTGTTCTTGCCAGATTCTGTGAGAAGGGCCTGCCTCTAGCTCACAGCCGGATTTTGTTTTATATCAGCAAAGTTTTGACCGCTACTTTAGCCCAGCCCTCAGGCCTCTGATACAAGGGCTTATGTCTCAGGCTCTTCTACAGTGAGCAGAGCTACAACAACACTGCATAGAAAAACAGGTATCAATACTGTAGCAACCTCAGATCACACAGTGCACAACCTTGGCACCTACTTTTTTAATATGACCATGTTAAAATTCTTGTCGTGAAAGGAGCCAGTTTTCCAGGGTGAAAGTCTTTAGAGAGAGTTTGTAAAGCACTTTGGAAGTCTAGGTGATGTTGATAAATATGAAGCCTGGCTAATGAAGCTTTTTCTCCCAATTTCTTTTTGCACACTTGTGCACAAGAGGAGAATAAAACAAGGAAGAATTAAACAGTTCCACAAGACAGGAGGGCTCTAACACAGTGCAGACATTTGGTGAAGGCTGGTATTAGAGAAATGTCTGTAGTTTCATGGTACCAAAAGCCAGAGTCTACAGTGGGGAAGGAAAACGGTTCCTTTGCTCTGGCCCCCTTTAGATGACATGAATTCCCTGTTCACAGAGGTTCTCAGCTGTCCCTTTTGCTCCCCCTCTGAGACTCTCTCTTTTCATCTTACCTGTATCAAGACCCTGTCAGCTCCTTTATCTTATTGGTTGAGCCTGCCTTCCTGTAAATGCCCTCGTGTACAATCCACGCATTTCAATGTAGTTTATGAGCTTCTCCACCACCAGTGGCACCGCTCGCTCCTCATTGGTCAGTCAGGAGAGCTCAACCCCAAACTGCCGTGACAGCTCAGGATCATACTGATGTGGAGAAAGAGATTGATTTCTTAATTCCTTTTCAAAGGTCTCAATGCAATGCTGCTCACAGCGTAGTAAACCTAGGGATGTCTTGAGACTGAATCTCTCAATGTATGCAATGTAATTTGACTGTCGTTCAAGATGCAGTTCACATTTTTAAACAAAGTTAACTGGATTATTTGCAAATTAATCTAGTAAATCTAACTGAGCACAAGGGAAGAGAGGAAAGGTCTGTACACTGCCCTGCAAATCAATCTTTCCTAAGAGCTTTCTTGGTCATTGTAACTATCCCTGTGTTCACTCTGCTATGTCTGCAGCACTGCACATTGCTACAAAGTCTAACAAATGTTCATAGTTAAGGCTTGCAACAGGACTGTGCTCAGAAAAATGGCTCTGTAAAATGGCCCACCGGTACTCTCCTTGGGTCTTCAGAGTCATCATTTGCTTCATGTACTGACATTTTTACTGTAGAGCCAACACAGCTGTGCGACAGTGAGCTATATTCTAGTCTGCTTCATGCCTCACTGACAAAATTGCCTGGTGAGGATACATGAAGGAGAACACACTTGGGCTTGATTCTGAGATCCTAGATGAACTTACAGTGCTGAAAGTTAAAAAATGGTTTTGAGCAAGTGTGACATAGAAGCCACTGAAGAGAAATAGAATCAGTAAAAGACGCTGACATTCTCTATTTTTACAGAGTCACTTTCCTGACTGGAACTGCACTTTAGAGACTCAACATTCAGCAAACAATTCGAGCTGAATATGAGATTCTGGTTGGATAAAGTCAAAAGACTGAGAAAAACTTTTCACACAATAATGCACAGATCCACGTAGGAGGCTTTGAACATATGGACTGTATGTTCAAACCCAGCATGGGTAGTGATCCAACCAGAACAATAAATGAGAAAGTAGGTGTGCGGCTTGGTTAGACCTCTGACCAGTGCCACTCTTCCATGTCTGCTTCTTCTCATTCACTGTTACCACAGCACAAATGAAAACAACATGAAGGAATGTCAGGGAGGTTTCCACACTGGATAGACCTCCATGCAAGAACACACCGGGAAGAAATGGTGACAGCAACTGGTTTTGATCTCATTTAAAATTCACAAGTTATTGTACTATCATCTCTTAATCTTTTAGTGCCAGGATTGGGCTGTTCCTAGAGCTAACATCAAGTGCTATAACAAAAACTCTAACCTTTGCTGTCACTGTGTTCAACTGCCAACATTGGCATAAAATGCATTAGTGCAAACTACAAGGTCCATCAAAGCAAATACACTGCTAAGATAAACGATGCTCTATTAGTTCCATCATAAGCCTAAATGAAAAGTCACCAGGTTCTGCATAAAGTTAAAAACAACGAGGAAATCTGCTGTTACCTTTTGGATAAAGGCACCTTCTCAAAATATACCAAATGGCACCAACTCTCTCAGCCAGGGCGGCTCTAGACACCAGGGCGCCAAGCAGGCGCTTGGGGCAGCCGTTTCCCGGGGGGGCGGCATTTGGCTCCGGTTGCGCTCCCACCGGCCTGCCTGCGGCCGGTCCACGGAGCCGGGACGAGCGGACCTGTCGCAGGCATGACTGCGGCGGGTCCCGTCTTCCAGCGGCTCGGTTGAGCTCCCGCAGGCATGACTGCGGCAGGTCCGCTCGTCCCGGGCTCAGGTGGACCTGCCGCGGGCATGCGGCAGGAGCTCAACCGGGCCGCGGAAGAGGACCCGCGGGACCGGGAAGGCGGCGCAGCGCTCCGCGCTGCTTGGGGCAGCCTACTTTCTAGAGCTGCCCCTGCTCTCAGCTGATGCAATGTGAAAATGTAACCCTTAGCAGCCTGAATCCATCCAGCAGCAACAAATTAATAAATGCAAATGATCTAACCATTTCTGATCAGTACCTTGGACTAGTATTTATTTTTCAGACTCCAAATTTTCCTGAGCATTAGCAAGCCAGATTTTTAAAGATGAACATGGAGAATACATTAATGTCACTTCACTAGAGCTCAGGAAATGAATTCACACCAAGTAGTTATTTTATTTCAGCCGGCTGCTTGGGGCGGCAAAAACTGTAGAGCCGGCCTTGGGCAGTAAATATCATTATGCCACTATAGAAATCTACAGTACCTCCACACCTTGAATACTGCATGCAGTTTTGCTCATCTCACCTCAAAAAAAATATGTTAGAACTGGAAGAAATACAGAGAAGAGTAACAAAATTATTAGGCATATGGGACAACTTCTCATATAAGGAGAGATTAAAAGACAGGGACTTTTCAGCTAGGAAAAGAGACGACTAAGAGGGACTATGATAGAGATCTATCAAATCTTGATTGGTGTAGAGAAAGTCAATAAGGAAGTGTTATTTAGCCCTTCACATATCACAGGAACAAGGGGTCACCCAATGAAATTAATAGGCAGCAGGTTTAAAACAAAAACAAGGAAGCATTTCTTCACACAATGCAGTCAACCTGTGGTACTCATTGCCACGGAGAGATTGTGAAGGCCAAAAGTATAACTGGGTTCAAAAAAGAATGAGATGAGTTCACGGAGGATGGGTCCATCTCTGGCTACTAGCTAACATGGTCAGGATGCAACCCTATGATCTGGATGTCTCTAAACCTCTGACTGCCAGATGCCGGGGCTGGGACTGTCCAGCAGGGGATGGTTCACTTGACAATTGCCTTGTTCTGTTCATTCCCTCTGATGCATCTGGCACCCACCACTGTCAGAAGACAGGATACTGGGTAGATGAACCATTCTTCTGGGGGATCCAGGATAGCCACTCTTATGGTTTATGTTCTTAGCTGATTACATAGAAATTCAGCTTTAGCATCCTGGGAGCATAAGAACCAAGAATGCATTTGTGACACTGGCAGACCAGTCAACCTGTGTATGACCCATAATAACTTAACAAGAGGCACTTCTACTGTGTCAAGACAGTTCACGTGCATGTGAATTTCAAAGAGATGTATTAGACTAGCAATCATCAACTCATTCAAAAATGAACAATAGATGCTAAGTGTATTTGTCTGTGGTTATCTATACCGGGTTAGAAGTTTCACAATGTAACTAAATTAGCTTGTAGATGCTAATTCCCTTTTGTGGCTTAATTGCCTTAATTATGTGTGCAAGGTGTTCAGTTAGCCTTAAAATCAAAGATGTAAGACACTTCAGAAACCAATCATTTCTACATTATCTTCAGCTTAACTATCTGTGTTATAATGGAAGAACGGCTAATTACCTTATGTGAATGAATGTAACTAGTTTACTGGGTATGCACAGGAAATAGAAGATTATCTTCAAAGCAAAGTACAACAGGCCATCCGCATTGGGGGAAGGGCCTTCTGTGACAATTTCTGTGAGGTAGGCTTGTCAGCCTGGTAGAATAGCTATAAAAGAGAAGGCTCAGGCCTGATCCTATCATCTCTAGACTGCTTAAATGTTGAACAGGGACAGTGTAAGCCATAGGACAGAGATCTTCCAAATAATCATTTGGAAGAACCTGGAAAATGCCTGGAAAAACTAACAGACTTTACATCTAAGCTGCCTTTGGATTCTGATCTGTTGGGATGATTCCAGAGAGACTTTTACAAACCAGCAGTTTATTCCATCACTGTTGTGATCCTGAACTATGAACATGGAAAGTCACTTGTCTGGATATTGATCTTTTAACCATTTGTAACTCTTCTTTCTTTTAACAATAAATCTTAGATTTAGTTAAGGATTGGCTGACAGCGTGATATTTGGGAAGACCTGAGATTCACATTGACCTGGGGATAAGCATCTGGGCCTTTATGATCAGTGAACCCCACATATGGTGAATCAGGTTTCCAGTAACCCCTCACTATATTAGACATAGAATATCAGGGTTAGAAAGGACCTCAGGAGGTATCTAGTCAACCCCTGGCTCAAAGCAGGACCAATCCCCAGACAGATTTTTACCCCAGTTCCTAAATGGCCCCTCAAATACTGAACTCACAACCTGGGGTTTAGCAGGCCACTGCTCAAACCACTGAGCTATCCCTCCCCCCTCTTCCAAGACAGAGATGTTTAGATGGGAGCCAAGGTCTGGAATGCCAAAGGGGACCATGTTTGGCATCTTGTTAACTACAGTGGAAGCTCTTTTGTTGTCGACTTGGTGAATCTAATGATAGAATAAGCCATCAGTTTGGTGGTTGTCTCCCTCTACTTCTTGCAGTCTGCCCGCAGTGTGGTCACAGCATTGTTGTGTAAACCTCTCACTCACGGAAGCAGAGGATGTTAGTCACCTTGAGATCCCAGCTGCTGTCCTGGAAGAGTTTTCATGCATTTGCGTTGAGTGTCAGATCTGATGTAAGCAGGAAGTCAGCTCAAGGAAGAGTAAGGCTATACTCACTGTGCTATGAACTACCTCTTGATAGGCAGTCTGCAGCTGGGTGCTGGCCTGCAAGGCCATTCTCTCTCCACTCCTTCCCCGAACTGAACCATGTCCTGAGGAGCTGTTGGTAGAGCAGGGAATGGACAGAGTTAGTACCAGAAAATCCCTCCCAAAGTTCCTCTTAAACAGGTTTAATTGTCACTAAAATCCCTCTCCAAAGCATCTGACCTCCATGTAGCAAAGGAATTACATGTCTAATGGAAGAGCCCCTTAGATATACAAGTCCCAGGGCCAGATTCACCTCTGGTGATTGAAGCCAAAGGAGTTACATGAGAGATGAATCTGGGCCCGTGTATGTGATGTCTGCTGTAGACTGTCTGATGGGAGCTGTCTAGCACATTGCATGCTGTTTGATGTCTGCTGCTGTGGTCTATTTCCTGGGCAACTTCTCCCACATTGATTGGCAAAATGACAGAGAGGAGCATTTCTTTTTATTAATTTGAATAAGAGCAGAGAAGTCCCCCCAGCCCAGCTCCTTTTATAACTTCATTTTTATACTGAACGTGCATCAAACTCCCACCCCTCAGCCCTTCACAATATTCTGTTCATGTCTGAGGAACAGGAAGTTTCCTCTGAATGAGTTTCCATACACAGGGCTTAACTCAATATTCATGAATTTCTCTTAGAAGAAGTGATTAGTTTCAACTGGTTTTCTTCGATTTGGCTACTGCAGTGGTGATTTTCTTGCCGCTCCAAGTAGTGTCAACGACATTGTAAGAACTTGGTCCCAATCCAGCCCTGGCATAAAATGGCATAGCTTCCGTGGATTTCAGTGGGGCACATGCCCGCTTATCCCAGGAAGAATTGGGTGCTTTCTCCTAAAATTCACTCCATTGTTGAAAATTCCTCCACAACTGAAGCTTGACCCCTAAATCTCTGACTCTTCCCTGCTGTAACACAGAAACAATCTCACCACGGTTCAATGGTCTCCTCACATCAGACATTTCCTGGAACCAGTCTGCGGTTGGTTCTTCCTCCAGCAAAGTCTCTACTGTTGTGTTTTTGGTTGTCATGGTTTTTGTTACTATGGCAGCTGAGTTAGAATAATAGGGGAGAGCCCAGCCAGTTTCAGCCGGCTGAGTGAGCTCTCTATATCGGTAAATAAAATGGCAGTTTTGTAAGCTGTCTGCTCTCTGGCCTCAAGTGATTGCTTCCTAAACCAGCTGCCCCAAGGATATAACAACCACTAGCTTGCCAAGGGCTTCCAAGGACCTCATGTAGAGTGACTGAAACCAGAAAAGAAGGAGTGAGGCTCAGCACAGATCATTTGTGTGTGTGGGCTGGGAAAGCTAACCATAACCTTGCCAGAGAGGCCATGTGTGACTGCCATCACCCAGTGCCTGCTGGGCAGAAATACAGTGGATGGTGCCGGAGGAGAACTGTTGTCACGTACTTGTATATGCAGAGCATCCTTTGCTGTCCGTCTTCCTCTTTCATCTTCTCCAAGGGAGGAAGGAAATAAACTTTTGAAGCACTGACCAAGGAGCTCACAGTTTTCCTCCACGGTCAGAGATGGTTTGAGCTTGCTGGCAGAAGAAAGATAGAGAGAAAAGTCATGTATTAGACTCAGTACCACCTCCAAGTAAAAGAAATGGGTCCAATGACTCGAGATTGTCCCAATCTAGAACCCCAAGTGCAAACAACCCTTCACTTTGCACCTCTATTAAGTATTGGCTCCTCTAGAAGTAAAGCTATAACTTCAAATCTCCGTTTCGAGAAGCCCACAAGCTTTCTCCCCTGCCAGCTAGCCAGACACCTCCCTCCCCATCTGAACTCTGCTCCATTGTACTGCATGCTCCACAACCTCAATCTTGTGTCTTTCGAGCACAAACCCCAAATGGACACATTCAAATCCTTAAGAACTGAAGTCCTGCTGGTGAGCAGCATGTGAGCCACAGGGCCACCCAGAGGATTCAGGGGCCTGGGGTCTTCGGCACGAGGAATTGCCGCCGAAGGCCAGCACTTCGGCGGTGGGTCCCGGGCGAAAGTTCCCCCGCCGCCAGTGCTGCCGAAGACTGGACCCCGTGAGAGTTTTCCAGGGCCCCTGGGTGAAGGACCCCACTCCAGGGGCCTGAAACTCTCGTGGGGGCCTGCAGGGCCCAGGACCTGGGGCAAATTGCCCCATTGCTCCCCCAGGCGCTCTGGTGAGCCAAACCCTGCAGGCATTAGACTGCTCCCAACCTGACTTTCATGAATTAACAAATAAGAAGGCATCACAGTGCCAGGAAATATGGCAGAAAATAGCCTACCTCAGATGTCCAATGGCAAGAACTGCCTGGTAGCGAACTGGAGATGTCAGGGAATCCAGTGGTTCCGTCAGTGATTTCCCTACACCCCTGAATTTTCCCAACCCCCCCTCCCTAGTTTTGTGAGCTAGTTACATACCAATTTAGTGACTGTTTGGAAATCTGGCTGGGGCGGAGGGTTTGGGGCTTTGGAGAGGCTCAGGGTAAGGGCCGGGGCCCGATCCAGGCAGGGCCGGGGGCGAGACCCAGCTCCAAATATTGCTGGAGCAGAGCATCCGGCCCCTGAATATTCCTGGAGCCCGGGCACCGCAGGTGTATATAACCTGCCGCCTATGCAGGTTAACCTAAAAGGCGCAAACCCCAATGGTATTGAGACAAAGGTGTGGCATGATGACAAAAATGATTGTAGGTGGACCCTTGCAATGAATTTGTTATTGCTAATGGTAATTTTGTAACTATTGTGTTGTTATTACCAAGAACTGTAAAAATGTTCCAGCTAAGGTGACCAGATGTCCCCATTTTATAGGGACAGTCCCGATATTTGGGGCTTTTTCTTATATAGGCTCCTATTCGCCCCACGCCCTGTCCTGATTTTCACACTTGCCGTCTGGTCACCCACATGTGTGGGTCCCAGCTGCTCCTGCTCCCCTCACTGAAGCAGGTGTGCAGGGTTACTGCCCTGGGAACTGCAGGGCATCAGTGGACATGGGGCTGGCTGGAGGCAGGGCAGGGGCTGACTGGAAGTAGGGTCTGGCTGCAGGCAGGGCAGCAGGTGCAGGGCTGGTGCGGGCAGGACAGGGTGTGCGGCAGGGGCGGGCAGGAGACAGGCTGGCTGAGGGCAGGGAGTGCGGGGCTGGCTGGAGACCGGGGCTGGAGGCAGGGCAGGGACTGCGGGGCTGGCTGGAGACGGGCCGGTCAGGCAGGGCTGGTGCAGGCAGGGGCTGGCTGCGGACAGGGGCTGGCTGCGGACAGGGGTGCAGCACACCCTGTGCAGTGGTTGCCCCTCTTCCTCCCTCCCCACCAGGGTAGCAGCAGCCCGGGCTCAGGGGCTATTTAAAGGGCCCAGGGCTCCCCTGCTTCTACCGCCCCAGCCCTTTAAATAGCCAAAGCTGCACCACTTCCCCAGAGCTCCCCAGGCCCTTTAAATACCCCGCCCGGAAGCCGTGTTATACCAATATAATAAAAACCAACAGGATCTAATTAAGAGGGATAAGGCAAAGATGCCACATTTATTGTAAATACCATAACAAAACAAAAGACAACAGTAAACAACATTGTTTTACTACTTATTTCTATCACTACTTATTCCTTATACACACACACACACACACACACACTCACACACACACATATATATTCATTCACACAATCATTCATTCAGGTTCTGTACAGATGTTATAGTTACCAGCCTAGACATTGCTCATGCCAAGTTACTGGCCAGGTATCTTGGTCATGAGGATGGAGCCAAGTCTGTGTCAGATGCATTTGATGCTCCTGGAGGCTGGCAGCAGAACCATAGACTCAGGCTGTGGCTACACTTAGCGCTTCAAAGCGCTGCTGTGGTAGTGCTGCCGCGGCAGCGCTTTGAAGCGCTAAGTATCAGAGGGGTAGCCGTGTTAGTCTGGTTCTGTAGAAGCAGCAAAGAATCCTGTGGCACCTTATAGACTAACAGATGTTTTGCAGCATGAGCTTTCGTGGGTGAATACCCACTTCTTCGGATGCAAGCAGTGGAAATTTCCAGGGGCAGGTATATAACATAGATAAATACCTGCCCTGGAAATTTCCACTGCTCATCGAAAGTGGTATTCACCACAGCTCATGCTGCAAACATCTGTTAGTCTATAGTGCCACAGATTCTTTGCTGCTAAGTGTAGTCAAAGCACCAGCGCTGGGAGAAAGCTCCCTGCGCTGTCCATACTCCACCTCCCTGTGGGAATAGCGGACAGCGCTGGGAGCCGCTCCCAGCGCTGGGGCTTTGACCACATGGCGCTTTGCAGCGCCGCAATTTGCAGCGCTGGAGGGTGTGTTTTCACACCCTGCTGCAGCGCTGCAAATTTGTAAGTGTAGCCAAGCCCTCAAAGTCCTCAGTCTTTAGAGTCCAGTTTGATAGGAATTTATTCCTATGTCAGTCCATGAGTTGCTTCATTTTGCTGTTGCTAAATCAATCAGCAGGTGGCTGGCTCCATTCTGTCAGATGCTTGTTTTCCTTCCTTTGAGGTAGTGGGGTCATCTGGTTGATCCCACTTGACACCTTCTTCAGCCGACACTGAATTCTTCAGGCTGGTAACTTCCTAACCATTCATTCATTGTTTAAACTAGGCATGCATTCACATACATTCTCTATCTTAATTACATCTAGTTCACTGTCTTTTTACCTTTAGGGTGTTACCAATTTATGTGACCCTCCTGTCTTTTAACAAGCAAAGATAAAGTGAGATGAAAACTTACAGAGGGTGGGGATCTCTATTTATACACTATAACAGCTACTGTTTTGGCTTACTTAGAGATAATTAATGTTTAACAAGTTTTATACAAAGTATTTCTTTGAGCTTAACAAGTTTTATACCAAGTATCTCTTTGAGCAGGCTTCACACAGATACAGCTGGTGGCTTGCAGGTTAGAGGCTAAATGTTGGGAATCACAAATTTACTTCTAACATAAACCTTACATTATAAAGTATTATTTAACAATAAATTAATAAATCATTTCTTTTATAAACCATGTTTAATATAAACCTTCTTTAATATCCCTACAGCCGGGCCACCCCGGTACAGCGCACCGGCTCTTGCCAGTACACTGTACTGGGGCTTGGGCACAGGGCCCTCTAGGGGCAGGGCCCGATTCAGAGTGGTTGAATTGGCCTAAAGCTGGCCCTGCTGTCAGCTCCAGCCTTTTATAGGCAGAGGCTGGCTGGTGTGTCACACAATCTCTATATTACTCGCCTGAGATGGGTCACCTGTTACTTGTGGCTCTGAATATGCATATAAGGAAAAATCCCAAAGGTCTGACCATCTATGGCCATCAGGTACCAGTGATATGGAAGTGCCATCACCACAGCGGTGACCATAAAGTCAGGTGTTTTGACCACCTATGGCCTGTGATGTTATGGGCGTAATATAATATCTTATTCAGCCAATCACTCAGACAAAGAAGTTGTTTATATCTGCAGAAGATAATGCTGCCTGCTTCTTGTTTACACTTCTCTGCACGAGATGTCACTATTGTTTCATTGGCAATGGAGTGTGATGTCACAGACTGTGTACATCATCATGTAATGACTGACTGCACCCACCACTTTTAAACCACTTGGTTTGCACCCATGCCCTTAATCCTGTCCTAAAATTACCTTTTCATGTCACTAAGCTCTCTTGTTGCTGTGGGGTACTGTAGGTGTGAGGCAGGGCAGGTTGGGAGAAGAAATAGTCTTTATCTGAAGAAGTGATCTGTATGAGGAAAACATTTGAAAACTTGTTTACTGGGTAATGTGAGTTCTTCACTCTACTTGATAGCATTTCTCTGCTTGTAACATGAACTTGTGAACACCACATCCAAGCAATTCCAAAATTCCAGGAATATTCTAGGCATCAGTGAGCAGAACCGTATTGGTTTTGGTGAAAATTGGAATGGGAAATAGACCAGTCGTGCTTAAGTTAGGTTTGGCGCCTAACTCCTATTGAAATCAGTGGGTGTTATGCACCTAATCTGCTGGTGCAATTTTCAAAAGCACCTTTAAGCATCTGTTTGCATCTTAAGCACCTAAATATCTTTGAAACACTGGTCCTTCATCTCTGCCTCAGTTCCCCATCTATAAATGGAGGTTAATAATACTTTATCCTACTGTTTGCCTATTTGTCTATTTGTTTAGATTGCATTTGAGGCACAGGACAATCTCTTACTATGTTTTGTAATGGGAACCTGAATTTTGGTTGGCACATCTAAACACTACCATAAAACAAAAATGATCAGCCCCATAATATAAAGGCCCACCAATGATCTAGTTTTCAGGGCAAGTCACAGGCCCAGCTGCCTCAGAGGAAAGTCTGAGAAACACAATATCAAACAATTATGGATTAATATTTATATTTATATCCCTTCTACATTTTGTATACCAGCGAAGTTTGGATGATATGGTCCATATAAATGTCTAATCCTTTTCTGAATCAGCAGCGTCTCACCCAGGAAACTCAACGCCAATATCCTGAGGAGAGAGAGACACACACAATCAGACAGAGACTGAGGCTTCCCCACCTTTAGCAACAACTGAAACCCCCTCCCCATAGGGACATGTCCTGATTTTATTTGCCCCCATGTTAGCAGCCCAGAGCCTGCCCCCGCCTGGTGACAGTGGTGAGGGTGGGGAGGAGAGACCGGCGTGAGCAGGGCAGGGCCTCGGGGAGGGCCACGGCAGATCTGGGGCTGCTCTGAGGTCACAAAGTGCCCGTGGGCGCGAAGAGGCTGCAGCCCGGAACTGCCGGACAACGCACAGCTTGACTCTGCCCCTCGGTCCCTGCGCTGCAGGACGGGACCTCGCCCGGCCCCGCGGCCCCAGGCCGCCGCTCGTGGGGCTGCTCCCCGGCAGCTCAGCCCCTGCCCCACCTGCTGCTGCCCCACAGGCCCCGCGGGGGGGGGGGGTGAAGCCCTTTCACTCCAGCTGCCTCTGCCCTATGCCCCCGCCCCAGCCCGGCTCCCGGGGCAGGGCGCGGCAGGCTGGGCCTGGCGCCTGGCACTGGGGTCTGAGCCCCAGCCCGTGCGAGCCGCCACTCACCGTCCCGCCTCAGCGCTCCTCGGACCGGCCCGCCCGGCCGCCGGCTGCCCGCGCCCCCGCCGAGCCCCCAGCAGCGCCGGGCGGAGTCCCACTGGTGCCGCCCGCGAGGACTGAGCAGCGCAACCCCGCGGCTCCCGGGGCTGGGGCCGCCCCTGGCGCGGCGGGATTCGAATCCCAACGGCCGCAGCGCGCCCGGGGCGGGGCGGGGGGCGGCGAAGCCTCGGGGCGAGGGAAGCGGGGCATTACCCCTCGCGCCGAGTCTCTGTCCCGCGCTCTCTCCGCCAATCAGGGAGCGGGGAGGGGTGCGGCGAAGTGACGGGATAGGGCCCCTCCTCCACTAGAGGCCGCCTGCCAGAGGAGAACTACACTGCAGTGTGCACTGGGAGGCGCGTTGTCTGAGCAACCAGGCCGTCCCTGCCGCTCTGAGAAGAGCCAGGAACTACAACTCCCAGCCTGCCCGGGCGCCCCGTCCTCGAGCCCCGGGACGGGCGGGTCCCTGGGTCAACCTGACACCTCCCCCCCCCACCCCCGTGCAGTGTATTGACCGGCCCCCGTAGGACCGTGCCGCGCTGCTTCGCCCCCTGCACAGAGCACCTGAGCGGGGCGGGGGGCGGGGCTAGGACCGGGGCCGCCGACGCTCCCGCCCCCCAACCCTGGCGGGGGGGGGGGCAGGTCTGTGCGGGGCAGGTGAGTGCGGGTCTGTCTCCGTCCGGTGACTTTACACCTGTGTCTGCACCGCGGGATGGTCCCAGCGCCCCTTGTTTGCTGGGGCTTTAACCCCGGGGTGAGCTGGTTTCTGTGCGTGTCTGAGGCCTTGTACCCGGCTACTGGTCAGCGCCCCTCACTCCCGCTGTCCCTCCCCAGCCACCCCCTTCCTCCTCCTCAGGCGAGCCCGGCTTTGAACACCCCTTGCAGTAACAGTGTCACCCACAGACAAAGCTGCCACTGAACTGAATTAACCCTCCTCATCCCCGAGCCCCCCCTCGCTCCGCCCGTTCCCCCAAAGCCCTGCCCCTGCCCCTGAGGTCCTGCCCTCATGCTGCCCCTGCCCCGAGGTCCCTGCCTCACATCACCTGTCCCTTCCTCCAATGCCCCACCCTCACTCTGCCCCTTCCCCAGAATCCCCACTCCACTGCCCCTCCCAATACACCCCTCCTCTGTCCTCACATTGCCCCTTCCCCCAAGCTCCCGCCCTGCACCACCCAGTGACCCAGGAGCAGGCCAGACCCAGGACAGGGAGGCATAAACATGCTTTGCTCTGCCACAGACCTCTGAGTGTCCTTGGGCACATCACTCAGCCTCTCTGGGCCTCAGTTCTCCCGTGCGGGAAATGGGGCTGGTGGTGCTTCCCGCCTTCACGAGCCTGGGAGAGAACTACCCTACAAATTAGGAAGATGCTGGGATCCTGGAGTCATGGGGAGGTTCAGGGGAACATATTAGCACCATCATTTGGTATATGGAGTCTGTTTGGAAACAAAATATTTCCCTGAAGTCATTCCAAATCCTGTATTCAGCTATAACCTTGGGAAATACGTAATGGAGCGGTGTGGTTTTTCCTTGTGTAGCCAGCTACGACCTGGCACCACCCCAGCTCTGCCCCCTTCCTGCCACTGCGACCCCATCTCACCTCCTGACCCTGGCTGGGCACCCGCAGCCCCTCGTAGCAGGGGCTGTGTAGAGGTCTCCTTGCAGCCCTCAGTGGGTGTCTGGTGGGTGCTGTCACCTCTGCCAGAGACCCCAAGAAACTCACTAGCTTCCTCCTCATGTGGGAAGGGCTCCTACTTTCTGACGTGGGAGGGAGATTCCGTGATGGCAGAGCCCGTGGGAGGAGGCGTTCTAATCACGAGTCTGGGTGGCAGGGCAACCCTCCCCAGTCAGATTCTGCTAGGGGCTGGGCAGGGATCTCTAGGGAGGAGACACAGGAAAAACAGTTGCCACTATGGAACCCAGGAGTCCTGGCTCCCAGTCCCCGCTCTCACCTCTAGACCCCACTCAGCTCCCAGAGCTAGGGATAGAACACAACCCCTCCCTGCTCTGACCATTAGACCCCAATCCCCTTTTAGGCTCACTGACTCGTCTATCCACCCAGCCCACCTGTCCATCCCTTTGCTGCAGGTTTCTGGGGTCACCCCTGCTCTGCACTCCCCCAGTGCAGCCCAAGACCTTTCCTCCCCCCAGCCACATTTCCTCTCCCCCCTCGTGCTGGATCATCTGCTTGGCCCCCACCGCCTCTTGAGGTGTGCTGTGCGGCGTGACTGGGGATTGTGCAATGGCTCAGCACCAGGCAATGCAGAATGTAAACCACAGACGCTGCCCTGCCCGACCCCACGGAGCTGCCGTCCAGGGGCATCGGCCCAGTGCCCTGCACCTGTGCCCTCCTGCCCCACGAGGGCGAGCTACAGTCCCCACCACGTTCCGCAGAGGGGAGAAGGGTCAAGCCAACCAGCCCATTTAGGATGGAAATCAACACCCTTTTTTCTGCACAGCCACTGACCATCAGCAGGATTCCTCCTCCTCCTCCTCCCTCCTGTGCTTCAGTGCGACTAAATCTCCGCACCTAGACAGCCGGTCCATCCGCTGCACCCCAGTCCCCCTTACCTAAGCCTCCCTGCCAAAGTCCTGCACCTGACCCCATAGAATTAAGTCTCATATGTCTTTGGGATCTCAACTTCTTGTGCCCAGAGAGTCTCAGCCCCTCAGTAGATGATCTTAGTCTGAGAAACATAGTGTCTGTCTTCTCCAAAGAAGTACTTGGAGAGAGTTTTCTTATGTGACCATGTGGCCTAATGGATAAAGTAGCTGACTTTGGATCAGGTGATTGAGTCAAGTCCCGTTGTGCTTGTGCAGTTTTACCTTCATGCTGAAAGTCCTGCTCCCTTCAGGGCTGGAACCTCTTCTTGGCCACTCAGGCCAATGCTCTGGCAAGCAAGAGCCCCGGGAAGGAGTTGGGGGTGGGCGTCACAAAGGCTGGGGCATGAGCCCCAGGTGCTTCAGTCTCGCCTTTGCCATTCCTGACTTGCCAAAGAAAATGGGCATCTGCCCAGGCTAGCATGTAGAGCAGTTTCCCTCTTCCAAATGTGCATCTGTCCCTGTGCTTGAGGGTTTGCTAAATAGCACCGTGGGAGCTTGGGGTTTCTCTGCTTCTCGCCAGCTGGGAAAAGCCTCTTTGGATAAAATCTCCTGCCCCACTGCAAAAGTGAGCATGGAGAGTGGGAGCAGTTAGAGGCCCCACCGGGAGTGGCTGGCCCTGCTTTCCTACCGTCTTCTGATGTTGGCCACAGACCATCAGCAGCCGCTGCATGCTGATCTGTGGGTGGCCTTCAGTGGGGTTTGGCATGGCAGGAGCAGGCTGGCCAGGGTCTTTGTCGCTGTCTGCTGGCCATGCATAGGCATGGTCCTCCCCTCCTCTGAACAACCAGAGTTAGTCTGTGCTTGAAAGAGAGACACAGGAGACTCAAGACAAGAGGGTGAGAAAGATCGAGAAAGGACCTATGAAGACAGCCCACACAACAGGGACACTGCCTGGTGAAGGGATGTGGAGGCACCAAATTGCCCCATTTTCCTGGTGCCCTATGCAGCTCCGTACTGCTCCAGCGGCCAGCCCGATCCCCGACTGGCTGAGCCGGCCAGGAAAGCTGCCCTGCTCTGCCTCTTCCCCAAAGCCCCTACCCTGCCTCTTCCCACCCCTGCTCCATCCCATCTCCCCCACTCCGCCCCTTCCCTGAGCTACATCCCGGTGGACTGCAGGAGGATCAGGTGCACCCTGCACTCACCGGGCGGTGGGAAGTGGAACGACCTGGCCCCAGCCCGCTCTGCTCCACCAGCTCCCAGCTGCACCGCTGGTGATTGTTGGGGTGTTTCCCCACCCACCCCCAAGTTCCAAGGCTGGGAGCAGAGTGCAGCGGGCTGGGGCCGGATCCTCCACTTCCCACCGCCCTGTGAGTGTGGGGTCAGGCCTGCCCTGCAATTCCCGGGCGGCGGGAAGTGGGTGACCTGGCCCCAGCTTGCTCCACTCTGTCAGCTCGGGCTGGGGACGGGGTGCTAACAGGGGATGGGACTAGGGAACGGGGAACAGGGACACAGGCAAGGCTCTGTGGTGTCAGAGCTGGGAAGTGGGACGTGGGGTGAACACTCTGCAGTGTCAGAGTTCATAGACTCATAGACTTTAAGGTCAGAAGGGACCATTATAATCGTCTAGTCTGACCTCCTATACAACGCAGGCCACAGACTGTCACCCACCCACTCCTGTAACAAACCCCTGACCTATGTCTGAGCTACTGAAGTCCTCAACTCGACGTTTAAAGACTTCAGGGTGCAGAAAATCCTCGAGCAAGTGACCCGTGCCCCACGCTGCAGAGGAAGGCGAAACCCCCCCAGGGTCTCTGCCAATCTGCCCTGGAGGAAAATTCCTTCCTGACCCCAAATGTGGTGATCAGCTAAACCCTGAGCATGTGGGCAAGACTCACCAGCCAGCACCCAGGGAAGAATTGTCTGTAGGGATGTGGGGAAAACGCTCTGCAGTGTCAGAGCTGGGAAGGGAACAATGTGGAACAGACTCTATCAGTGTATAGAGATAAGCCTGACTGGTGTGAAGGGCTTCGGAATCTGCTTGCTTGGAAATTAACCCCAGTAAACTTCACTTTGCCTGTGCTTCCGACTTCTGGTCTTTTGCTGCCTGCGTGACAAGAACCAGGGAAGTGGGCAGGGAAGGAAAGCCCTCTAACAATGGCACCTTCTCCTCTAGGTGGAAAGAGGAGACAAAGGGGTGATATGATAGAGGTCTATAAAATCATGAGTGATGTTGAGAAAGTGGATAAGGAAAAGTTATTTACTTGTTCCCATAATACAAGAACTAGGGTTCACCAAATGAAATTAGTAGGTTTAAAACAAATAAAAGGAAGTTCTTCTTCATGCAGCGCACAGTCAACTTGTGGAACTCCTTGCCTGAGGAGGTTGTGAAGGCGAGGACTATAACAATGTTTAAAGGGAACTGGAGAAATTCATGGTGGCTAAGTCCAAAAATGGCTATTAGCCAGGATGGGTAAGAATGGTGTCCCTAGCCTCTGTTTGTCAGAGGATGGAGATGGATGGCAGGAGGAAGATCACTTGATCATTGCCTGTTAGGTTCACTCCCTCTGGGGCACCTGGCATTGGCCACTATCGGTAGACAGATACTGGGCTAGATGGACCTTTGGTCTGACCCGGTCCGGCCTTTCTTATGTTCTTATGTTTTCCACTGCCCAGGAGACCCAGCCAGGGACTGATGTGCTGGAGATATGTTGGGAAAAGGAACTGTCTGAATTGCCAAGGCAGGAAGCCAACAATCTACAGCAACATCATTAACCACAAACTCACTCTGAGCATGCTCCAGCCAGAAGGAAATGGGCAGGAATTCTTGCTGTTCAGCCATGGCCACACATACAGAGATGCACAGCAGTGAGGGTGCTGGGCAAGCTGGTCTGAGCGAACAATTGGAAATGATCCTTCCGTTAGAACAGAACCAGAGTGTAGAAAGGCCCCTGTGTTAAGTGGTTGAGGCTGAGGCCTTAGGAAGCTGGCCTACGATACCATAGGGATCTTTCTGTGGAGGTTTGATTCTTGCCAGCTGGGGAAGCTGGTGTGTGGTGTCTTTGTGGCTGCACTTTCAGTGATGCAGGTTTCTCTATCCCATTGTTCCAGGGTCATCCTACTAGATTGCCAGCTGCTTTTCAGCTGCAGTGTGGAACTGTTTGTGTGTGTGGAGAGACAGTGTGTGTGTGTGTGTTGGGGAAGAGTGAGTGTGTTGAGGTAGGTAGGAGCGGATCATTATTATCCCTACTTGAAAGAGGAGACGCTCAGGCTGAGAAAGGAGAATTGAATTGTCGAAGAAAAACTCAATTCTCGCTTTTGTTTGGATGCAGCAAAATCAAATACTATATTATTTCTCCAGTAATTACAATGGAGGAGAGAGTGCCATAGGACACAGGGTCCTGGACAGGTCTCTCAACTGGTAAACAATTACATCAAGCCTTTATACATTTGTTACAGACAAGCTTAGACAATCATGGAGACAGTAAAAAGCAACAAATACATTTTGTTTATACATAAGCTTTTCTGCTATCTTACTAGAAAAAGCAAGACTGCACATTGCAAGGTCGTAATACTTTCACACAGTTCACTCTGTCTTACCTTGTCTTGCTTCTACAAATCTCACGTCATAAGGGTCACAGTATGGCCTGACTCTTGCTAACTGACTAACATGCATTAAAATCCCCTTCAAATCCTTATTAATTCTTTCCTTGCTTCCACAGACTTGTCTTAGGTCACAAAGCCAGTCAATGGCTGAATTGGGAATAGGACCCCCAGAGCCCTGATTTTCAAATTAACCATCGGATCTTGAATGTCATACATTGAATGACATCAATAAAGTGCTCTTAGATGAGCTCCAGTCCAAGAAGTGTGCACAGTAATTATTCAGCCAGTATTTGAGGAGAACTGCAATGTTAGAGAGAATCATGAACTGCTCAGAGACCACTAATGCAGAGAATCAGCAAAATTTGTCAAACATATAACTGGTTATGACTTATTTACTTGGTCTTAAAAAAGAACAACAAGGACCTGAGTCTCCTCCTGTCAATAACCCCTGCTCAGACAATCAGGATAGAGACTGAGGATGGGAGGCTGAGGGGTCTCACCAGAGAGCTAAAAGGAAGGCCCAGGTCACTGGCGGGTATCACTGCCCCAGCACTACTGCAGCTCCACAGTTTTGGGTGGACCTCCACAGTGAGCTGCCGAGCACTCCCCATAACACACACACACACACACACACACACACACACACACACACACACACACACCCCTCCTGGTGTTGGGAGGGGAACAGGAGAAAGGACAAAAGAAGCAAGAGAGGAAGAGAAAGGAGGAAGGGATGGATGGAGGAAAAGTTGAAACTAAAAGGACAAACCCTAATGTCCCCAGTGATTCTAAGGGACAAAATCCCAGGTGTGGAATAAAATTCTGCCTCCTTAAGATCATGTTTTCCATGAATTCAACTGTCACCAGATGGATCAGACTGAACAGTTTCAAACCTCGAGGAGGCTCTAACCCTCTAAACAGGGACATCTGTTTTCTAGTAAAATCACTAAAAGGAAGGAGAAAACTCGAAAGAGGTTCCTCCTGGCGCTCAGGTACGTGAACCCCAATACTCCCCCAGTCCTCAAAGAGAGACCTGGAGAAGGAGACTTGCTGAAGCAAAGCCACAGGGTCTCTGAGGTTTCCCTGGCCCCTCGCCCCTGTCCTGCTTGGCTGATGTCAGCATCTCTCTGTGAGGTCACCACCTCCCCACCACCTTTGACCAATAGTCTGAGCCCCTGCAAAAGGCCTTTGTGATGTCACTGCCACACCCCTCCCTTGCTGGGCTAATGTCCTGCCCCTGGCCAGGCACTTTGGAGGTTTGAGCTACTCCCTGTGGATCACCCCACTCAAGGAGCATTCGTTCTAGGAAGCAAGCCGGCTAGACAGGAAAACATCAGACGCTGCTCCCAATGCTACACGTAGTTTTTCAGAAATTAGTTGACTTTATGGCCAGAAGAGACCATTAGAGCATCTAATCTGACCCCTGCATATCACAGGCCTCCTGTATGACACAAGAGCTACTTTGGAGGTACACACATTCCAGAAAGGCATCTAGTCTTCAAGAAATGACGTCACGAGATGGAGAATGCACCAATTTCCTTGGTAGCTTGTTCCTGTGGTGAATGATCCTCACTGTTGAATATTTGTGCCTTAATTGTAATATGAATTTGTCTCTTTTCACCTTCCAGCCATTGGGTTTTTTAATGCCTTTCTCTGCTACATTAAAGAGCCCTTTAATAGCCAATCTTTTCTCTCCATTAAGGCACTTCAACGTTTCAATGAAGTCACCTTTCAATCTTCTTTTGAGAAGCTAAACAGGTTGAGCTCTTTCAATAGCTCACTAGAAGGCTTTTTTCTCCAGCCCTCAGAACATTTGGTGGCTCTTTGCTGCCTCAACTCCAATTTCACACCATCTTTTTCAAATGAGGACACCAAAACTGGAGGCAGTATTCCAGTATCAGTCTCACTGATACCATGTCACCTCCTGTGACGTTCTTGACATAATCTGTAACTGTATAGATCACCGTTGCCACCACTGTTCTATATTTGCAGCCAATATTGTATAAAGGTGGTCACATAAAGGGTCTATGGAGAGGTGATGATTGGCTGATTATAATTATGCTATCTCTAGATTAGTATCATTTTTGTAGTTGACATTATGAATATTGGCTCTATGCTGCCTGTATTTCAAACTTGTGCTATGCTTCTGGGGAACACCCCAGCCAGACAAATTGGTGTCAGCTCTGCCTAGCCTGCTTGATGGCCCATTAAGGACCATCAGCTATACAACTGACCCATTGAGAGAAGGCAGATATGCCTTGTGGCTCAGCAAGGTGTGCAGGGACCTGCCTATGGACAGAACTCTAAGGTTTTCTATGTCGTGTGCTGGATAGAGTGTCCTTGGGACAAAGAAAGCAAAGACCACATGGCAAGAGACTATAAAAGACTGATGCCTCATCTCCATCTGGTCTTCAGTCCTGCTTCATACCTCTGGAGGACTTGGCTACATACTGAAGCTCTGTACAAAGGACTGAATGGCCCATCCCAGTTGTGGATGTACTCCAGAGACTTGATTTGAACCAGCAGTTTAGTCCATCACGGCTCCAAGCCTGAACCAAGAACTTTGCCCAAGTACCAGTGTTGCCCAGGGCACCGTTTCCCTAACGCTGGTCCTTGGTAACATTTCTTGATGGGGAAGGGGAGAGAGATGAGGCGTTTTCTCTCTGTTTCTTTCCTCTCCATTTTCTGCTCCTTCCTTCAATTCCAGAAACCTCCCTTGTGTTTCAGACTGTGCAGTGACACCCTCCCCACCCCAGGACTATGGAGCCTTTGGAGCAGAAAGATCCTAGGAGCTAAGGATGAATCCAGGGGTGAGTAGCTGGCAGGAGGGAGAATGTAGAGAAGGGGGAGTCATTCTTCCCCTGCACTCCCAGAAGAGTTGCTAGGACTCCTTCCTGCCAGCTACTCACCCCCCCACCCAACAAGAAATGAGGCATCAGTGTGGCAGTGACATCACAAAGTCCTTTTGCAGGACCTCAGACTATTGGCCAAAGGTGGTGGGGAGGTGGTGACCTCACAGAGAGATGACAGGGGCAGCCAAGCAGGACAGGGCGAGGACCCTGTGGTGGGAGGTGGTGACCTCACAGAGAGATGCTGACATCAGCCAAGCAGGACAGGGGCGAGGGGCCAGGGAAACCTGAGAGACCCTGTGGCTTTGCTTCAGCAAGTCGCCTTCTCCAGGTCTCTCTTTGAGGACTGGGGGAGTTTTGGGGTTCACGTACCTGAGCGCCAGGAGGAACCTCTTTCGAGTTTTCTACTTCCCTTTTAGTGATTTTACTTGATAACAGCCGACCCTGTTTAGAGGGTAAGAGCCTCCTCGAGGTTTGAAACTGTTCAGTCTGATCCATCTGGTGACAGTTGAATTCAGGGAAAACATGATCTTAAGGACGCAGAATTTTATTCCAAACCTGGGATATTGTCCTTAGAAGTCACTGAGACATTGGGTTTATCCTTTTTGTTCCCACCTTTTCCTCCATCCATCCCTTCCCTTAGAATCACTGAGGACATTAGGGTTTGTCCTTTTTTCACCTTTCCTCCATCCATCCCCTCTCTTCCTCTCTTGCTTCTTTTGTCCTTTCTCCTGTTCCCCTCCCAATACCAGGAGGGGTGTGTGTGTGTGTGTGTGTGTGTGTGTGTGTGTGTGTGTTGCGGGAGAGTGCTCGGCAGCTCTCACTGTGGGAGGTCCACCCAAAACTGTGGAGCTGCAGTAGTGCTGGGGCAGTGATCCCTGCCAGTGACCTGGGCCATCCTTTTAGCTCTCTGGTGAGACCCCTCAGCCTCCCCTCCTCAGTCTCTACCCTGATTGCCTGA
Source organism: Mauremys reevesii (assembly GCF_016161935.1). Classification (NCBI taxonomy): domain Eukaryota; kingdom Metazoa; phylum Chordata; order Testudines; family Geoemydidae; genus Mauremys; species Mauremys reevesii. The sequence goes on from NC_052639.1 coordinate 11,717,041, forward strand.
ACAGGGGGTTATTGACAGGGAGGAGACTCAGGTCCTTGTTGTTCTCTTTTAAGACCAAGTAAATAAGTCATAACCAGTTATATGTTTGACAAATTTTGCTGCTTCTCTGCATTAGTGGTCTCTGAGCAGTTCATGATTCTCTCTAACATTTCAGTTCTCCTCAAATACTGGCTGAATAATTACTGTGCACACTTGTTGGACTGGAGCTCATCTAAGAGCACTTTATTGAGGTCATTCAATGTATGAAATTCAAGATCCGACGGTTAATTTGAAAATCAGGGCTCTGGGGGTCCTATTCCCAATTCAGCCATTGACTGGCTTTGTGACCTAAGACAAGTCAATTCTCCTTTCTCAGCCTGAGCGTCTCCCTCTTTCAAGTAGGGATAATAATGATCCGCTCCTACCTACCTCAACACACTCACTCTTCCCCAGCACACACACACTCTCTCTCCCCACACAAAAACAGTCTCATACTGCAGCTGAAAAGCAGCTGGCAATCTAGTAGGATGACCCAGGAACAATGGGATAGAGAAACCTGCATCACTGAAAGTGCAGCCACAAGACACCACACACCAGCTTCCCTAGCTGGCAAGAATCAAACCTCCACAGAAAGATCCCTATGGTATCGTAGGCCCAGCTTCCTAAGGCTTCAGCCTCAACCACTTAACACTGGGCCTTTCTACACTCTGGTTCTGTTCTAACGGAAGGATCATTTCAATTGTTCGCTCAGACCAGCTTGCCCAGCACCCTCACTGCTGTGCATCTCTGTATGTGTGGCCATGGCTGAACAGCAAGAATTCCTGCCCATTTCCCTTCTGGCTGGAGCATGCTTAGAGTGAGTTTGTGGTTAATGATGTTGCTGTAGATTGTTGGCTTCCTGCCTTGGCAATTCAGACAGTTCCTTTTCCCAACATATCTCCAGTACAGCAGTCCCTGGCTGGGTCTCTGGGCAATGGAAAACATAAGAACATAAGAAAGGCCGTACCAGGTCAGACCAAGGTCCATCTAGCCCAGTATCTGTCTACCGACAGTGGCCAATGCCAGGTGCCCCAGGAGTGAACCTAACAGGCAATGATCAAGTGATCTTCCTCCTGCCATCCATCTCCATCCTCTGACAAACAGAGGCTAGGGACACCATTCTTACCCATCCTCGCTAATAGCCATTTATGGACTTAGCCACCATGAATTTATCCAGTTCCCTTTTAAACATTGTTATAGTCCTAGCCTTCACAACCTCCTCAGGTTAGAAGTTCCACAAGTTGACTGTGCGCTGCATGAAGAAGAACTTCCTTTTATTTGTTTTAAACCTGCTGCCTATTAATTTCATTTGGTGACCTCTAGTTCTTGTATTATGGGAATAAGTACATAACTTTTCCTTATCCACTTTCTCAATGTCACTCATGACTTTATATACCTCTGTCTTATCCCCCCCTAGTCTCCTCTTTTCCAAGCTGAAGAGTCCTAGCCTCTTTAATCTTTTCTCGTATGGGACCCTCTCCAAACCCCTAATCATATTAGTTGCCCTTTTTAACTTTTTCTAGTGCTAGAATACCTTTTTTGAGGTGAGGAGACCACATCTGTACACAGTATTCGAGATGTGGGCGTACCATGGATTTATATAAGGGCAATACTATATTCTCCGTCTTGTTCTCTATCCCCTTTTTAACGATTCCTAACATCCTGTTTGCTTTTGATCGCCTTTGCACACTGCGTGAACATCTTCAGAGAACTATCACAATGACTCCAAGATCTTTTTCCTGACGCGTTGTAGCTAAATTAGCCCCCATCATATTGTATGTACATTTGGGGTTATTTTTCCCAATGTGCATTATTTATCCACATTAAATTTCATTTGCCATTTTGTTGCCCAATCACTTAGTTTTGTGAAAGCTTTTCGAAGTTCTTCACAATCTCCTTAACTATCTTGAGTAGTTTAGTATCATCTGTAAACTTTGCCACCTCACTGTTTACCCTTTCTCCAGATCATTTATGAATAAATTGAATAGGATTGGTCCTAGGACTGACCTTTGGGAACACCACTAGTTACCCCTCTCCATTCTGAGAATTTACCATTAATTCCTACCCTTTGTTCCCTGTCTTTTAACCAGTTCTCAATCCATGAAAGGACCTTCCCTTTTATCCCATGACAACAATTTACGTAAGAGCCTTTGGTGAGGACCTTGTCAAAGGCTTTCAGGAAATCAAGTACATTATGTCACCGGATCCCCTTGTCCACATGTTTGTTGACCCCTTCAAAGAACTCTAATAGATTAGTAAGACACGATTTCCCTTTACAGAAACCATGTTGACTACTGCTCAATAAGTAATGTTTTTCTATGTGTCTGACAATTTTATTCTTAACTCATGTTTCAACTAATTTGCCCCGTACCGACGGTAGACTTCCCGGTCTGTAATTGCCGGGCTCACCTCGAGAGCCCTTTTTAAATAATGGCGTTACAGTAGCTCACTTCCAATCATTGGGTAACGAAGCCGATTTAAAGGACAGGTTACAAACCTTAGTTAATAGTTCCATAACTTCACATTTGAGTTCTTTCAGAACTCTTGGGTGAATACCATCTGGTCAGTGACTTGTTAATGTTGAGTTTATCAATTAATTCCAAAACCTCCTCTAGTGACACTTCAATCTGTGACAGTTCCTCAGATTTGTCACCTACAAAAGCCAGCTCAGGTTTGGGAATCTCTGACATCCTCAGCCGTGAAGACTGAAGCAAAGAATTCATTTAGTTTCTCATAATGACTTTATCGTCTTTAAAGCGCTCCTTTTGTATTTTGATCGTCAAGGGCCCCACTGGTTGTTTAGCAGGCTTCCTGCTTCTGATGTATAAAAACATTTTGTTATTACCTGTGGAGTTTTTGGCTAGCCGTTCTTCAAACTCCTCTTTGGCTTTTCTTATTACACTCTTGCACTTAAGTTGGCAGTGTTTATGCTCCTTTCTATTTGCCTCACTAGGATTTGACTTCCACTTTTAAAGGAAGTCTTTTTATCTCTCACTGCTTCTTTTACATGGTTGTTAAGCCACGATGGCTCTTTTTTAGTTCTTTTACTGTGTTTCTTAATTTGGGGTATACATTGAAGTTGGGCCTCTATTATGGTGTCTTTAAAAAGGGCCCATGCAACTTGCAGGGATTTCATTTTAGTCACTCTACCTTTTAACTTTTGTTTAACTTTTGTTTAACTAACCATCTGCTTCCTCACCATGGGGAACAGGGGCAGAAAATGCTTTTTAAAAAGCCTTTTGAAAAGTAAAAAGTAAAACAAGCCAAGCAACCCCCTCCCTTGCTTTGTGCTGGGTGCCCAGCTGTGGGCTTGTGTGTGGGGGAGGCTGGCGGGAGAGGTGTTCTGAGCACACTCCGGTCAGGGAAGGGGCAGAGTTGGCCAAAGGGGCAAGTTGAATCTTTAGCAGAGAATTCCTTTCTCCATTGTGTTAGCTAAGCGTTGCTGTTAAATGTCAGCCGACAAATGCAACTTTTGAAACAATCCGACTCTAAATCCCCCACCCTCTCAGTTGCTGTAGTTCTCACATCCTCTGCTCTTGTGATGTCACTACATGACATAGTGTCTTATTCCCATAGTGTCCTGTAGGTTAGACAGGAATAAGTTTATGAGGTAAATACTGAAGCATAACTATATCCCTTCCTCCTTTTGACTTCGGAAAAATAAATCCTGTCGCCTCCCTCAGTCCCAAGCCAGCACCACCGGTGCTGCTGCGGCTGGAGACAGGTGCCCTCTCAGCTGGCCCTGAGCTGCTGTGGGAGAGAGGGCTGGAGGGGGCAGTTCTTTCTCCCTGGGGCAACCTGCTCCCCAATCTCCTCATTCCCAGCCCCACCCCAGAGCCCTCACCCCCTGCGCCCCTACCCTCTGCTCCAATGCTGAGACCCTCATCGCTAGCCCCACTCCAGAGCCTGCACCCCCAGCCGGAGCCCTCACCTCACTGCGCTAACCCCCGAGCCTCTCCCACACTCCAAACCTTTCAGCCTCACCCCTGCCACACACCATCCATGTGCAGAATGAATTTTGTAAGGAGCGCAATATGCAGGTGTTGTGTCACACCTCACCTCCATATTTGTGCCCAAAACAAAATTCATTCCACACATGGACATAACAAATTAGATGAAACACTGCTCCTGACTTTCAGCCTCTCTCTCACATCTTGAATTTCACACATTGAGTGATCAGAATAAAGTGCCCTCAAGTGAGCTAGAGACCAACAGTGGTTCATAGTAATTATTCAGCAAGTATTTTAGAAGACCTAGGACATTATTGAAAATCAAGACCTGCCAAGAGACAATTAATGGAGAGAAGCAGCAAGATTAATTCCATACATTGGATTGGTTGTGACTTATTTGCCTGATTTGAAAAGAGACCAAACTGACCTGAGTCTCCTTGGTGTCGATAGCTCCCTGCTCAGCCAATCAGCACTGAGACTCTGAGGGCAGGAGGCTGAGGGTCTCACCAGATGTCCCAAAGGATGGCCCAGGACACCATCAGAGGGGATCACTCTCAAACCCAGACACACCTTTTGGTGAGGACCTCCCGCAATCCATGGTAGGAAAGGAGAAAACTCCACAGAGGTTCCTCCTCATGCTCACATGCTCACAACTCTGAATCCTAATTCTCTCTCAGCCCTCGAGGAGAGACCTGCGAAGGTGACTTGCGGCAGCAAAGCCGGTGGAGTCTCAGAGACTGGCCTGGCCCTGCACCTCTGTCCTGCCCGGCTGATGTCGGGGTCTCTCTCTGAGGTCACCCCCTCCCCACCACCTTTGACCAATAGGCCGAGTTCCTGCAAAAGGCCTTTGTGATGTCACTGCCACCCCCACCCCACCCCGCAAACCTGATGTCCTGCCCCGGGCCAGACGCCTTGGGGGGGTGAGTTGTTTACCCTGGATATGGGGTTGCCAACTTTCTGACCCCACAAAACCAGAACACCCTCATCCTGCCCCTTCACCGAGGTCAGCCCCTCAATCCATCTCCCTCCGTCGCTCGCTCTCCCCCACGCTCACTCACTCGCTCGTTTTCACCGGGCTGAGGAGGGCTGGGGAGGGTCCCTTTTCAACTGGGTGTTGTCGGTTCAGACCTGGGAAGGAGGCTGGCTGCCAAACACCTTTGAGAGGCGCCGTCCCTCCTGTCAGAATATCATCTCCCTCCTTCAGTTCAATTACGGCCTGAATTGTTCCTTATCCTGGCAGAGCCGGAGGATTGAAAGCAGCAACGTCAAACCCCTGTGCAGCTAACAGGAATGGACACAGACACTCCCTTGTATCTGAACAGATATTTAGTTTTACTCTTGGTAAACTACAAGGCTAAAGGGACAGGCAGTGGCACCAGACCTAAGGAATGAAACACAACACAATCATCATCATTATGCCCATCGCTGCCCCTTTATTCTTCCACTGTCTCTCTCCCACCACCGTCGCCCTCTCCCAGTTCAGTGACAGTGCCACACTCATGCTTCCGACACACAAAGACTCACACACACACCTTGCAAAACCTCACCAAGGAGTCAGATGCACCTGTTGGTTCCCTGCACCCCTGCTGTACAGAATCCAATCACAAGGAGGCTGGCGGGGAGCCTGGGGCTGGAGTATTTAACCTACAGTGACGGCACTCACAGGAAAGATGCGAACAGTGCAAGTTAAACATTGGTAGCTCTGGTTCCAGCCCTCACAGGTCAGTCCATCCCTCCAGGAAAGGGCACATCTGAATTCCCAGCTGGCTCAGTCTGGCTGCGTAGTTCTTCTTTACACCCAGTCAGGTCTGAGGCCTGTTCCGCACCCTGTGTTTGAGAGACCGTCAGAACCGACTCTATGAAATAGCAAAAGCAGGAGGCCGTGATATTGCTCCTGCCCAAGCACAGACAGACAACAAGGAAATGGTCTGTGTTGGAGGGTGGGGCTCCTGCCCTTGGCAAAGACCAGCACCTCCCTTTGCCTTTTGTCACTCATGAAGCTTTTCTTTCAGCAGCGAGCCCTAGAGCTCAGTTGCTGGAGCGCTGTTGTGTCACTGACGGTCGGGGAGCTGCAACATCACTGGGCTCTTCTGCAGAAAGTCCAACTAAAGGATTGATTTCCTCATGTGACACTCCTGGGCTTATCTGAAGGAGTGTCCACACTGCACACTGAGCCTGTCTTTGCATGGCCTGGGCTTGGTGACTTGTGTTGCCAAGCTGGTGTTTGAGCATCAGACTGCAGTGGAAACTCAGGCTTCAGGCTGTGTCCATCCTTCTGCAGTAAGTCGTCCTAAGTGACGCTGCTCCAGCTACGGGACTAACACAGCTGGATTCGACATAGCTTAGGTCGACTTACTGCTGTGTCTACACTGTGCTGGGCCGACGGGAGACTTACCTTACTCCTGTCATTCCCGGTGTAGTCCCAGAGTCGCCCGGAGAGCACTCTGCTGTCAATTTAGTGGGTCTTCACTGGACCCCACTAAACCGACTTGGGTGCATCGATCGCATCAAACAGCCTCACAGCTGTACTGTGCATCCACCCTGCACTGCTCAGCCCCAGTCAGAAATTCAGCTCCTGTGGGGTGTGTCACCCTCCACAGCTGAAGATGCTCCCGAGTCCCCAGTGATTTCTGCGATAACTTGTCTCCAGCCTGTTTGGGTCCATACGCTCCCAGCAGGCTGGGAGTGGTCTAGGGACAAGCTCTGGTTGCTCAGGCCTGTCAGGGAAGGCGAGCTCCGGGGAACATTGACACTCTGGAGATCCCTCAGTGGAAGCACAGGCGGTTGGTAAATAGGTGGGGCCCCTGGCACAGCTGCCGCCAACCAGGCCCTGGATGCCTGGGCCCTGGTGCCCAGCCTGTGCTCCATCTCCTCCTGTATCTGCTTCCCCCCTTCTCACATCCCCCATCGCCCACTGCTGCCTGGCTGAGTCCCCCCTCTCCTCCACTGCCCCCTCTCTGGGGTCCTCACCACTCACCGTGGCCTCCTCTCCTCCACCCCTCCCCACGGACTCATGGGTCAGCCCTGGGGCTGGTCAGAGCTGAGGATTACAGTGGGCGAAGCCGGCTATGAGTCAGCAGTGTGCCCTTCTTGCCAAGAAGCCTAGCGGCATATTGGGCTGCGTTAGTAGGAGCATTGCCAGCAGATCGAGGAGGTGATTAGTCCGGTCTATTGGGCTGTGGTTAGGCCATTTCTGTACATCTGTAGTATTGGTTCCGGTTTGGGGGCAACCCACTACAGAAAGGGTGTGGACAAATTGGAGAGGTCCAGCTGACGACAAGGAAAATGACCAGGGGCTGGAGCTTATTTAGTCTGCAGAAGAGGACAGCGAGGGGATTTAATAGCAGCCTTCAATAGGGTCACCAGACAGCAAATGTGAAAAATCAGGACGGGGTGGGGGTAATAGGAGCCTATACAAGAAAAGGACCCAAAAATCAGGACTATCCCTATAAAATCAGGATATCTGGTAACCCTAGCCTTCAGCTACCTGAAAGGGGGCAGGGGTCGAAGAGGATGGAGCTCAGCTGTTCTCAGTGGCGGCAGATGACAGAACAAAGAGCAATGATATCAAGTTGCAGTGTGGGAAGTCTAGGTTGGATATTAGGAAACACTATTTCACTAGGAGGGTGGTGAAGCACTGGGATGGGTTCCCTAGGGAGGTGGTGGAATCTCCTTCCTTAGAGGTTTTGAAGGCCCGGATTGACAAAACCCTGGCCAGGATGATTTAGTTGGTGTTGGTCCTGCCATGGGCAGAGGTTGGACTGGATGACCTCCTGAGGCCTTCCAGCCCTCATCTTCTATGAGTCTATCAGTCCTTTGTCCATCCCCTCAGTAGGCACCAACTTCCCCTCTGGCCAGTGGGTGCTCAACTCCTGCTCTGCCTCAGGCCCCTCCCCCACTCCACCTCTTCACCAAAGCACCACCCCACCTTTTCCCTGGTCTGCCCACTTGCACCCCAAATCAACCGCTTCAGGAAGAAATAGTAGAGGAAGCAATAGTGGATGGGAACCTGGAAGGCAGTGACCATGAGATGGTCGAGTTCAGGATCCTGACACAAGGAAGAAAGGAGAGCAGTAGAACAGAGATCCTGGACTTCAGAAAAGCAGACTTTGACTCCCTCGGGAAGCTGATGGGCAGGATCCTGGGAGAATAACATGACGGGGAAAGGAGTCGAGGAAATACTTTAAAAAGTATTTTAAAGAATCCTTATTGAGGTTGCAGGAACAAACCATCCCGATGTGTAGGAAGAAAAGTAAATATGGCAGGCGACCAGCTTGGCTTAACAGTGAAAACACAAAAAAACAGCTTACAAGAAGTGGAAGATTGGACAAATACAAATACCCTACAAAGACCTTGTGAGCTCTCCAAGTTCAGGATTGTTCTCTGCAGATGTGGAACCATTATGGCAGATGTCACTCAAGGCTTCCCATCTATTCTGACTGACAACTGGAAACAGGTCCCTCCCCAATCTCACTTTCTCCTGAATGATCTACAGACCAAAACTGATCCCTTCCTCTCTCCTCTGGGGAAGGATTTGGGAAAAATCAGATCCTGATAGGTTTGATCTCTCCTGCACATATTTTGGTTTGTTCATCCCTTTTCCATTCCTCTCTCTGAGATTCCTTTCTCTCCAGCATAGGGGTGACCTATGTCTGGATTGTCTCTATCTGCCATCAGGTGATGGGATGGTGAGTGAGAATGAGGAGGAGAAACCCCAGCAGGAAGATGCTGAACAAGTAGAACCACGTGGAACATTATCAGGAAGATCCAAAGGGAATGTTTGCAGGAGTTGTGCACTCCCAGAAAAAGCAAAAGACTGTGAGACTCAGCACAGGCCAGAGGAAAACTTCAGTAGCCACTCAGACCTTATTACATGCAAGAGAATCAACCTGGAAGAGACACGCTACAGATGCCATAAGTGTGGGAAAAGCTTCAATCAGAGCTCAACTCTTCTCACACATTGGAGAACCCACACTGGAGAGAAACCCTACATGTGCTCTGAGTGCGGGAAAAGCTTCATTCAGAGCTCTGCCTGATCACACATCGGAGAATCCACACAGGTGAGAAACCTTATGGATGCTCTGAGTGTAGGAAACACTTCAGTCAGAGGCCACACCTTACCACACATCAGACAATCCACACGGGCAAGAAACCTTATGAATGCTCTGAGTGTGGGAAACGCTTCATTGATAGTTCAACCCTCATCTCACATCATAGAATCCACACAGGAGAGACGCCTTACACATGCACTGAATGCGGGAAAAGCTTCAATCAGAGCTCAAACCTTATCAAACATAGGAGAATCCACACAGGTGAGAAACCTCATGGATGCTCTGAGTGTAGGAAACACTTCATTCATCGTTCAGCCCTCATCTCACATAAGAGAATCCACACAGGAGAGAAGCCCCACATATGCTCAGAGTGCGGGGAAAGCTTCAATCAGAACTCTACCCTGATTGCACATCAGAGAATCCACACAGGAGAGAGACGCTACACATGCTCTGAGTGTGGGAAAAGTTTCAATCAGAGCTCAAACCTTATTAAACATCAGAAAATCCACATGGGGTATGTCTACACTACTGGATTATTCCGATTTTACAGAGACCGATTTTTGGAAACATTGTATAAAGTCAGTGCACGTGGCCACACTAAGCACATTAATTCAGCGGTGTGCATCCATGTACCGAAGCTAGCGTCGAATTCTGGAGCGTTGCAATGTGCGTAGCTATCCCATAGTTCCCATAGTCTCCTCTGCCCATTGGAATTCTGGGTTGAGATACCAATGAATGATGGGGCAAAAACAGTGTCGCAGGTGATTCTGGGTAAATGTCATCAGACAATCCTCCCTCCGTGAAAGCAATGGCAGACAATTATTTCACACCCTTTTCCTGGATTGCCCAGGCAGATGCCATACGGCAACCATGGAGCCCATTCAGCCTTTTTTCACTGTCACCGTATGTCTACTGGATGTTGCTAACAGATGCGGTACTGCAGCGCTACACAGCATCATCCCCTTGCCTTTTGCAAATTAGCCAAGAGGGTGACCAGCTCTACTGTACCGTCTGCTGCATTGCAAGTTGACAATGACTGTTACCAGTCATACTGTACCGTCTGCTGCTGTCATGGGTGCTCCTGGCCGGCCTCGGTGAGGTCAGCCGGGGGTGCATGGACAAAAATGGGAATGACTCCCGAGGTCATTCTCTTCTTCAAGTTTTGTCTAAAGGGAGAGTCAGTCCTGCCTAGAATATCAGGCAAGCCTACTAAAAAACCAGAGAGGCAAATGGCCGCTCCAGATCAGAGCCCCAGATATCCCACAGAAATGATGAGCTGCATGCCATTCTAGGGGGTGCCCCTGCAACAACGCCACCCATTGCTTCCCTCCTCCCCACCCTCCTGGGCTACCGTGGTAGTTATCCCCATTTGTGTGATGAAGTAATAAAGAATGCATGAATTTGAAACAACACTGACTTTATTGCCTCTGCAAGCAGAGATCAAAGGAGGGAGGAGGGCAGCCTCCAGCTGCTATGATATTCCAGGCAGGAGTGAATCTCAGGAGACAAAACTTAAAGAAGAGAATGACCTGGGAATCATTCTCATTTTCGCCCAGGCGCCCCGGCCGACCTCACGAGGCCGGCCAGGAGCAATCAGGGGACGGCGATGACGGAGATCAGTCATGCTGCACCATCTGCAAGGAAGGGAAAGGGAAGGGGATGCTGCTGTGTGGCGCTGCAGCACCGCATCTGCCAGCAAGTTGAGGAACCAGGTACTGGCATAGCTGGCCCAGCACTTCGGGCTAGCAGGCTTTTCAGGTACAGGAGACTAGTGCAGGCTGCACAGCCTGTCACTGTTTGCTTCATTCCCCAGAGGATCAGTCCTGGGATCCTGGAAGTCAGTCTCCCTTAGATGACTTACATAAGAACACAAGACAGGTCATACTAGGTCAAACCAATGGGCCATCTGGCCCAGTGTGCTGCCTGAGTGACCAGTGCCAGATGCTTCAGAGAGAATGAACAGAACACGCTTGTTGAGCTGAAAGCTGAAGGACTCCCACCCTTACCTTTTACTTTATCGTTGTAGATTCCAGCTTACCCCATCTTACCACACCTCCTGCGAGGTGTCTGGGCAAATCAGGTGTGAACCAATCCTTCGATACAGACATGTCCCACTCTAGATGAAGTGAGGCAGAGTTTGGGCCAACGTCAGTTTGGAACAGCCCGACTGAGCCCGGCAGTTTTCTCAAAGTATCTGCTGCCGTAAACCGCATGCAGAGTGGACGTGTGAACCCCAAAGGTATCAAACGTGAAAGAAACAAAGGCCAGTTACGGGAGTTTCCATGGCCAGGCCTGAGGGTAAGCAGCTGGGCTCTAACAGCTGCCTCCTCAAAAGGAAAAACTGTCTCAGCACCCATAAAAATAACTGGTTGCAAAAATCAATCATCCTGCATCCATCACCATTTTAAATTCTGACCTCTTCCGCCCGATGTCTCTTTGTTTAGCAAACAAGCAAATTGGGGACTCTGTGGCTGTTACCCTCTAACTCAGTAGAAGGTTACACATCTTGACCCAAGCAATTTTCCTCTTCACAGAATATTTATTTTAAAGTTTATCAAAATAAATTCAATTTGAAAGAGAAATAATTACAGTCTACACTGGGGCTCTATTTTCATACATGCTATTTCTCCCACATGTTCCCCCGCTCTAATTCCTTTGGGTGAGGTTTTACTTTTCAGGATTAGCCACCATTTCCAATATAGTAGGAGGGGCGGGAGAGAACTAGAAGAAAACCTGAATTATATAGTAACACTGAAAGTTATCACATAATCAGCCTCTTACTTTACACTAATTAACTTCATGTTTAATTTCATTGTCACTGGTAACAACTTATTCAAAGATTACAAAATATAAACCTATAGGGCAGTTTTCTCTTAATTCCCATTTCCACCATTGAGTTTTGTGTGAAGTCACATTCTACAATAACCTAGGAGCCTTCCATTTATGTGAGTTCATTTCGCCCTGGGTCTTCTTCCTTAAGTGTAGGTGGAAGGGCTCTCACGCTACGTGGGAAGGCTGCATCATGAGAAAAACACCTGTGTTCTATTATCACATTTTCTAATCTTTCAGAGTAGCAACAGGTGGAGAAGTGATACAAATGCATAAGACTTAATAGCAAAACTAAGAGACCAAACCACAGAGTCAGGACTCAGCATTCATGTATCCTGCAGTCTGAACTTGGAATCTGATACATTCCCTCATTAACTACCATAATTTGCCCAGCATGGAACTGCTTCTTGTCCAAAAGGCAGCCAGATTGGGACCCATAGGCATGGATTGGCTCTGAAGCAATCAGATGTTTCTCTCTGTGCTTCATGAAACTTTGGATCCAAATGGTAAAAGACAGTTGTTCCCAATTTAATAATGGCATCCTTTAGGAGTGAGACCAATGCCACTTAACTAGGGAGCAGCATTCTCAAAATAGTTTACCTGGGCCACAGGTCACCATAGCTTCCATCACTGGGGCAAAAAATCAACCACTAGTACATGCGATTTCTACCTGAGTCCTTGTCAAATCTTTGACTTTTCTTGGAGTAATTTTATACTTCTCTGGTGTAGAATTCTTCACCAAGCACATAAAGATCAGTAGCAATAGTGAAGTATAACTCCTCCCTCCCCAAATATGCCCTTTATTTCTTTAATCTGGTGGCACAGATTTAAATTAGGGACTAAATTCAGGTGTGGCTTAGAATCCTTGTAAAACACCAAATGTCAGGTATCTATGGAAAATAGGTCTCTTTCTGCAGCTATATCACATTCAACACAGTTTCATTTTCTACATATTTGCAGCATCCCCCAGGGGTGACTGAACAGAAACATCACTTCCATTTTCCTCTTCCCTACCTAGATGGGAATTGCATTTCCCAAATAACAGGCAACCCGCACCTGATTAGGAAGGAGATCTCTTCACGAGCAACCTCCTGCAGAGCCTGGGCCACAACTGCTTTGGGGCCAAATGCATGGGTATCTTATAGTCTCATAGAGTTTAAGGTCAGAAGGGACCATTATGATCATCTAGTCTGACCTCCTGCACAATGCAGGCCACAGAATCTCACCCACCCACTCCTGTAACAACCCCCTAACCTTAGTTCCAAGTCATTTACCAGGAATCTTCTTCACAGCCCTTTAGAAAATATATTGACCTTCCCAACTGAATGGTTTGGATGGTGATAGGAAGCCCTCTGACTTACCTAGCTTCTTCTGTTGTTAGAGAGGGTGAAGTGACATTTTCCCCTATCCCTGCCCTGTTCATAGAATATCAGGGTTAGAAGGGACCTCAAGAGGTCATTGAATTCAACCCCCCTGCTCAAAGCAGGACCAATCCCCAGATTTTTTCCCCAAATCGTCCTTCAAGGCTGAACTCGCAACCCGAGGTTTAGCAGGCCAATGCTCAAACCACTGAGCTCGCTCTCCCAGTGCCATCTCTTTGTTATAGTTCAATATATTTTAAGTGAGAAAAGTGGTAGTAACAATTTGTTCTCCAGCACAACCTGAAGCAACATCAGAGCAACTGGGAACGAAACAATTTGTTGATGACTAACAATTGCTTTGAAATGGGGAACAGTATAACCGTGATGCTCAGGGTTTGTTTAGACTAGGAAAAGTGATGGAGTTTAGGTCAGGTCAAAGGAAAGCTAATGCCAACCACTGCACCTGGGCTGCAGCTGCACTACAACTATAACTGTCTTTTTACACCAAGGTCACTAGCAGGCAGCCAACACCATGTGCAGCCCTAGTGGATGGAAGGCCCAGGTAGTTTTGCCTCAGTGTAGCTTGTTGGGATCAAACCTCTCTCTCCCCACCTGGAGCTGATGAACATTCCTAGCTGGAGGGACACACACTCCTACGACTCAAAAGGAAAAAAGTTGATAGAAAAGAATGCAGGATTGACCCCAAAGAAGGGTCAGCTGCAAAAGGCAGAAGCAGGCAACCCATCTGCAGGAGCTGAGAGACCACGGTGAAGATGATGTGAAGATCACTTTGTGGGGAATTAACAAATGTGATTTAAAAAAATCTTTGGCCAACCCTAGTCAAGGCATTTATTACAGTTCTCTCTCATGTGAATTTTCTGATGTCTAATAAGGCTTGAGCTCTGATTGAAGGTTTTCCTTCCTTCCTGGTCTACACTACGAGTTTATTTCGAATATAGCAGCGTTTTAAACCAAATTAACGCTGCACCCGTCCACACAATGAAATCCTTTATTTTGATATAAAGGGCTCTTAATATCGATAGCTGCACTCCTCCTGATGAGGAGTAGCGCTGAAATCAGTTTTGCCATTTCGAATTAGAGTTAGTGTGGCTGCAATCTAACGGTATTGGCCTCCGGGCGCTATCCCACAGTGCACCATTGTGACCGCTCTGGACAGCAATCTGAACTCGGATGCACTGGCCAAGTAGATAGGAAAAGCCCCAGGAACTTTTGAATTTAATTTCCTATTTGCCCAGCGTGGAGCACTGATCAGCACAGGTGACCATTCAGTCCCAGAATCAAAAAGAGCTCCATCATGGACCGTCGGAGATACTGAATCTGATCTCTGTATGGGGAGATGAATCTATTCTACGAGAACTCCGTTCCAAAAGACAAAATGCCAAAACATTTGAAAAAATCTCCAAGGCCATGATGGACAGAGGCCACAACAGGAACTCGGCCCAGTGCTGCGTGAAACTTAAGGAGCTGAGACAAGCGTAACAGAAAGCCAAAGAATGAAATGGGCGCTCACGGAGGAGGAGCGACTGACGACTGTAGCTATCCCACAGTTCCCGCACTGTCCGAAAACCATTTGAATTCTTGGCTGAGCTTCCAAAGCCTGAAGGGTCAAAAACATTGTTGCGGGTGGTTCAGGGTATATGTCATCAGCCCCCCAACTCTCCCTCTGTGAAACCAAGGGAAAAAAATTATTTCCCGCCTTTTTTCAATGTCACCGTATGTCTACTGGATGCTGCTGGCAGATGCGGTGCTGCAGCGCTACACAGCAGCATCCCCTTCCCTTCCCTTCCCTTCCCTTGCAGATGGTGCAGCATGACTGATCTCCGTCATCGTCGTCCCCTGATTGCTCCTGGCGGCCTCGGTGAGGTCGGCCGGAGCGCCTGGGCGAAAATGAGAATGATTCCCCAGGTCATTCTCTTCTTTAAGTTTTGTCTCCTGGAGATTCACTCCTGCCTGGAATATCATAGCAGCTGGAGGCTGCCCTCCCCTCCCTCCTTTGATCTCTGCTTGCAGAGGCAATAAAGTCAGTGTTGTTTCAAATTCATGCATTCTTTATTACTTCATCACACAAATGGGGGATAACTACCACGGTAGCCCAGGAGGGGTGGGGGAGGAGGGAAGCAATGGGTGGCGTTGTTGCAGGGGCACCCCCTAGAATGGCATGCAGCTCATCATTTCTGTGGGATATCTGGGGCTCTGATCTGGAGCGGCCATTTGCCTCTCTGGTTTTTTAGTAGGCTTGCCTGATATTCTAGGCAGGACTGACTCTCCCTTTAGACAAAACTTGAAGAAGAGAATGACCTCGGGAGTCATTCCCATTTTTGTCCATGCACCCCCGGCTGACCTCACCGAGGCCGGCCAGGAGCACTCATGACAGCAGCAGACGGTACAGTATGACTGGTAACAGTCATTGTCAACTTGCAATGCAGCAGACGGTACAGTAGAGCTGGTCACCCTCTTGGCTAATTTGCAAAAGGCAAGGGGATGATGCTGTGTAGCGCTGCAGTACCGCATCTGTTAGCAACATCCAGTAGACATACGGTGACAGTGAAAAAAGGCTGAATGGGCTCCATGGTTGCCGTGCTATGGCATCTGCCTGGGCAATCCAGGGAAAAGGGTGTGAAATAATTGTCTGCCATTGCTTTCACGGAGGGAGGATTGTCTGATGACATTTACCCAGAATCACCTGCGACACTGTTTTTGCCCCATCATTCATTGGTATCTCAACCCAGAATTCCAATGGGCAGAGGAGACTATGGGAACTATGGGATAGCTACGCACATTGCAACGCTCCAGAATTCGACGCTAGCTTCGGTACATGGATGCACACCGCTGAATTAATGTGCTTAGTGTGGCCACGTGCACTCGACTTTATACAATGTTTCCAAAAATCGGTCTCTGTAAAATCAGAATAATCCAGTAGTGTAGACATACCCCATGTGGATTTTCTGATGTTTAATAAGGTTTGAGCTCTGATTGAAACTTTTCCCACACTCAGAGCATGTGTAGGGTCTCTCTCCTGTGTGGATTTTCTGATGTGCAATCAGGGTAGAGTTCTGATTGAAGCTTTCCCCGCACTCTGAGCATATGTGGGGCTTCTCTCCTGTGTGGATTCTCTTATGTGAGATGAGGGCTGAACGATGAATGAAGTGTTTCCCACACTCAGAGCATCCATGAGGTTTCTCACCTGTGTGGATTCTCCTATGTTTGATAAGGTTTGAGCTCTGATTGAAGCTTTTCCCGCATTCAGCGCATGTGTAAGGCGTCTCTCCTGTGTGGATTCTATGATGTGAGATGAGGGTTGAACTATCAATGAAGCGTTTCCCACACTCAGAGCATTCATAAGGTTTCTTGCCCGTGTGGATTGTCTGATGTGTGGTAAGGTGTGGCCTCTGACTGAAGTGTTTCCCACACTCAGAGCATCCATAAGGTTTCTCACCTGTGTGGATTCTCCGATGTGTGATCAGGGCAGAGCTCCGAATGAAGCTTTTCCCGCACTCAGAGCACATGTAGGGTTTCTCTCCAGTGTGGGTTCTCCAATGTGTGAGAAGAGTTGAGCTCCGATTGAAGCTTTTCCCACACTTATGGCATCTGTAGCGTGTCTCTTCCAGGTTGATTCTCTTGCATGTAATAAGGTCTGAGTGGCTACTGAAGTTTTCCTCTGGCCTGTGCTGAGTCTCACAGTCTTTTGCTTTTTCTGGGAGTGCACAACTCCGTAAACATTCCCTTTGGATCTTCCTGATAATGTTCCACGTGGTTCTACTTGTTCAGCATCTTCCTGCTGGGGTTTCTCCTCCTCATTCTCACTCACCATCCCATCACCTGATGGCAGATAGAACAATCCAGACATAGGTCACTCCCTATGCTGGAGAGAAAGGAATCTCAGAGAGAGGAATGGAAGGGATGAACAAACCAAAATACGTGCAGGAGAGATCAAACCTATCAGGATCTGATTTTCTCAAATCCTTCCCCAGAGGAGAGAGGAAGGGATCAGTTTTGGTCTGTAGATCATTCAGGAGAAAGTGAGATTGGGGAGGGACCTGTTTCCAGTTGTCAGTCAGAATAGATGGGAAGCCTTGAGTGACATCTGCCATAATGGTTCCACATCTGCAGAGAACAATCCAGAAAATCGAGAGCTCACAAGGTCTTTGTAGGGTATTTGAATTTGTCAATCTTCCACTTCTTGTAAGCTGTTTTTGTGTTTTCACTGTTAAGCCAAGCTGGTCGCCTGCCATATTTACTTTTCTTCCTACACATCAGGATGGTTTGTTCCTGCAACCTCAATAAGGATTCTTTAAAATACTTTTTAAAGTATTTCCTCGACTCCTTTCCCGTCATGTTATTCTCCCAGGATCCTGCCCATCAGCTTCCCGAGGAGTCAAAGTCTGCTTTTCTGAAGTCCAGGATCTCTGTTCTACTGCTCTCCTTTCTTCCTTGTGTCAGGATCCTGAACTCGACCATCTCATGGTCACTGCCTTCCAGGTTCCCATCCACTATTGCTTCCTCTACTATTTCTTCCTGAAGCGGTTGATTTGGGGGTGCGGCGGGGCAGACCAGGAAAAGGTGGGGTGGTGCTTTGGTGAAGAGGTGGAGTGGGGAGGGCCTGAGGCAGAGCAGGAGTTGAGCACCCACTGGCCAGAGGGGAAGTTGGTGCCTACTGAGGATGGACAAAGGACTGATAGACTCATAGAAGATGAGGTTGGAAGGGGCCTCAGGAGGTCATCCAGTCCAACCCCTGCCCATGGCAGGACCAACACCAACTAAATCATCCCGGCCAGGGTTTTGTCAATCCGGGCCTTCAAAACCTCTAAGGAAGGAGATTCCACCACCTCCTAGGGAACCCATCCCAGTGCTTCACCACCCGCCTAGTGACAGCGGGTTTCCTAATATCCCCCCTAGCCTGCCCACACTGCACCTTGATCTCCGTGCTCCTTGTTCTGTCATCTGCCGCCACTGAGAACAGCTGAGCTCCATCCTCTTCGGACCCCGCCCCCTTTCAGGTAGCTGAAGGCTAGGGTTACCAGATATCCCGATTTTATAGGGATAGTCCCGATTTTGGGTCCTTTTCTTGTATAGGCTCCTATTACCCCCACCCCGTCCCGATTTTCACATTTGCTGTCTGGTGACCCTATTGAAGGCTGCTATTAAATCCCCCTCGCTGTCCTCTTCTGCAGACTAAATAGCTCCAGCCCCCTGGTCATTTTCCTTGTCGTCAGCTGGACCCTCTCCAATTTGTCCACACCCTTTCTGTAGTGGGTTGGCCCCAAACCGGACGCAATACTCCAGATGTCCAGATATGGCCTCACCAGTGCCCAATAGAGCGGAATAATCACCTCCCTCGATCTGCTGGCAATGCTCCTACTAACGCAGCCCAATATGCCGCTAGGCTTCTTGGCAAGAAGGGCACACTGCTGACTCATAGCCGGCTTCTCGCCCACTGTAATCCTCAGCTCTCGTTGACCAGCCCCAGGGCTGACCCATGAGTCCGTGGGGGAGGGGTGGAGGAGAGGAGGCCACGGTGAGTGGTGAGAACCCCAGAGAGGGTGCAGTGGAGAGAGGGGACTCAGCCAGGCAGCAGTGGGCGATGGGGATGGGAGAAGGGGAAGCAGATACAGGAGGAGATGGAGCACAGGCTGGGCACCAGGGCCCAGGCATCCAGGGCCTGGTTGGCGGCAGCTGTGCCAGGGCCCCACCTGTTACCAACCGCCTGTGCTTCCACTGAGGATCTCCAGAGTGTCAATGTTCCCGGAGCTCGCCTTCCTGACAGGCCTGAGCAACCAGAGCTTGTCCTAGACCACTCCCAGCCTCCCGCGGGAGCATATGGACCCAAACAGGCTGGAGACAAGTTATCGCAGAAATCACTGGGGACTCGGGAGCATCTTCAGCTGTGGAGGGTGACACACCCCACAGGAGCTGAATTTCTGACTCAGGGCTGAGCAGTGCAGGGTGGATGCACAGCACAGCTGTGAGGCTGTTTGATGCGATCGATGCACCCAAGTCGGTTTAGTGAAGACCCACTAAATTGACAGCAGAGTGCTCTCCGGGAGACTCTGGGACTACACCGGGAATGACAGGAGTAAGGTAAGTCTCCCGTCGGCCCAGCACAGTGTAGACACAGCAGTAAGTCGACCTAAGCTACCTCGAATCCAGCTGTGTTAGTCCCGTAGCTGGAGCAGCGTCACTTAGGACGACTTACTGCAGAAGGATGGACACAGCCTGAGGCCTGAGTTTCCACTGCAGTCTGGATGCTCAAACACCAGCTTGGCAACACAAGTCACCAAGCCCAGGCCACGCAAAGACAGGCACAGTGTGCAGTGTGGACACTCCTTCAGATAAGCCCAGGAGTGTCACATGAGGAAATCAATCCTTTCGTTGGACTTGCTGGTAGAAGAGCCCAGTGATGGTGCAGCTCCCCGACCGTCAGTGACAAACGCAGCGCTCCAGCAACTGAGCTCTAGGGCTCGCTGCTGAAAGAAAAGCTTCACGAGTGACAAAGGGCAAAGGGAGGTGCTGGTCTTTGGCCAAGGGCAGGGAGCCCCACCCTCCAACACAGACCATTTCCCTCGTTGTCTGTCTGTGCTGGGGCAGGAGCAATAACACGGCCTCCTGCTTTTGCTATTGCAGAGAGTCGGTTATGACGGTCTCCTCAAACACAGGGTGCGGAACAGGCCTCAGACCTGACTGGGTGTAAAGAAGAACTACGCAGCTAGACTGAGCCAGCTGGGAATTCAGATGTGCCCCTTTCCTGGAGGGATGGACTGACCTGTGAGGGCTGGAACCGGAGCTACCAATGTTTAACTTGCACTCGTTCAGCATCTTTCCTGTGAGTGCCGTCACTGTAGGTTAAATACTCCAGCCCCAGGCTCCCGCCAGCTCTCCTTGTGATTGGATTCTGTACAGCAGGGGTGCAGGGAAACAACAGGTGCATCTGACTCCTTGGTGAGGTTTTGCGTGCAAGGTGTGTGTGTGAGTCTTTGTGTGTCGGAAGCATGAGTGTGGCACTGTCACTGAACTGGGAGAGGCGACGGTGGTGGGAGAGAGACAGTGGAAGAATAAAGGGGCAGCGATGGGCATAATGATGATGATTGTGTTGTGTTTCATTCCTTAGATCTGGTGCCACTGCCTGTCCCTTTAGCCTTGTAGTTTACCAAGAGTAAAACTAAATATCTGTTCAGATACAAGGGAGTGTCTGTGTCCATTCCTGCTAGCTGCACAGGGTTTGACGTTGCTGCTTTCAATCCTCCGGCTCTGCCAGAATAAGGAACAATACAGGCCGTAATTGAACTGAAGGAGGAGATGATTTTCTGACAGGAGGGACGGCGCCTCTCAAAGGTGTTTGGCAGGCAGCCTCCTTCCCAGGTCTGAACCGATAACACTCAGTTGAAAAGGGACCCTTCCCAGCCCTCCTCAGCCCGGTGAAAAGGAGTGAGTGAGCGTGGGGGAGAGCGAGCGACGGAGGGAGATGGATTGAGGGGTCCAGGACCTCGGTGAAGGGCAGGATGAGGGTGTTCGGTTTTGTGGGGTCAGAAAGTTGGCAACCCCAGATCCAGGGGAAACAACTCAAACACCCAATGAGTCTGGCCAGGGGCAGGACATCAGCTTTGAGGGGAGGGGTGGGTGTGGCAGTGAAATCACAAAGGCCTTTTGCAGGACCTCGGCCTATTGGGCAAAGGTGGTGGGGAGGGGGTGACCTCACAGAGAGACCCCGACATCAGCCGGGCAGGACAGAGGTGCAGGGCCAGGCCAGTCTATGAGACCTCCCGGCTTTGCTGCCGCAAGTCACCTTCGCGAGGTCTCTCCTCGAGGGCTGAGAGAGAATTAGGATTCAGAGTTGTGAGCATGAGGAGGAACCTCTGTGGAGTTTTCTCCTTTCCTACCACTGATTGTGCCGAAAACAAACTTCCCTTTGAGAAGGTAAGAGGCTCAGAGAGGTTTGGAACCTGTTCCGTCTGATCCACCTGGCGCAGGCAGCATTCTAGGCACAGACAGCGCTGGCTTCAGGTGGCAGAATTTGATTTCCTCCCTAGGTTTTGATGATTGGAATCCCTGGGGACATTGGGGTGTATCCTTTTTGGTTTATCTTTTCCTCTTTCCTCCGTCCTTTCTCCTCGTCTCTTGCTTCTTTTTTCCCTTTTCCAGCTTCCCTCCCTCTACCTAGGAGGGACGGGTCTGGAGTGCGGGCAGGGGAGGGGTATTGCTCTCATTGCGGGAGGTCCTCACCAAGAGGTGGGTCTGGGTCTGAGAGTGATCCCCTCTGATAGTGTCCTGGGCCGTCCTTTGGGACATCTGGTGAGACCCCTCAGCCTCCTGCCTCTCAGAGTCTCAGTGCTGATTGGCTGAGCAGGGGGCTATCGACACCAAGGAGACTCAGGTCAGTTTGGTCTCTTTTCAAATCAGGCAAATAAGTCACAACCAATCCAATGTATGGAATTAATCTTGCTGCTTCTCTCCATTAATTGTCTCTTGGCAGGTCTTGATTTTCAATAATGTCCTAGGTCTTCTAAAATACTTGCTGAATAATTACTATGAACCACTGTTGGTCTCTAGCTCACTTGAGGGCACTTTATTCTGATCACTCAATGTGTGAAATTCAAGATGTGAGAGAGAGGCTGAAAGTCAGGAGCAGTGTTTCCTCTAATTTGTTATGTCCATGTGTGGAATGAATTTTGTTTTGGGCACAAATATGGAGGTGAGGTGTGACACATCACCTGCATATTGCGCTCCTTACAAAATTCATTCTGCACATGGATGGTGTGTGGCAGGGGTGAGGCTGAAAGGTTTGGAGTGTGGGAGAGGCTCAGGGGGCACAGTGATGTGAGGGCTCCGGCTGGGGCTGCAGGCTCTGGAGTGGGGCTAGCGATGAGGGTCTCAGCATTGGAGCACAGGGTAGGGTTGCAGGGGGTGCGGGCTCTGGGGTGGGGCTGGGAATGAGGAGATTGGGGAGCAGGTTGCCCCAGGGAGAAAGAACTGCCCCCTCCAGCCCTCTCTCCCCACAGCAGCTCAGGGCCAGATGAGAGGGCACCTGTCTCCAAGCCGCAGCAGCGCCGGTGGGGCTGGCTTGGGACTGAGGGATGCGACAGGATTTATTTTTCCGAAGTCAAAAGGAGGAAGGGATGGAGTTATGCTTCAGTATTTACCTCATAAACTTATTCCTGTCTAACCTACAGGACACTATGGGAATAAGACACTATGTCATGTGGTGACATCACAAGAGCAGAGGATGTGAGAACTACAGCAACTGAGAGGGTGGGGGATTTAGAGTCGGATTGTTTCAAATGCTGCATTTGTCGGCTGACATTTAACAGCAACGCTTAGCTAACACAATGGAGAAAGGAATTCTCTGCTAAAGATTCAACCTGCCCCTTTGGCCAACTCTGCCCCTTCCCTGACCGGAGTGTGCTCAGAACAGCCCCACCTCCCCGCACACATACACACACACAAGCCCACAGCTGGGCACCCAGCACAAAGCCAGGAAGTGGTTGCTTGGCTTGTTTTACTTTTGCTTTGCAGAAGGTTTTTCAAAAGCATTTTCTGCTCCTGTTCCCCATGGTGAGGAAGCAGATGGTTGTGGGAAGGAACCTGACAGCGGTGGAGCCAGGGCAGTGGGGAGTTGGGGAGGCTGAGGAGGGCAACAGGAGGCTGGAGGTGACTGGGGCGATGGGGAAAGGGAACAGTTTGGAGGAGGCTGAAGGGGAGATGGGGAACAGGACATTTGGGGGCGCTAAAGGGGGCAATTGGGGCAGTTGTGGGAGGCTGAAGAGGCTGATGGGGAAGTTGGGGAGGCTAAAGGGAGCAATGGGGAAGTTGGGGAGGCTGAAGAGGGTGATGGGGAAGTTGGGGAGGCTAAAGGGAGCAATGGGGGAAGTTGGGGGAGGCTGAAGGGGGAAATGGGTTGAAGGAGGCCGGGGCAGAGAGGCTGTTGGGGGTCTGCTCGTCCCCAAGGGAGGGGAGGAGGAAGAGGAGCTGCCCTTCTTTCTGAAGCTGTTTCCTGTTAGATCTTGCAACTTCACTGTTCCTGAGCAGGGTCCTGTGATGAAAAGGAAACTAGAGAACGAATGACACGGCTAGATTCTCGCTAGAGAGGATCAAGGGAGACTATGCCAGGTTGGGTAAGACGCTCAAGGAAATTGAGGCTCAGGTGATCTTCAGTGGGATTCTACCTGTCCCTAGGGAAGGGCGCCAAAGGGGTGAGAGGATCGTGATGGTTAATAGTTGGCTGAGGGAGTGGTGTTACAAGGAGGGCTTTGGGATGTATGGGCACTGGGAGGCTTTTGGGGACAGACAACTGTTCTCAAGGGATGGGCTCCACCTAAGTAGGGAAGGAAGTAGACTTCTAGGAGGGAGGCTGGCTCATCTGATTAAAAGAGCTTTAAACTAGACACTGGGAGACGGTCGGAGAGGTCCTGGTGCTCTCCACGCCAAATTTTCACATTGGGAGTGAGGACAGCAAGATAACAGATATAGCCAGAGGGGGGCAGTTAAGTGTAAGGAAGAGTGGGGGGACAGATTCTAGATCTACAAGTCATACTGGAAGTACTGTGTCCATACCGAGTTGGGTAAAAAGAGTGAGAGGAGCCCAACAGGAAAAATTAGGATGTTTGTTCACCAATGCGAGAAGCTTAGGTAACAAAATGGAGGAACTGGAGCTCCTGGTCCGGGAATTGAAACCGGATATCGTAGGAATAACAGAAACATGGTGGAACGGTAGCCATGACTGGAGTACAGGTATGGAAGGGTATGTGCTGTTTAGGAAAGACCGATGCAAAGGTAAAGGTGGGGGAGTAGCACTGTATATCAATAATGAGGTAAAATGTAATGAGATAACTAGCGCTGCAATGGACAATACAGAGTCTGTTTGGGCAATGGTCACATTGGGGAAGAAAACTACCAGAGCCTCATCCAGGATGGTGATTGGGGTGTGCTATAGACCGCCGGGATCTAGCTTAGAGATGGATAGGGAGCTCTTTAATGTTTTTAAGGAGGTAAACACTAATAGGAACTGCTTGATCATGGGGGACTTTAACTTCCCGGATATAGATTGGGAAACAAATGCTAGTAATAATAATAGGGCTCAGCTTTTCCTAGACGTGATAGCTAATGAATTCCTTCATCAAGTGGTTGCTGAACCGACGAGGGGTGATGCCATTTTAGATTTGATTTTGGTGAGTAACGAGGACCTTGTTGAGGACATTGTTGTAGGGGACAACCTTGGCTCGAGTGATCATGAGCTAATTCGTTTCCAAATAAATGGGAGGATAATCAATAGTGCATCTGAGACTAGGGTGTATGATTTCAAAAGGGCTAATTTTACTAAATTAAGGCGACTAGTTAGGAAGTGGACTGGGCTAACATATTTAGGGATCTAAGGGCAGATGACGCCTGGAGTTACTTCAAGTTGAAGTTGCAGGAGTTGTCAGAGGCATGTATCCGAGAAGGAAACGGCTCGTAGGTAGCAGTTTTAGACCGAGCTGGATGAGCAAGCGTCTTAGAGGGTCATTAAGAAAAAGCAGAAAGCGTACCGGGAGTGGAAAATGGGAGGGATCAGCAAGGAAACCTACCTCATTGAGGTCAGAGGGTGCAGGAAGCTGTGAGAAAGGCAAAGCGACGAGTGGAGATGGATCTAGCGAAGGGATTAAAACCAATAGCAAACGGTTTTCAGCCATATAAATAGGAAGAAAACCAAGAAAGAAGAAGTGGGACCGCTTAAAACTTTAAATGGAGTGGATATTAGGGATAATCTTGGAATGGCACAATATCTGAACGAATACTTTGCCTCGGTCTTTAATGAGGCTCATGAAGGGCTAAGGAATAGTGATCGAGGGCGCGATGGGAATGAGGATATGGGGGTAGAGAGTACGGGAGCTGAGGTAGCCGCCAAACTGGTACAGCGTAACAGAAGTAAATCGGGGGCCGGATAATCTTCATCCTAGAATATTAAGGAATTGGCGAGGATATTGCTAGCCCGTTAGCGATAATCTTTAATAAATCCCTAAATTCGGGATTGTACCGACTGACTGGAGATTAGCTAATGTAGTTCCTATATTCAAGAAGGGGAAAAAAGTGACCGGGAATTATAGGCCTGTTAGTCTAACATCTGTAGTATGCAAAGTCATGGAAAAATCTTAAAAGAGAGAATGGTTCCGGACCATGAGGCCGATGGCAACTGGGATAGATTACAGCATGGATTTACGAAAGGTAGATCGTGCCAAACCAACTTGATCTCCTTCTTTGAGAGAGTAACAGATTTTTAGACAAGGAAATGCGGTGGATCTCATATATCTGGATTTCAGTAAGGCGTTTGATACGGTACCGCATGAAGAATTACTGGTTAAATTGGAAAAGATGGAGATCAGTGAAAATCCAGAGGTGGATAAGGAGCTGGTTAAAGGGAGACTGCAGAGGGTAGTATTGAAGGGGGAACTGTCCGGTTGGAGGGGGGTTACCAGTGGAGTTCCTCAAGGCTCGGTTTTGGGTCCGATTTTATTCAATCTATTTATTGCTGACCTGGGAACCAAGAGTAGGAGTGGGCTGATAAAGTTTGCGGATGACACCAAGTTGGGGGGTATTGTCAATTCGGAAGAGGATCGGGATATTCTCCAGGAGATTTGAATGACCTTGTAAACTGGAGTATTAGTAACAGGATGAAATTCAATAGTGAGAAGTGTAAGGTTATGCATTTAGGGATGTCTAACAAGAACTTTAGTTATAAGCTGGGGACGCACCAGTTGGAAGTAACGGAGGAGGAGAAGGACCTAGGAGTCCTGGTTGATCGCAAGATGACTATGAGTAGGCAATGTGATGTGGCCGTTAAAAAAGCTAATGCGGTCTTGGGTTGCATTAGGCGAGGTATTTCTAGTAGGGATAAGGAGGTGCTAGTCCGTTATATAAGGCGCTGGTGAGACCTCATTTGGAGTATTGTGTGCAGTTTTGGTCTCCCATGTTTAAGAAGGATGAATTCAAACTAGAACAGGTACAAAGAAGGGCCACTAGAATGATCCGAGGAATGGAAGGCCTTTCGTATGAAAGGAGACTTGAGGAGCTCGGTTTGTTTTCCTTAACCAAAAGAAGGATGAGAGGAGATATGATTACACTCTTTAAATATATCAGAGGGATAAATACCAGGGAAGGAGAAGAATTATTTCAGCTCAGTGCTAATGTGGACACGAGGACGAACGGATATAAACTGTCAGTCAGGAAATTCAGGCTTGAAATTAGACGAAGGTTCCTAACCATCAGGGGAGTGCAATACTGGAACAGTCTACCGAGGGAAACAGTGGGGCGAAGGACCTCCACGACTTTAAGATTAAGCTAGATAAGTTTATGGAGGGGATGGTATGATAGGATAACGGGCTTAGTCAATAGGTCAATTATGTGCCTGGTATGATGTAACCTTTTCCAGAGGGTTTGGCTGGAGAGTCTTGCCCGCATGCTCGGGGTTCAGCTGACCGCCATATTTGGGGTCGGGAAGGAATTTTCCTCCAGGGAAGATTGGCTATGGCCCTGGAGGTTTTTCGCCTTCCTCCGAAGCATGGGGCAGGGTTCACTTGCTAAGGAGTGGGTGGATCGGCTTATGTGGCCTGCATCTTGCAGGAGGTCAGACTAGATGATCATAATGGTCCCTTCTGATCTTGAATTCTATGATTCTATGATTCTATGATTCTAGAGAGATTCGTGGTCCTGCTTTCAGCAGGGGGTTAGGCTGGATGACCTCCTGGGGTCTCTTCCAACCCTAATTGTCTAGGATTCTGTGTTTCTGTGGAGGACAGGTCCATCAATGGCTGTTGGCCAGGGTGGGCAGGGATGGTGCCCCTAACCTCTGTCTGTCAGAAGCTGGGAATTGGGCGACAGGGGGTGGGTCACTGGATGATTCCTGTCTGTTCATTCCCTCTGGGGCATCTGGCACTGGCCGCTATCGGCCGACAGGACACTGGGCTAGATGGAGCTTTGGTGTGACCCAGTCTGGCCGTTCTTCCCTTCTAATGCTCTTCTCACATGCTCAGTAACAGCTGCAAGCTGCTGCCCTCACGCACCATCAGAATCTGCTCCCTGCAATCAAAGGCCAGAAAATCCCCCTGAAGGGGGGAAATCGGAGGGGCGGGATGGGCAGATGGACAAAACTGGGACAGGATCAGGGGTTCAGACGGGGGCTGCCCTGCCAGGTAGGTGCAGAAGGGAAAACCCCCAGCTAGAGGGAGGCAGAGGGGATAGAAGTCCCCACAGATGGGGTGAGCCGGCAGCAGCAGTTCCAAACCAGGGTGTGGTGGATGGTAGAAGGACTCGTGTTCCTTGCAGGATGGTCCATCTCAGCCCCCCCTCCCCAGGGCTGTGGTGTTAAAGGCCCCGAGCGGCCCAGTGCCCAGGCTCCACCGCTCTGCTCTAGCTGAAATGGTGACTGAGCTGCCAAGGGAGATGTGATTCAGGGAAATAGTTTAAACCTCCCTCCCCCCATCCCCTCATCATAAAGCAAACTGATACTTTTAGACGTGTTTACGCCGTTTCAAAGAATTCCTGGCCAGTTTCCGTCTCGGTAACATGTCTGCTTGGAGCCTCAGAGTAGCTCAAGATTTGTCTTATCTGCTGCTCTGATTGCCTGAGTTAGTCTCCCTGTCCTGAGCTCCCTGGAGTTCTGCACCTTTTCATTGTTTATTTCTAGCAATGGTATTTGGATGACAGTGTCCAGTAGTTCAGGCACCCAGCTGAGAGGCAGGAATTAGGACACACCGGGGAGCTGATCCCCCTGCCCCACTCGCGCTCATTAGTTAGCCCCAATGAACCCCCTTCAAAGGGAGAGCTGGACAGAGCCCCACCACGGCACACTGCTTCGTGCACTGACCTGAAACATGGGGGACCCTGGTTCAAATCCTTTCTCCCTTGTGGACAGTGGCGGGGGGAGGGGTGATGCTGGCAGCCCAAGCTCATGCCTGTGGCCTCAGGCCTCCTGAGGCACAGATCTAGCCAAAGGCAGACTTGCCTAGGTGGCAGGATAGCCCCGAGTGCCCAAGGGGACTGTCTGTGACTCCTGCTCAGGCTGTTCGTGTGCCTGGGAGTTCGCTCTCGGGGTGGAAGCTCCCAGTCCCCATGGGGTGCCCTGGTGTGTAACAGTCTGCCCTGAGCTTGGTACTCATGTCCCTGAGCTACTCTCTGCAGCTGGACAGAGGAATTGAACCTGGCTCTCCCACATGGCAGGTGGGTGCTGGGAGCACAGGACCTATCTGTGAGAGAGGGGCAGGGCTAGGACACCTCCCGTTGTCAGTGTCTCCTGGGCGGGCTTGGCTGGCTCCCTGCCCGGGGAGCTGGTGGTTGTGAGTTGTGTTGTAAGGTGCCTGTGTAGCCCATGCATCGTACAGGGAGTTCAGGCCCCTAACTCCGCTTAGTGGATCACTGGGTTGTTCCTGTAAAAGCAGCAAAGAATCCTGTGGCACCTTATAGACTAACAGACGTTTTTGCAGCATGAGCTTTCGTGGGTGAAACAACAATTCGGTTGTTCCTGGATTTTCTCGCTGCTGAAACCAGGTCCAGTGACGCTCAGCACTGCCCCCCCTCAGTCCCGTCACGGGGTGTAGCCAGTCCGGTCTCTGCAGAGCCCAGCTGAGCAATGCCTGATTGACATGGGTGTGCACAGGAGAAGAGACAGAGCACAGGCTGGAAAGTGACACATCACAGAAAAGCCCAAACGCTCCTCCTAGGGGCACGATATTCCCTGTGGGTGCTGGGGGGACACGCTGTGATGGGATCCGCTGTGCCCCCAAACCCTCTCCAGCCTGGGCTGTCTCCCACAATGCCCTGCTAGTGACCAGCAGCAACCCCTCCAGGCGCTGTTATCCCTCGGCACAACGGCATGTGGAGCGGCTTGATTGCATGGATGCTCCCGGAGCCACTCGTGAATCCCACAGTGAGGTGCCCGCCAGATCCCCCCAGCTCCCAGCACTGCGCCTCAGGAATATGCTGTGTGTGTTAGTAATTGGTTCCCCACTTCCCCACTGGAAGGTGGAGCTACACCAGGAACGTGGGGTCTGTGGTGTCGTGGTTTGGGTGGGTTATTGGAAGAGCGGGGAGGACTAGTCTATGGCAGAAGCCTGTGATTTGCCTTGCCTGCCCGGCTTGCGCTTTTGGCTTCACTTTTGGTTTTTGATTTTTTTCCTCCACTGTCATCAGTTCATCCCTTCCCACTGAACTGCCCAGTGCCTGGCTTGGAGGTGGAGGCAGGAGGAGAGAGACAAGAGTGAGATTTCAGCATCTCCAGTAGCCCCAACAAACACTGTGGGGTTTTAATTCATAGCTGTTGTCGGTCTGGGGGAGACCCTGGTGCACCAGCGGGGGAGGGTGTCTGATGGGGTTGGTGGTCTGGCTGGGGGCAGACATTGCATCCCCTTTCCCACTGCTAATTGAATGAGAAGACAGACGTCCCTGTGGAGCAGATAAGAGCCTCAGAGAGGTTTCATGTTGTTGTTTCATGTTGTCCTAGGTTTCCTTCCTATGGACTGCATCACCAAGTGGAATTAATGGCAAACCATTGCCATTATGCAGTAAAACATCTTTAAGACTTTGTCTTCGATGAATCAATGAACAGTCTCCACTCATGTGGATTGTGAAAGATGTTGCAATGTCCTGGTGAAATCGCTCGCCCAAAACTGTGGAGCTGCAGTAGTGCTGGGGCAGTGATCCCCACCAGTGACCTGGGCCATCCTTTGAGCTCTCTGGTGAGACCTCTCAGCCTCCCATCCTCAGTCTCTACCCTGATTGGCTGAGCAGGGCGTTAATGACAGGGAGGAGACTCAAGGCCTTTTTGTTCTCTTTTAAGACCAAGTAAATAAGTCATAACCAGTTATATGTTTCATGGATTGTGCTGCTTCTCTGCATTAATTGTCAATTCTCCTTTTTCAGCCTGAGCGTCTCCCTCTTTCAAGTAGGGATAATAATGATCTGCTCCTACCTACCTCAACACACTCACTCTTCCCCAACACACACACACTGTCTCTCCCCACACACAAACAGTCTCCACACTGCAGCTGAAAAGCAGCTGGCAATCTAGTAGGATGACCCTGGAACAATGGGATAGAGAAACCTGCATCACTGAAAGTGCAGCCACAAAGACACCACACACCAGCTTCCCCTAGCTGGCAAGAATCAAACCTCCACAGAAAGATTCCTGTGGTATCGTAGGCCAGCTTCCTAAGGCCTCAGCCTCAAGCACTTAACACAGGGAACTTTCTACACTCTGGTTCTGTTCTAACGGAAGGATCATTTCCAAGTGTTCGCTCAGACCAGCTTGACCAGCACCCTCACTGCTGTGCAGCTCTGGATGTGTGGCCATGGCTGAACAGCAAGAATTCCTGCCCATTTCCCTTCTGGCTGGAGCATGCTTACAGTGTGTTTGTGGTTAATGATTTTGCTGTAGATTGTTGGCTTCCTGCTTTGGCAATTCAGACAGTCCCTTTTCCCAACATATCTCCAGCACATCAGTCCCTGGCTGAGTCTCCTGGGCAATGGAAAACATCCCTTGTTCTGTGCTGCCAAGGGGATCGTGCAGAGCTGAGATGTCTCTCGGCTTGGATCAAAGGGGAATGTTGGATGGAATTTATCACACAACCCTCCCTGCTCCTCAGAGCCCCATGGGGAGAATGTAGAGAAGGGGGAGTCATTCCTCCCCTGCACTCCCAGAAGAGTTGCTAGGACTCCTTCCTGCCAGCTACTCACCCCTGGATTCATCCTTAGCTCCTAGGATCTTTCTGCTCCAAAGGCTCCATAGTCCTGGGGTGGAGAGGGTGTCACTGCACAGTCTGAAACACAAGAGAGGTTTCTGGAATTGAAGGAAGGAGCAGAAAACGGAGAGGAAAGAAACAGAGAGAAAACGCCTCGTCTCTCGCCCCTCCCCCTGCCTCCCCCATCAAGAAATGTTACCAAGGACCAGCGTTAGGGGAAACGGTGCCCTGGGCAAAACTTGTACTTTGGCAAAGTTCTTGGTTCAGGCTTGTAGCAGTGATGGAATAAACTGCAGGTTCAAATCAAGTCTCTGGAGTACATCCACAACTGGGATGGGCCATTCAGTCCTTTGTACAGAGCTTCAGTTTGTAGCCAAGTCCCTCCAGAGGTAGGAAGCAGGACTGAAGACAAGATGGAGATGAGGCATCAGTCTTTTATAGTCTCTTGCCATGTGGTCTTTGCTTTCTTTGTCCCAAGGACACTCTATCCAGCACGCGACATAGAAAAACCTTAGAGTTCTGTCCATAGGCAGGTCCCTGCACACCTTGCTGAACCACAAGGCATATCTGCCTTCTCTCAATGGCTCAATTGTATAGCTGATGGTCCTTAATGGGCCATCAAGCAGGCTAGGCAGAGCTGACACCAATTTGTCTGGCTGGGGTGTTCCCCAGAAGCATAGCACAAGTTGGAAATACAGGCAGCATAGAGCCAATATTCATAATGTCAACTACAAAAATGATACATATCTAGAGATAGCATAATTATAATCAGCCAATCATAACCTCTCCATAGACCCTTTATGTGACCACCTTTATACAATATTGGCTGCAAATATAGAACAGTGGTGGCAACGGTGATCTATACAGTTACAGATTATGTCAAGAACGTCACAGGAGGTGACATGGTATCAGTGAGACTGATACTGGAATACTGCCTCCAGTTTTGGTGTCCTCATTTGAAAAAGATGGTGTGAAATTGGAGTTGAGGCAGCAAAGAGCCACCAAATGTTCTGAGGGCTGGAGAAAAATGCCTTCTAATGAGCTATTGAAAGAGCTCAACCTGTTTAGCTTCTCAAAAGAAGACTGAAAGGTGACTTCATTGAAACGTTGAAGTGCCTTAATGGGGAGAAAAGATTGGCTATTAAAGGGCTCTTTAATGTAGCAGAGAAAGGCATTAAAAACCCAATGGCTGGAAGGTGAAAAGAGACAAATTCATATTACAATTAAGGCACAAATATTCAACAGTGAGGATGATTCACCACAGGAACAAGCTACCAAGGAAATTGGTGCATTCTCCATCTCGTGACGTCATTTCATGAAGACTAGATGCCTTTCTGGAATGTGTTTACCCCAAAAGTAGCTCTTGTGTCATACAGGAGACCTGTGATATGCAGGGGTCAGATTAGATGCTCTAATGGTCTCTTCTGGCCATAAAGTCAACTAATTTCTGAAAAACTAAGTGTAGCATTGGGAGCAGCGTCTGATGTTTTATTGTCTAGCCGGCTTGCTTCCTAGAATGGCTCCTTGAGTGGGGTGATCCACAGGGAATAGCTCAAACCTCCAAAGTGCCTGGCCAGGGGCAGGACATTAGCCCAGCAAGGGAGGGGTGTGGCAGTGGCATCACAAGGCCTTTTGCAGGGGCTCAGACTATTGGCCAAAGGTGGTGGGGAGGTGGTGACCTCACAGAGAGATGCTGACATCAGCCAGGCAGGACAGGGGCGAGGGGCCAGGGAAACCTCAGAGACCCTGTGGCTTTGCTTCAGCAAGTCTCCCTCTCCAGGTCTCTCTTTGAGGACTGAGAGTATTCGGGTTCACGGACGTGAGTGCCAGGAGGAACCTCTTTTGAGTTTTCTCCTTCCCTTTTAGTGATTTTACTAGAAAACAGATGTCCCTGTTTAGAGGGTTAGAGCCTCCTCGAGGTTTGAAACTGTTCGGTCTGATCATTCTGGTGAAAGTTGAACTCATGGAAAGCATGATCTTAAGGAGGCAGAATTTTATTCCACACCTGGGATTTTGTCCCTTAGAATCACTGGGGACATTAGGGTTTGTCCTTTTTGTTTCAACTTTTCCTCCATCCCCCCCCCCACTTTCTCTTCATCTCTTGCTTCTTTTGTCCTTTCTCCTGTTCCCCTCCCAACACCAGGAGGGGTGTGTGTGTGTGTGTGTGTGTGTGTGTGTGTGTGTGTGTGTGTGTGTGTGTGTGTGTGTGTGTGTGTGTGTGCGTGTCTGTGTGTTACGGGGGAGTGCTCGGCAGCTCTCACTGTGGGAGGTCCACCCCAAATTGTGGAGCTGCAGTAGTGCTGGGGCAGTGATCCCCACCAGTGACCTGGGCCATCCGTTTAGCTCTCTGGTGAGACCCCTCAGCCTCCCCTCCTCAGTCTCTACCCTGATTGGCTGAGCAGGAGGTTATTGACAGGGAGGAGACTCAGGTCCTTGTTGTTCTCTTTTAAGACCAAGTAAATAAGTCATAACCAGTTATATGTTTGACAAATTTTGCTGCTTCTCTGCATTAGTGGTCTCTGAGCAGTTCATGATTCTCTCTAACATTGCAGTTCTCCTCAAATACTGGCTGAATAATTACTGTGCACACTTGTTGGACTGGAGCTCATCTAAGAGCACTTTATTGAGGTCATTCAATGTATGAAATTCAAGATCCGACGGTTAATTTGAAAATCAGGGCTCTGGGGGTCCTATTCCCAATTCAGCCATTGACTGGCTTTGTGACCTAAGACAAGTCAATTCTCCTTTCTCAGCCTGAGCGTCTCCCTCTTTCAAGTAGGGATAATAATGATCCGCTCCTACCTACCTCAACACACTCACTCTTCCCCAACACACACACACACTGTCTCTCCACACACACAAACAGTCTCCACACTGCAGCTGAAAAGCAGCTGGCAATCTAGTAGTATGACCCCGGAACAATGGGATAGAGAAACCTGCATCACTGAAAGTGCAGCCACTAAGACACCACACACCAGCTTCCCCTAGCTGGCAAGAATCAAACCTCCACAGAAAGATCCCTATGGTATCGTAGGCCAGCTTCCTAAGGCCTCAGCCTCAAGCACTTAACACAGGGGCCTTTCTACACTCTGGTTCTGTTCTAACGGAAGGATCATTTCCAATTGTTCGCTCAGACCAGCTTGCCCAGCACCCTCACTGCTGTGCATCTCTGTATGTGTGGCCATGGCTGAACAGCAAGAATTCCTGCCCATTTCCCTTCTGGCTGGAGCATGCTTAGAGTGAGTTTGTGGTTAATGATGTTGCTGTAGATTGTTGGCTTCCTGCCTTGGCAATTCAGACAGTTCCTTTTCCCAACATATCTCCAGCACATCAGTCCCTGGCTGGGTCTCCTGGGCAATGGAAAACATAAGAACATAAGAACGGCTGTACCGGGTCAGACCAAAGGTCCATCTAGCCCAGTATCTGTCTACCGACAGTGGCCAATGCCAGGTGCCCAAGAGGAGTGAACCTAACAGGCATTGATCAAGTGATCTTCCTCCTGCCATCCATCTCCATCCTCTGACAAACAGAGGCTATGGACACCATTCTTACCCATCCTCGCTAATAGCCATTTATGGACTTAGCCACCATGAATTTATCCAGTTCCCTTTTAAACATTGTTATAGTCCTAGCCTTCACAACCTCCTCAGGTAAGGAGTTCCACAAGTTGACTGTGCGCTGCATGAAGAAGAACTTCCTTTTATTTGTTTTAAACCTGCTGCCTATTAATTTCATTTGGTGACCTCTAGTTCTTGTATTATGGGAATAAGTAAATAACTTTTCCTTATCCACTTTCTCAATGTCACTCATGACCTTATATACCTCTGTCATATCCCCCCTTAGTCTCCTCTTTTCCAAGCTGAAGAGTCCTAGCCTCTTTAATCTTTCCTCATATGGGACCCTCTCCAAACCCCTAATCATATTAGTTGCCCTTTTCTGAACCTTTTCTAGTGCTAGAATATCTTTTTTGAGGTGAGGAGACCACATCTGTACACAGTATTCGAGATGTGGGCGTACCATGGATTTATATAAGGGCAATACTATATTCTCCGTCTTGTTCTCTATCCCTTTTAACGATTCCTAACATCCTGTTTGCTTTTTTGATCGCCTCTGCACACTGCGTGGACATCTTCAGAGAACTATCCACAATGACTCCAAGATCTTTTTCCTGACGCGTTGTAGCTAAATTAGCCCCCATCATATTGTATGTATATTTGGGGTTATTTTTCCCAATGTGCATTACTTTACATTTATCCACATTAAATTTCATTTGCCATTTTGTTGCCCAATCACTTAGTTTTGTGAGAGCTTTTTGAAGTTCTTCACAATCTGCTTAACTATCTTGAGTAGTTTAGTATCATCTGTAAACTTTGCCACCTCACTGTTTACCCCTTTCTCCAGATCATTTATGAATAAATTGAATAGGATTGGTCCTAGGACTGACCCTTGGGGAACACCACTAGTTACCCCTCTCCATTCTGAGAATTTACCATTAATTCCTACCCTTTGTTCCCTGTCTTTTAACCAGTTCTCAATCCATGAAAGGACCTTCCCTTTTATCCCATGACAACTTAATTTACGTAAGAGCCTTTGGTGAGGGACCTTGTCAAAGGCTTTCAGGAAATGCAAGTACACTATGTCCACTGGATCACCCTTTTCCACATGTTTGTTGACCCCTTCAAAGAACTCTAATAGATTAGTAAGACACGATTTCCCTTTACAGAAACCATGTTGACTACTGCTCAATAATTTATGTTTTTCTATGTGTCTGACAATTTTATTCTTAACTATTGTTTCAACTAATTTGCCCCGTACCGACGTTAGACTTACCGGTCTGTAATTGCCAGGATCACCTCTAGAGCCCTTTTTAAATATTGGCGTTACATTAGCTAACTTCCAATCATTGGGTACCGAAGCCGATTTAAAGGACAGATTACAAACCTTAGTTAATAGTTCCGCAACTTCACATTTGAGTTCTTTCAGAACTCTTGGGTGAATGCCATTTGGTCCCGGTGACTTGTTTATGTTGAGTTTATCAATTAATTCCAAAACCTCCTCTAGTGACACTTCAATCTGTGACAGTTCCTCAGATTTGTCACCTACAAAAGCCAGCTCAGGTTTGGGAATCTCCCTAACATCCTCAGCCGTGAAGACTGAAGCAAAGAATTCATTTAGATTCTCCGCAATGACTTTATCGTCTTTAAGCGCTCCTTTTGTATTTTGATCGTCAAGGGGCCCCACTGGTTGTTTAGCAGGCTTCCTGCTTCTGATGTACTTAAAAAACATTTTGTTATTACCTTTGGAGTTTTTGGCTAGCCGTTCTTCAAACTCCTCTTTGGCTTTTCTTATTACACTCTTGCACTTAAGTTGGCAGTGTTTATGCTCCTTTCTATTTGCCTCACTAGGATTTGACGTCCACTTTTTAAAGGAAGTCTTTTTATCTCTCACTGCTTCTTTTACATGGTTGTTAAGCCACGATGGCTCTTTTTTAGTTCTTTTACTGTGTTTCTTAATTTGGGGTATACATTGAAGTTGGGCCTCTATTATGGTGTCTTTAAAAAGGGCCCATGCAACTTGCAGGGATTTCATTTTAGTCACTCTACCTTTTAACTTTTGTTTAACTT
The DNA here is from genome assembly GCF_016161935.1 of Mauremys reevesii. Classification (NCBI taxonomy): domain Eukaryota; kingdom Metazoa; phylum Chordata; order Testudines; family Geoemydidae; genus Mauremys; species Mauremys reevesii. Next base: position 11,753,594 of record NC_052639.1, read on the forward strand.
TTGTTTAACTAACCATCTGCTTCCTCACCATGGGGAACAGGGGCAGAAAATGCTTTTTAAAAAGCCTTTTGAAAAGTAAAAAGTAAAACAAGCCAAGCAACCCCCTCCCTTGCTTTGTGCTGGGTGCCCAGCTGTGGGCCTGTGGGGGGGGGGGGAGGCTGGCGGGAGAGGTGTTCTGAGCACACTCCGGTCAGGGAAGGGGTGGAGTTGGCCAAAGGGGCAGGTTGAATCTTTAGCAGAGAATTCCTTTCTCCATTGTGTTAGCTAAGCGTTGCTGTTAAATGTCAGCCCACAAATGCAGCATTTGAAACAATCCGACTCTAAATCCCCCACCCTCTCAGTTGCTGTAGTTCTCACATCCTCTGCTCTTGTGATGTCACCACATGACATGGTGTCTTATTCCCATAGTGTCCTGTAGGTTAGACAGGAATAAGTTTATGAGGTAAATACTGAAGCATAACTCCATCCCTTCCTCCTTTTGACTTCGGAAAAATAAATCCTGTCGCCTCCCTCAGTCCCAACCCAGCCCCACCGGCGCTGCTGTGGCTTGGAGACAGGTGCCCTCTCATCTGGCCCTGAGCTGCTGTGGGGAGAGAGGGCTGGAGGGGGCAGTTCTTTCTCCTGGGGCAACCTGCTCCCCAATCTCCTCATTCCCAGCCCCACCCCAGAGCCCTCACCCCTGCACCCCTACCCTCTGCTCCAATGCTGAGACCCTCATCCTAGCCCCACTCCAGAGCCTGCACCCCAGCCGGAGCCCTCACATCACTGCGCCCCAACCCCAGGCCTCTCCCACACTCCAAACCTTTCAGCCTCACCCCTGCCACACACCATCCATGTGCAGAATGAATTTTGTAAGGAGCGCAATATGCAGGTGATGTGTCACACCTCACCTCCATATTTGTGCCCAAAACAAAATTCATTCCACACATGGACATAACAAATTAGAGGAAACACTGCTCCTGACTTTCAGCCTCTCTCTCACATCTTGAATTTCACACATTGAGTGATCAGAATAAAGTGCCCTCAAGTGAGCTAGAGACAACAGTGGTTCATAGTAATTATTCAGCAAGTATTTTAGAAGACCTAGGACATTACTGAAAATCATGACCTGCCAAGAGACAATTAATGGAGAGAAGCAGCAAGATTAATTCCATACATTGGATTGGTTGTGACTTATTTGCCTGATTTGAAAAGAGACCAAACTGACCTGAGTCTCCTTGGTGTCGATAGCCCCTGCTCAGCCAATCAGCACTGAGACTCTGAGGGCAGGAGGCTGAGGTCTCACCAGATGTCCCAAAGGACGGCCCAGGACACCATCAGAGGGGATCACTCTCAGACCCAGACCCACCTCTTGGTGAGGACCTCCCGCAATGAGAGCAATATCCCTCCCCTGCCCGCACTCCAGACCCATCCCTCCTAAGTAGAGGAGGAAGCTGGAAAAGGGAAAAAAGAAGCAAGAGAAGAGGAGAAAGGAGGGAGGAAAGAGGAAAAGATAAACCAAAAAGGATACACCCCAATGTCCCCAGGGATTCCAATCATCAAAACCTAGGGAGGAAATCAAATTCTGCCACCTGAAGCCAGTGCTGTCTGTGCCTAGAATGCTGCCTGCGCCAGGTGGATCAGACGGAACAGGTTCCAAACCTCTCTGAGCCTCTTACCTTCTCAAAGGGAAGTTTGTTTTCGGCACAATCAGTGGTAGGAAAGGAGAAAACTCCACAGAGGTTCCTCCTCATGCTCACAACTCTGAATCCTAATTCTCTCTCAGCCCTCGAGGAGAGACCTCGCGAAGGTGACTTGCGGCAGCAAAGCCGGGAGGTCTCAGAGACTGGCCTGGCCCTGCACCTCTGTCCTGCCCGGCTGATGTCGGGGTCTCTCTGTGAGGTTACCCCCTCCCCAACACCTTTGCCCAATAGGCCGAGTTCCTGCAAAATGCCTTTGTGATGTCACTGCCTCACCCACCCCTCCCCTCAAAGCTGATGTCCTGCCCCTGGCCAGACTCGTTGGGTGTTTGAGTTGTTTCCCCTGGATCTGAGGTTGCCAACTTTCTGACACAAGTTATCTGCACTATCTAGCACAAGTTATCTGCACTGTTCACACAAGTACGAGGCATCTCTGCTCACTTTGGCTAAAGAGAAATGGGTCCCTTTGCAAAATCAAACACTGACAAATAAGAGAGCAAGACACTGTATGATTTCTAGAGCTGATATAGGGCAATTGGTTCTGCTTCATTATGATTGCATCATCCATGACTTCTAGGAATAACATGATGCAATTCATATCATGTATGAGGCAATACCAGCTTCAGAATGTATCCTTCATTGTTTTGCCTAAAAAGCAAATACTGTCCAGAGCCATTCATAGATTTATTCATAGATCCAGTCAAAGATGTATTATAGTCATTACTGGTTTAAATTGAGATCCCGTCCCTTTATAACTCACTTATCCTCCACCATTCCCAAGTCAAGGGTCATAAATACTGACTCAATAGCATATCTTGAAAACTAGAGCCAATCAAGAATTTTAAGCATCATTTTCGTTCTCAGTGACCCAAAATTAGTAAAGTTGGACTCCATTTATTTCAGAAGCATTTTGGCTGTAGAGCAGTGTAACAAGCCTCTCCTAGCTGCCTCCTGGTGCGGGGAGGCTGGGGAGCTATGGGGACCTGTTTGAGAGGGTCACTAGTAGCAGCGTAGCACAGGAGGTGTCCTATCGGGTTGAGTCATTGCAGATGATGATGTAGTGCAGCAGACCCCCGTTTTGCCAACCGTGCATTAGGCAGCTTTCCATGTTAAGCGAACTCCCAGTGCCCACAGGTGCAGCAGCCGGCGATTTGTCCTGTGGCCGCTAGGTGGCGCTGCAGCCTCGCACTTTCCCGTTCCCCCGGGTATGGGAAGGTTTGATAAGGTGAGCTGGCTCCACCCGGCCCCGGGGAGATGCCGTCAGTGGGGTCTGCTGTGTAAGGGCTGAAAGTCAATTTTACTGGCATTTTATGATCTTTCAATCATGAAGGGAGCAACTGCTTACCCTGACTGAAGCATCTTATCTCGTTTCCAAATTGAAGTGTCTCCTCTTTGTGTGCGAAGAGACACTTTAAGGGGACGCCACAAACGGGAGATGCTTTTGGTTTGGAAAACAAAATATTTTTGCAAAGATTTTTCATCCAAATTGATTTAGGATTAATGGGGTAAAATTCCATGCTGTGCCCTGTGGCTTTAAGGCATTGGAGAACTGCTGAAGAGGTTAAAGGCCGCAGAGCTGGGTAGCTGGGTGTGGGGCCTCCAAAGTTATTGTGCTCTGGTGAGACTGAGCAGTTGTGGGGATTGTGCAAGCTGTGGTGTTTACATGCACATAGAAAATGTAATGAAACTCCATTTTTAAAACCACTCATGTCTGGGAATGGAAGAGAAGCTCTTTGAAATAAGTGTCCCCTTCATACTCTTCAAGATCACTGGCTCCAACACTCAGCTGCCTCAGGGAACTCAGTGGTGGTGCATTTGAGGGCGGATCGAGAGGTTTCTGGTTCAAGTCCAGCTGCTCTCTTACATGTCCTCTTTTTTAATTGATCTATATTTTCATATCCATCTCCTGTATGTTCAGGAGTTCCGCTGAACGGGGACGTGAAATGAATTTCATCATTCAATATCTTCCTGTTAAAATGTACAAACACTGAGGAAAGCTGTCCATCAGCTGAAATCCGTTCTGGTCCTCTGAGGCGGTAGTTTGTTTTCATTCTTGAAACAAAGATAGAGTACGACTGTAGATGTGCAGGTCCTTGTTCTCCACGAGCGATGCTGTGCAGAAGAAGAAGAACCAGTGGCAATCAAGTGGACACTAGGGAGTTTAGACTTGCCTTCCAAGGGGAGTATTGGGGGCAAAAGACATATCTGGCTTCAAGACTACACTTAATACGTTTATGGAGGGGATGGTATGATGGGCTAGCCAAATTTTGGCAATGAATTTGGCAATTGATCTTTGATTCTCAGCAGGTAAGTATGCCCAGTGGTCTGGATGGGATGTTAGATGGGTTGGGATGTGAGTTACTGCAGAGAATTCTCTCGTGGGTGCTGGCTGGTGAGTCTTGCCCACATGCTAAGGGTTTAAGTGATCAGCATCTTTGGGGTCGGGAAGGAATTTTCCTCCAGGGCAGATTGGCAGAGGCCCTGGAGGTTTCTCGCCTTCCTCTGCAGCATGGGGCACTGGTCACTTGCTAGAGGATTCTCTGCAGCTTGAGGTCTTCAAAGCACAATTTGGGGAGTTCAGTAAGTCAGACATAGGTTAGGGGTTTGCTATAGAAGTGGATGGGTGAGATTGTGTGGCCTGCGTTGTGAAGGAGGTGGGACTAGATGATCATTATGGTCCCTTCTGACCTTCGAGTCTATGAGTCTATGAGACCATGGGAGGGTGGGGAGGAGCTGTGAGGCCGGCGGGTGTGTGCGGTGCAGGGCATTTGGAGTGTGGGAGCTGCTGGGGGGCCGGTGGGTGCCTGGGCTGCTGCTGCTGCCCCAGCCGGGTCTGTATGGGGGAGAGATCTGCATTAGCCCCCTTTGTGCCCAGCTCTGGGGGGCAGGGAGGGTTCGGACTCTTTGCGGTGGCTGGAGCCAGCCGCTGAGCCGGAGCCTGCCGGCAAGGGGAGAGACCTGGGGGAAAGAGCTGCGGCTGAGCAGGAAAGTGAGTCTGGAATTCAGCTCTCACCGCCCCAGATCTGCCGCTGAGGCCAAAGCAGAGGGTTCTTTTGGTTCAGTTCTTGGGTAACCTGCATTGAGCTGTGCGCTCATTGCTTACAATCCCTTCAAGCCTATCTTTGCATAGTTAATCAATGTGTGTTCTATTTCCCCCTAAAACTCTTCGTTTTGCTAGATGTGGTTGGGGCACCTGCTCAGGACCAGAGACTGGTGCATGATCCTCTCCACTTGGAGGAGGAGCAGACTGGGTAATAAAGTGATCCCGTCAGGCTTTTGGCCAGGGCAAGTCGCTGCAGCACTGGGGACCTAGGCTGGGGAGAAGCTTCCTGGTCCCTGCAGCTGGGTGTGTTCCTGCCTGTGCAAAGGTTTGTGTGAGTGCAGGGACGGGAGCGAGCTGCATCTTCTCCCAGCAGCAGTGTGAGAGGGCGCCCAGGCTGGGGAGACAGAGAGCTCAGCGGTACCCCAGCTCCAAGTTGCACCCCTGGGGGCCTTTAAACGTTAGGAACCATCAGAGTTAAGGTGACGTTTATAAACTTTGTGCAGTGCTGTTGTGCATGCGTGTTATGATACAGACTCACAAGCGTGGCCTTGGGGTGAATTCTCTGCCCCCGACAGCCTGTGAGCGCGAGGAGGAGCCTCCTTGGGGTTTTCCCCTTTCCACTGCTAATTGGTGAGAAGACAGACGTCCCTGTGGAGCAGATAAGAGCCTCAGAGAGGTTTCATGTTGTAGCACCTCAGCTCCTACCTATTACTTGGGAACAGCTCGGCTCCTACCATTTTCAGGGCATTCAGAGAAATGGACCCCTGAGCCCCAGAAGGAACTGCAAGGGAAGCCCAGAGCTCTCACTTCAGATGCCAGGCAGAAGCCCTGAGCCCAGGTACCCAGAGTGCCGTCAGGAGTTGGGAAGGGCATGAAAGTCCTGAGCCCAGTGCCCCAGCCCTGGCTGCAGCCACAGGGGGCCAGAAGCTCTGAGTCCGGGCACCCAGAGATGTGACTGGAGCAGAAGCTGCCAAGGCCAAAGCCCTGAGCCCAACACCGGGCTGATGCAGCACACTCACTTCTGCATTGCCTCTGCAAGTGCATCTGATATCCCCACGGAGAGGAAGTCCTGTCCCCAGCCAGGCAGAGAAACAGCTAGGAGGCCCCTACTGGGTTCTCCTGGCTGGGGTCCAACAGGACAGGAGATCGGATTTCACGGGGCAGGGCTAATTCAATCTAGCCAAGAAAGGCACAACAAGAACCAATGGCTGTCAGCTGAAGCCTGAGAAATTCAAATGAAATGTAAGGCACACATTTTTGACAGTGAGAGACACTAGCCACTGGAACAAATTACCTAGGGGAAAGGTGGATTCTCTGTTTCCAGCTATCCTCACATCACAACTTGTTGTCATTCTGGAAGGTGCCTTTTAGTGAATTCCTACAAGCGATTGGGCTTATTATGGTGCTAAGTGTGTGAAATTTCATAGCCTGAGAAATAGAGGCCGGATTAGGCCATCAAATTGTTTCTCAACTGACACCTCTGTGAAAAACTCATTGTGGGGTGAGGAACAGACTCTGCTGTTTTACTGGGTAGCCTGCTTGCTGCCCAGAATCAATAATGACCAAGTGGGGAGATCTTGGGGTGCAACTCAAACATCGAACCGGGCTGGCCAGGGGCAGACATCAGGCCTGCAAGGGAAGGTGAGTGTGGCAGTGACTTCACAAAGGCCTTTGGCAGGAATTCAGCCTATTGGGCAAAGACGATGAGGCGGATGTGACCTCACAGAGCTCCCTTGACAACAGCCAGGCAGGACAGGGATGGGGCAGAGGGAAGCTCGGAGACCCCTGTAGCCTGGTTGCAGCAAGCCTCCATCTTTGCTGTCTCTCTGTGAGGACCAAGGGATTGGTGGGAGGAGATACTTTGTGAGTTTTTTTCATTTCTGTGTTTAGATTTTGTCGAAAGAAGTCATCACCTGTGTAGAAAGTAAGACAAAATATAGGCTCTGTGTACAAGATAGAGGATTCAAACCTGGGAACCACCAACTCTGAAAAAGACTTGGGGTCATGGGGGATAATCAGCTCCCCATGAGTTCCCAGTGGCCAAAGGGGCAAATGTGACTCTTGGAGCCATACAAAGAGCAGAATCTCAAGTAGAAATAGAGAGGTTCCATATTTGTGTACTGAGCACTGGTGCAACCACTCCTGGAAAATTGTGTCCACTTCTGGTGTCCACAGTTTGAGACAGATGCTCTCACATTGGACAGGGTTCACAGAAGAGCCACATGAATGATGAAAGGATTAGAAAACCCTCCTTGTGCTGACAGAGTACAGCAGCTCATTCAAAGAGAAGGGTAAGCGCTGAGCCTAAGGGAAGAAATATTTACTAATGAGCTCTTCACTTTAGCAGATAAAGGTTAAGAGCAGACAATGGCTGAAAGTTGAAGCCTAGACCAATTCACACTAGAGAGAAAGCGCGCATTTTTAACCTCAGGGTTTGGAGCCATTCACCAGGGGTTGTGCTGGATCCTCCACAACTAGCCTTTTTTTTTAAAAATCAAGATTGTGTGATTTTCTAAACAATCTGCTTTAATTTCTGTGGGAATTATTTTCAGGGAAATTCAATGGCCGATGTTAAATAGAAAGTCAGACCAGAGTGGTTCCTTTTGGCCTTGGAATTTATGAATCTGTGACTCGCTGCGGGTGTTTGAAATTTGTCCTTTTGGGCTTCCCTCTTCCTCCTTTCCTCTTTTCTCATCTTCTCTTTCCTCTTATTCCATTTCTTCCTGCTGATCTTCTTCCTGGGATCAGGTAATGAAAGTCTGCATCATCATGGAAATGCACAAGAGGACTGAATTAAGGGTGCCCAGGGCAACACTTATTTGGACATTTGCTAACAAGAGAATGCAAAATTTCGTAACCTTTTAATCATTTTTGAAAATCCTGACTTTGTATTTCCTAATTATATTATGGTTTATTTTATTGATGAAAGCAAACGTAAGTAACGTTAAATGAGGGGTTTTTTGGTTTGTTAATTTCCCTATTTTTTTCTTAATATATAATAGTTTTTTCTTTCTATGTACTATTTAAACAATGAAGCTCTTACTCATCTGTTGTTTTCAGTATATATTTTATTGCCATTCTTATCTTTGTGACAGTCCCTTTTTCACCACTCAATGCTGTGTTTATCAGAGAATTGAAAGTAATTAAATTAAACTGTATTAAAACAAAACTCATTTTATGCAACTTCAGTTTCAGTGAAAGTTCTAAGCTATTACCCTGAATGTGCAAGGAGCAGATAAACAATATCCAACAAAAGCTGGAATTTTTCATCTTATTTTCACCTAGTCCCTACTAAGGAAAGTAGCAAACAATTGCCCTTTGTAAAGAAACACTGCACCGTACTACAGTACAAACCCAAATGAGCACAGCAGGAGGCTATCCCGGCTATCCACATCTGGCCCTGTTTCATTACAAGCTTCCTTTCTGTAATGATGTTCTGGTAATAAGGAGGCAATCAGTTGTCAAAGGTAGCTCATGCCATGGTAGCCAGGTTGCTAGTCATTTTCCCCAAGTATAAGAACATAAGAACGGCCGTACCGGCTCAGACCAAAGGTCCATCTAGCCCAGTATCTGTCTACCGACAGTGGCCAATGCCAGGTGTTCCAGAGCCAGAAGAGTACCCTGAAGTGACCTACCACAGGACAGGCCCAACAAAGAAAATAACAGAACGCCACTAGCCGTCACCTTCAGCCCCCAACTAAAACCTCTCCAGCGCATCATCAAGGATCTACAACCTATCCTGAAGGATGATCCCTCACTCTCGCAGACCTTGGGAGACAGGACAGTCCTCGCTTACAGACAGCCCCCCAACCTGAAGCAAGCACACACCACACAACAACAATAATAACCAAGGAACCTATCCTTGCAACAAAGCCAGTTGCCAACTCAGTCCACATATCTATTCAGGGGACACCATCATAGGACCTAATCACATCAGCCCCACCATCAGGGGCTCCTTCACCTGCACATCTACCAACGTGATATATGCCATCATGTGCCAGCAATGCCCCTCTGCCATATACATTGGCCAACCCAGACAGTCTCTACATAAAAGAATAAAAGGACACAAATCAGACGTCAAGAATTATAACATTCAAAAACCAGTCGGAGAACACTTCAACCTCCCTAGACGCTTGATTACAGACCCAAAAGTCGCAATTCTTCAACAAAATAACTTTTCCAAAAAAATTTCCCCATGCTAATTTTTCCCCTAGTGTTACTCACACCTTCTTGTCAACTGTTTGCTATCCTGATTATCACTACAAAAAGTTTTTTTTTCTCCTGCTGATAATATCCCACCTTAATTGATTAATCTTGTTAGAGTTGGTATGGCAACCCCCATTTTCATGTTCTCTGTATATATATCTTCTTACTGTATTTTCCACTGCATGCATCTGATGAAGTGGGTTTTAGCCCATGAAAGCTTATGCCCAAATAAATGTGTTAGTCTCTAAGGTGACACGAGTACTCCTCGTTCTATAAACTACAATAGGGCCAGGATTTCATCCCATGATATCAAAATTCATCTTAGTAAAAGTATCAATGAATCAGTTTGCAGGATTTATATCAAGCATCCTAAAGTAGTTTACATATTGCTCTAATTAAGAGATCATCTCTCTGCTGGAGAATGTTATCTTAGGATAATGGTCCCGCTGCCGAAGCATTTATGGAAAAAATGTTGACGTGTGATATTTATTTTCAAAACCTAAGGCTTTGATCCTCTCTCAATGTTCTGTTACAATGACTTTGTTTCTGTTCAAATTATCAGAATATATATCTAATAATTTTCTCAGCTGAATGTTGAAGCAGTAACGTAACAGATGTTTCCCAAACAGTTATTGACCTGAAGCATCGTGATTCGTTTAGAACAACTTATTGTTTGATTCAGCCAGTCAGATCAGTTCAGTTTATCCATAAAAACACATCCAGAGAAAGTTGACAATGGTGATGGAGAGAGGGTGGATGAGAGGGGCTGAGCTGTTGTCTTAAATACTCTTTATGCCTCTGATTAATTAGCACAGATTTAATTTAATATACATCTAGTTTAAAATTGGAAGAACTTTACTACTTACTCTCTACTTTCTCTTCATGTAAATTCAAGCATTGCACTATGCAAACTTGGGACAGCTATAATGTTAAAGAACCTGAATCTCTAAACAGGACTCAGGGAGGGCATTCGGATAAAAATCCCAGCACCTTCCCTCTTCTGACATTTGGGGAAGAGAAGTTCTCTGGGCTTCTCCCCAGGGCATCGCCCTGATCCCACCCCGCTATATTTCATATTTACTGCTGATTGATAGATTTAACCCTCCAGTTGGTTTGGTGGCTTTAGCTGGTTTTGTCAAGCTCTGTTATTGTCTCTAATTCCTTCATCAGCACAGGGAAAATACAATGAATCAGCCTGGCTGATTCTCCTCTGTGTGTCTTTAAAAATACAGTGAATTTAAAAGACACTATTATTGTTTATTTTTTTGTTTGCACAGGATCCATTCTGGGAGCTATGTATACAATTCATTGTTAAACCTCAGGAACATCTGAGTTCAACTCCTTTAAAATAATGTTTGAACTATAAAGAAAATTAAACAGTCATTTCTTTTGAAATGTCAAGCTATTTTGCCCTTTTTCTAAAAAAATTCTCCGTGTCAACTAAGTCCTTGGATTGTTTGAAAACAAAATGTATTTTTGCATGGGGAAAATTTTATGTTCAATACCCACATGAGTAACTCGTGGGTGCTGGGAATCCTTGCAAGGGGGGACACAAGGAAGCACTCCCCCTCCTCAGTATGCAAAATGGGAAAAGATCAATGGCTGGAGTAGCTTCCACTGCTCTAATACCCTATTAAAGTCAATGATTTAGTTACATAACTATAGGCACTCAAGTATGGAAATTTTGGCCTATGTGACTTGACCAGGGCCACAGTGGGAGCCAGTGTCAACGCTAGGATTAGTCCTTTGTTCTCATCCCTGAGCCCACTACATACTATATTGCCTCTTCTATTTGTCTGCCCCTTTTTGTGGTCAAACGTCATGCTGGATGCTCAGCAGAAGAACTTGTGATGGTCCTAATGTATCAACGGTAGCCTGAGTGGTGCTGCCCACTTCAGCTGCAAAATGATCTGGGGCCTTTCCAAAAATCAAAGAGCTTCTGGCTGTGATTTGTCAGTCCTCAAAGGCCAGCCAGGTGACTGTAAATAACTTACAATCATTAGGAAAAATTAGTATCAAGATTCCAACTCTAGCAGTCAGACAACATTGGTTCAATTTACAAGAGATTACTTTTTATATTCCTTGGTTCCCCCCAAATTAGGAAGGGCCTGTGACCACAGGTCCTGCAGGGTACAAAGGGCAGGTCTACATCCCTTTTCTCTTTGTGCATAGTCCTGCCTGCTACCTTTTCAGTTTCAGTTCTGCTACCACAGCACTGATCAGCACATAAGAATAGGAAAGGGCACACACACACTCCCCTCCTGGTGTTGGGAGGGGAACACAGGAATGTTATGTGCTCTTATTCAGCACATAAGAATGTTATGGCACATAGGAATGTTATGGAATAACATAGGAATGCCTTAGGGCACATAGGAAAGGGCACGCTGGTAGCACACGGCCAGGCGGACCAGTGTGCCTCTGGCTCCCAACGGGGCTGCGCACCTGTGTCTGTCTGTCTCCCCCCCAGCTCCACCAACGTGGCCTGATAGTTCACGCTTGCGATCTGGTCACCCTCCCGCTCCGTCCATCCTTCACTCCCTTCCCTGCGTCTCTCCATCCTTGTCCTCTGTCCCGTCCCCTGTCTCCATCCGTCCCTGCCCCCTTCGTCCCCTCCGTCCCGTCCCTGCATCCCCCCAGCCCTGTCCTCTGTCCCGTCCCGTCTCCATCCGTCCCTGCCCCCTTCGTCCCCTCCGTCCCGTCCCTGCATCCCCCCAGCCCTGTCCTCCGTCCCGTCCCGTCTCCATCCGTCCCTGCCCCCTCCGTCCCCTCCGTCCCGTCCCTGCATCCGCCGCTGAGCGGGGGGGGGCGGACTCCTCCTCGGTGACGTCATTGCCGCATGCTGCCAGCAGCTGCTTTGTTTGCGTCACGGCCCATCCTTACCCCCCTCCCTGCCCCACGTGTGCCGAGAACGTTTGTTTTGGTGGTTGCCGCGGCGACAGTGGGCGGAGCCCGGGTGACCACGCTGGTTGGGCGGGGGGGCAGAGGGCGGTGACGTCACAAGTGGGGCGGTGTCACAGTTCCGAACGGACAGTGTCAGCGCTCTGCGCGCGAGCCCCGCCCGCGAGGACACCCCCCCCTCCACCCCCCGCGCACCAGCTCGCAGCAGCAGCGGCTCCCCCCGGCAGCGGCGCGAGCAGGGAATCCCCGGGAGCCGTCTCGCGCCGCCCCCTCCTGCTGCTGCTGCTGCTGCTGCTGCTGCCCGGCGGCGGGACCGCGGCTGGCCCCGCCCCCCTGCTCCGGAGGGGCCCGTCCGAGCTGTAATTAAAGGGTTTTTGTCTTGCAACTTTTTCATATTTTTGGTGCAACGTTTTTACCCCCCCCCCCTTTGAGCCTCTCCCCAGCTGGACTCTCCGCCGGGCTCCCAGCCCGAGCAGCCCCTGACACTTCCATGGGGTGGGGGGGGTGTCCCCCGCTCCCGTGGCACTTGATGGGTCTCGGTGGCACAGCAGCGTGGATCCGGGTCCCGAGCAGCGGCGGCGTTACAGGGCTGTCTGGTTCTCTCCCCCGTGCTGTCTGCAGGCAGCCACCCGGCCAATTGGACACGGCTCTCAGCGGCACGCTGCTGCCCTCCCTCGCGATCCTCGCGGCGGGCAGGGAGAAAGCCCTGAGGCAGGCAGGTGTCAGCAATGCGAGTATCCCTCCCCACCCTGCACAGCCTGCCCGGTGCTCCGCGGTGCCCGGTGCTGGATCGCAGCGCAGGGGAGCTGCCCGGCCCCACCTGGCGAAAGGGACCGGGGCTGAGCTGGGCTGCAAATGAACGGGAGGGGACGGATGGAGACAGGGGACGGGACAGAGGACAGGGCTGGGGGGATGCAGGGACGGGACGGAGGGGACGAAGGGGGCAGGGACGGATGGAGACGGGACGGGACGGAGGACAGGCTGGGGGGATGCAGGGACGGGACGGAGGGGACGAAGGGGGCCGGGACGGATGCAGACAGGGGACCGGACAGCGGACCGGGCTGGGGGACGCAGGGATGGGACGGAGGGGACGAAGGGGGCAGGGACGGATGGAGACAGGGGACGGGACGGAGGACAGGGCTGGGGGGATGCAGGGAGGGGACGGAGGGGGCAGGGACGGATGCAGACAGGGGACAGGACAGAGGACAGGGCTGGGGGACGCAGGGATGGGACGGAGGGGACGAAGGGGTCAGGGACGGATGGAGACAGGACAGGACAGAGGACAAGGATGGAGAGGGAAGGGAGTGAAGGATGGACGGAGGGGAGGGTGACCAGATCGCAAGCGTGAACTATCAGGCCACGTTGGTGGAGCTGGGGGGGAGACAGACAGACACAGGTGCGCAGCCCCGTTGGGAGCCAGAGGCACACTGGTCCGCCTGGCCGTGTGCTACCAGCGTGCCCTTTCCTATTGGGGTGCGCCCATGCTGTGCCACAGAGCTCCCCTGCCCAGCACCCCCCTACAACTCTTCCACCACAAATGCACAGTGCTGTGCACACACACCTCGCCCAGCACACCCCTGCCCACAGCCCCACCACAGCTGCCCAGCACCCCACACAGAAACCCCCACTCTCTAGTTTCCCAATACACACAGATTTCCCCTCCCTTCCTTCCTCCCTCCCTGTGCCCTTCCCCACAGCCCCACACCATAACTGCACAATGCCCCACACAGACCCGCAGTGCCCTGACACACACAGATCTCCCCCATAGCCCAGCACCCTGTTTTTCACTCTTGTTTTTTCAAGACCCAAAGGGAGAAATCCCCTCCCTCCTCCTACTCCATGGGACGAGGGAAGCGGGGATTGAGCTTCTCTATGAATAGCTCCAGTGCCTGATTCTGCTTGAACTTACTTTTCCTGAAAGAGGCACCATTTTTCTCAGTTTTACCGTCACCCCTGGGGTTCTGAATAACAGCAGTGAAACTGACCAAAGCTGCTAGTGCTTGGCAGCATTGTGAGGCGGAATAGAAGCTCTGGAACTGCCAGTTTGCAGACTCAGGAAGACAGGTCTGCACTGGTTTACATTTGGAAGGTTATCTTCAGATAATGAAAGCTGGGCATGTGCTTTCTTCAATCCCTGACAATGCATGGCAGAGAATACAATTATTAAAGAAAAACAGTTTTAGCCCCTTTTTGCACAGTTACCTGCACTTATACAGGTTGCAACCTGATATTCCTTGCACAATCTACAAGTTTGGGTGCATCGGTAATGCCCTAATTGTATTACCGTTGCACCGTGATTTTGCTTGGTTCTTTTTAACCAAGGTGAAGTATTCCTAGAAAATAGGTGAAACATTTGGATTTGTAACAGTAATGTAAATACTGTGATAAATTCAGTGCCCCTGGCTTCCCATGGTTCCACAATCATAGAAATGGCACTGGAATTTACTTTTATCTTCAGAATTCTTCCCCCCTCCCTCCGCAGATCACCATAAGAACTTCAGGAAGGGCATTTGAAATAACACATAAAAGCAATTCCATGCACAAGTCTAGAGTGTTTTCTGTTTCTCTGGAATTTGGCAGTCTATGGTGCTTAATATGGGCATATATGTTTGATTACTATAGAAATTTTTCAGATCCTGTAAATAGTCTGTCTTCACAGAATCCTCTCATCATTGGTACAGAAAGTGAAACAGAAGTGCTGCAGTATTTTAGGGTTTCTGGATTTGTTTTTCTCCAGGAAACAATTTTGGTGCTTTTATTATGCCAGATAATTACAAAAAATGTACTATCTTAAAAATACTGGTGATTGGCAGCAGTAGCCCTGGAAACGAAAATGGGTGAGATTTTCAAAGAGAGTAAGTGATTTAGGAACATAAGTCTCATTAACTTTTAATGGGACTGGCATTTCTAAGTCATGCAGTTTTCAATGTCTCACCCATCATGTAAAATAGGGCTTGAATTTTCTATGATTTAGTTGACCACTGGCATGTACTTTCAGTATTTTCAAAAGCATATACCAAATGGTAAATTAGAACATGCTGTAGCATGGCTAGTGCTGAATTATCAGAGAAGTAGTTTCAAAACTTCCAATTTTTATGCAGTATGTAGCTATTTATTTGTTCTAAAATCCATACTCTTACTGGCAGACTATTCTCAGACCTTGTAACCTTGTATGACTCTTACATAAACAAAGTTGTAGCTTCTAGTAGAGACTTAACTGATTTGCTCCGCTCTTTGTGTTATAGAGGAAAATCTTGTTCTCAGATGCCGATTCTTGAAATGATGAGGGTTTGTCGATCCCATAAATCACCTTCTTTCAAGGCCGGATCAGATATTCAAACAAGGTTATGAACCTCCTTACTTGTACAGTCATAATTCCAAAACAGGTCGATCAAGAGGAGTTAAGTCCCTGCCCTGTATAATTTATAAACATGAAGCTGAGTAACCTTGGATGACTAAATTAAACTCTAAAATAATAATGAAAAGCTTAGCTTTATTTTAGCAAACTGGTATTACAAGTTTCATGACATAAATGTTAATTATCAATATCTTTGGCACTAGAAAATGGATTTTCTCTGCACAAAGTCCATTTCTTGGCAGAGGATACATTGGGAACTATCAATATAAAAAGGATTAATGTGGAGACATGAAGAATAATAAAACATTAAGGATGTTATCTAAATATTTCAAATAGAGAGAAAGAGGTACATGTCTACCTATAATATGAGTTTTAGGATCAGCGGGCTCAGTTGTTTACAGATTCTGAATGATGCTTTGTTTTGATTCTTGTGAAAGCTTCCTTATTTATTTTCGTGGCCCAGGGTTGTCTCCCTGGTTTCCCTGTTTATATATTATATAATAAGCATGTTAATCAAGGGTGATCATGTTAGGTTCTTTTCATCCATGGTTTAAAACAATTAGAGAAACTCTTTCTTTTCCCCCCCTTAGCTTAGTCTGCAGAAAAATTCACAAGATGAAATAAGCTCTGTGTGGGTTTTTCCCATGTAGAGCAGTGAAATTGTCCTATTTGTTTTTCTATTTCATATTTCTGTACATGTTAATTTATTTTTATTCCTAAACCATTCCATAAGTTCCTATGTTTAAATATAATTTGAAAGTCAGAGTCACTCTAGGCAAAAATAGAATTAAATTCTTTATTAGAAGTACATCATTAAGCATAAAGAATGAGGAGTACTTGTGGCACCTTAGAGACTAACAAATTTAATAGCTCTGTAAAGGCAAAAGGAAAGGGCATGGGTGGAAATGAAAAGTGCAGGCATTTGAAGAGGGATTTCACTGGAGAGAGGATGAGGCTTGGAGATGGTAGCACACATTTAAAAAAAATTCATATTGCTTGTGTTTCAGGCAAAGATTAGGCATTTATTTACCTTTAAAATACATTTTTAACTGGATTTTCAAAACAGTTGCTCTCAGAAACCACTGTGTAACTTAACCCCCTTAATTTAATTGTCTAGTAATTGATAGAATTAGAAACCACAGATATTAAGAAAGATTACACCAGAGGTTATCAAGGTAATTCACTGGACTGCATTTCTGGCATCTTTTGCATGATGCTGCAGAATATTTGGGGCACGGGACCATTGTTTTGTTAGACAGTGCCTAGAACAATGAGGCCCCGAACCCTGATTGGTACAAATCATAATAGAAAGAACTGGGTGGAAATTGCTGAAGGGCCCGATCTTGCTCTAATTGAAGTCAATGGAAAAAATTCCATTGATTTCAATGGTGTAGAATTGAACCACAAAGGAGGCAGTTGGGGGAGGGATACCGCTGGGATAGGTTTACAGAAGGACAAGTGGCATTTGGGACTTCAGACACCTTGCAGAGCCAGAATGAAGTGACATACACAGAAGCAAAGACAGAGGGGTGGTTGGTGAAGCTATTAACAGCTGGGAGGTCCAGATATGTGAGCCACACTCAACAAAGTGAACATGTACAAGCACCGGGGCCAGAGTTTATTGTTTCCTGGATACTTTAAACAGGATCATTACATGCTGAAATAGATGAGTATTGCTAGAGTTATGAAGGCAAAATTGTCCTGTTAGATTGCACCTGGGGAAATCTGGGTTTTGTTTTATCTGTTGGTTTTATGGTTACTGTATATTTTGTTCCTGTCCTCTTTATAAAGTGCTGCTGATTTTTATATTGTTCCTTATTCATTTGATGCCAGGGCCTTATTATATCCCGTTGTTGTTTTTAGGCTACTCTTGTGGAGTATGAAATATAATTAAAAGGCCACATTTTCAAAGGATCCTCCTCTATTCAGGCATGTAGAAGTTTTCATGCAAATAGCAGCATGTGCATGTTTCAGGTAACAGCAGATGCATGCACAGGTGATAGATTCAGACTTGCAGTGCTCAGAAAGTGTGCATACAGATATTTGCATGGATTTAAATAGAGGCCACTTTTTGAAAACGTGTCAAAAATATCAGTAAGTTAGGCCACCTTATAACTAGGTTACATTTAAATAGCTACATAAGTGGGATCAGGAGATCTACTTTGTCCTGAGCTGTTACAATTGAAAAGTGCTGGGTCACTTTAATAATTTCAAACCCCTATAAAGAACCCCTTGTTATGGCAGGAGTCTTGTAGGTGATGTATGTGATGATGAATATGCCAGAAAAATTCCAAGATATCGTGTGTAATTGAGCAAAACCCCAGGTTTAATGGAATTGAAAAGTACTTGTGTCACAGATGTAGGCAATTACTGTTCATAAAGGGGCACCCACAACTTGAAAATCATTTCAATCAGAAAATGCTGCATCTACTATTGTTACAATTAGCCACGGAGGTTGCTGTCACTGAAAGGGATTAATGAAAAAATAACATTTTCATCTCTTGTTTTCATTTGTTTGCTGTGTGCATTTGGCAGGTCTCTGTGTAATAGTCCTTGTGTGATGGTGCCTGCCCTTCCCTATGCTACTGAAGAATGTGCTGATCAGTACTGTGGTAGCAGAACTGAAACTGAAAAGGTAGCAGGCAGGACTATGCACAAAGAGAAAAGGGATGTAGACCTGCCCTTTGTACCCTGCAGGACCTGTGGTCACAGGCCCTTCCTAATTTGGGGGGAACCAAGGAATATGAAAAGTAATCTCTTGTAAATTGAACCAATGTTGTCTGACTGCTAGAGTTGGAATCTTGATACTAATTTTTCCTAATGATTGTAAGTTATTTACAGTCACCTGGCTGGCCTTTGAGGACTGACAAATCACAGCCAGAAGCCCCCTCGAGGTTTGAAACCTGTTCAGTCTCAGTCATCTGGTGAGAGTTGAATTCTAGGCATGGAAAAAAACGAGCTTAAGGAGGCAGAATTTTATTGTGTACCTGGGATTTTGTCCCTTAGATTCACTGGGGACATTGGGGTTTGTCCTTTGTTTCACCTTTTCATCCATCCCTCCCTCCCTCCTTTCTCTTCGTCTCTTGCTTCTTTTATCCTTTCTTCTATTCCCCTCCCAAAACCAGGAGAGGGTTGTGTGTGTGTGTGTGTGTGTGTGTGTGTGTGTTGCGGGGCAGTGATCCCCACCAGTGACCTGGGCCATCCTTTGGGCTCTCTGGTGAGAACTCTCAGCCTCCCATCCTCAGTTTCTACCCTGATTGTCTGAGCAGGGGGTTATTGACAGAGAGGAGACTCAGGTCTTGTTGTTCTTTTTTAAGACCAAGTAAATAAGTCATAAGCAGTTGTATGTTTGATGAATTTTGCTGCTTCTCTGCATTAATTGTCTCTGAGCAGTTCATGATTCTCTCTGACATTCCAGTTCTCCTAAAATACTGGCTGAATATTTACTGTGCACTGTTGCTGGTCTGGAGCTCATCTGAGAGCACTTTACTCAGATCATTCAATGTCGGAAATTTAAGATCCGATGCTTAGTTTGAAAATCAGGGCTCTTGGGTCTTATTCCCAACTCTGCCACTGATTATGCGACCTAAGACAAGTTAATTATCCTTTCTCAGCCTTATCTTCTCCCTCTTTCAAGTAGGGATAATAATGATCCACGCCTACCTACCTCACGGTCGGTGGAGATAGGGCCAACTATAGGTTTTTTGCTGTCCCAAGCAAAAAAAAAAATTGACTGCCCCCACCCCAGCCCTGGGCTCCTCCCTGAATCTCCCTGCTGCCCCAGTCCTGGGCTCTGCCCCCTCCACCCACACCCCCTGCTGCCCCAGTTCTGGGCCTCCCCCACAACCTGTACCCCCCTGCTGCCAGCCCTGGGCTCTCCCCCACACACCCGCACCCCATGCCATCCCAGCCCTGGGCTCTCCCCCACACACACCAGCACCCTCTGCCACCCCAGCCTTGGGATCTTCCCCACACATGCACCCCGTGCTGCCCCAGCTCTGGGCTCCCCCTGCCCACTTGCACCCTCCTTCCACCCCAGCCCTGGGTCACTGGTAACTTGCTCCCAGAGTGGGTCATTCAGCAGGAATTTTGGATGTGCACAGAACACAGACAGGATTGGTTCCCATATGGTTACAGAACTGCAGTAACATGGAACAATTTCCAGCTTGTGTGATTAAAGGATATCTGGATGCATATTATAAGACTGTCCTACAGAAATGAGGAAACGTTGAGGTGCCTTTATTATTCTTATGTTCCATTCTTTGTTTCTATGGGCAATTTGCCAATGCAATATCACTGTCTTCCTTTTAAACAAATAAAACTATAAAACAAACAAACAAAGGCAATGGCTGTTGAAAATAGCAATTCCAGTCCTAAAAACCACTGGGAAGCATTTCTTGCTCAAGTTTATTTATCTTATCTACAGCAAATTACAGTGAATCAGTATATTTGATTTGGGAGAAATGAAGTAACAGCTGCCCAAATTGAGCTTCAGCACTCCTGAATTTTGAGGGTGTTCAAATCTGGAAGGCAGGTGCTAGATTCCCTTTCTGAATATTAGCTAAATCTGGAAAGGAAAAGTCAATTTCTGCTTCGATGGCTCAGGGAAATCCTCTACGTGCCTGGTACTGTATCTAAAGCTGCCCAGGTCCAGTAGAGCCTCTCCTCCTTACTCTTAAATTCTAGTGGGATCCACGTCCCTTGCTAGGATTCAGATAAAGAGGAACTGTCCATTTAGTCCACCCAATTCCTTCCTTGGGGCTGCAAGGTGAGGTCACACCAGTATCTCTAATCCAGTCTGGGGATGTCTTCTGAAGGGGATATCTAGGGCAAAGCCTTCTACAACTTGGGCACACTCGTTCCCCATTCACAGTGCCACCCCGCTCTAGCAGTGAGCTCTCCATTGACAGCAAGCTGCAGCTTGAGGTTTCAGCCACCGTACTCCTCCCCTCCCTTTCCTGTTGATAGCGGCCAAGGGAATGCTGAGAAATGTAGTTTTTTCCTGCTCCAGAGCTGGCTCTATAGGCAGGAGCTAACCAAGGAACTACAGCTCCCAGGGCCCCTGTTGGTTCTCAGCTCCCAGGCTGGATCCCTGCTGGCTGCCGCCCTGCTACTGGGCTGCGCCAAGCACCTGCTTGCTTTGCTGGTGCCTAGAGTCGCCCCTGCCTCCACCCATCCTGCACCCCCACCCTGTGCCCCAGCCTGGAGCCTGCACCCAGCACCCAAACTCCATTCCAGAGCCCAACCTCTCAACCATCCCACACCCCAAACCCCTGCCCCAACCCAGGGCCTGCACCCCAGACCTCCTCGCCCGACCCAAACTCCTTGCAGAGCCTGAGGCAGGTGAGGGGCAGAGTTCGTCGGGGGGGAGGGCTCTGTGCAGTAATATAGTGACTCCTTGGGTCTTTGAATGAGGCTTTATACTTGGGGTGGGGGGGTGAGGAGGCAAGCAGCGAGTCGGTGGATGGAGAGGGGCAAATCTCCCAGATTCAAAATCTGTGACTGTGTCTGTTGGTCCTTCTAGCTGCTTTTCTCTGGGCTGGGGGTTGTTCCCACAGGAAGGTGTTTGCTTCTTATCCCCGAGGCCATCAGTATGTCTGCTCTTCTCTAGTCAGCCCACTTGCCAAGCTTGATTGTCCTTGGTTGGGCTGCCAGCCCCTCTCCAAGGATTGCAGCTGTCTGGAGGTACTGCCCTCCACGCCTTCCTCAGTCACACCTCATTCATGCAATAGGGCAGTTGATTACCAAGTGGGGGGCGGGGGAGATCTTATTCTACTTCTAGCAAAAAGACACTTTTCTTTTACCTTAATTACACTACCTTAGGGGCCCGCTATAACATATTACCAAGGTTCAATACAAAGTCATATACAAGTTATACAACAATGCATAATGCAGAGATTTATCTACAACTGCATTGATTGACTGCATTGATTGACTGTGCAGTAATATAGTGACCCCTGGTCTTTGAATGAGGCTTCATACTTGCCTCATTAATGCAGAGAAGCAGCAAAATCCATCAAACATATAAGTGGTTATGACTTATTTACTTGGTCTTAAAAGAGAACAAAAGGCCTTGAGTCTCCTCCTGTCATTAACCCCCTGCACTGTACAAAGACTGAATGGCCCATCCCAGTTGTGGATGTACTGCAGAGACTTGATTTGAACCTGCAGTTTATTCCATCACTGCTACAAGCCTGAACCAAGAACTTTGCCAAAGTACAAGTTTTGCCCAGGGCACCATTTACCCTAACACTGATTTTCATATTAACCATCAGATCTTGCATCTGAAGAAGTGGGTATTCACCCACGAAAGCTCATGCTGCAAAACGTCTGTTAGTCTATATGGTGCCACAGGATTCTTTGTTGCTTTTACAGATCCAGACTAACACGGCTACCCCTCTGATACTTGACATCAGATCTTGAATTTCATACATTGAATGACCTCAATAAAGTGCTCTCAGATGAGCTCCAGACCAACAAGTATGCACAGTAATTATTCAGCCAGTGTTTTAGGAGAACTGCAATGTTAGAGAGAATCATGAACTGCTCAGAGACAATTAATGCAGAGAAGCAGCAAAATCCATCAAACATATAAGTGGTTATGACTTATTTACTTGGACTTAAAAGAGAACAAAAAGGCCTTGAGTCTCCTCCCTGTCATTAACCCCCTGCTCAGACAATCAGGATATAAACTGAGGATGGGAGGCTGAGGGGTCTCACCAGAGAGCTCAAAGGATGGCCCAGGTCACTGGCAGGGATCAATGCCCCAGCACTACTGCAGCTCCACAGTTTGGGGTGGACCTCCCACAGTGAGAGCTGCCGAGCACTCCCCCGCAACACACACACACACACACACACACACACACACACACCCTCTCCTGGTGTTAGGAGGGGAACAGGAGAAAGCAGAAAAGAAGCAAGAGAGGAAGAGAAAGGAGGGATGGATGGATGGAGGAAAAGGTGAAACAAAAAGGACAAACCCTAATGTCCTCAGTGATTCTAAGGGACAAGATCCCAGGTTTGGAATAAAATTCTGCCTCCTTAAGATCATGTTTTCCATGAATTCAACTGACACCAGATGGATCAGACTGAACAGTTTCAAACTTCAAGGAGACTCTTACCTTCTAAACAGGGTCAGCTGTTTTCAAGTAAAATCACTAAAAGGGAAGGAGAAAACTCGAAAGAGGTTCCTCCTGGCGCTCAGGTACGTGAACCCCAATATTCCCCCAGTCCTCAAAGAGAGACCTGGAGAAGGAGACTTGCTGAAGCAAAGCCACAGGGTCTCTGAGGTTTCCCTGGCCCCTCGCCCCTGTCCTGCCTGGCTGATGTCAGCATCTCTCTGTGAGGTCACCACCTCCCCACCACCTTTGGCCAATAGTCTGAGGTCCTGCAAAAGGCCTTTGTGATGTCACTGCCACACCCCTCCCTTGCTGGGCTAATGTCCTGCCCCTGGCCAGGCACTTTGGAGGTTTGAGCTACTCCCTGTGGATCACCCCACTAAGGAGCATTCGTTCTAGGAAGCAAGCCGGCTAGACAGGAAAACATCAGACGCTGCTCCCAAGGTAAACTCCCAATGCAGTTTTAAAGAAATTAGTCGACTTTATTGCCAGAAGAGACCATTAGAGCATCTAATCTGACCCCTGCATATCACAGGCCTCCTGTATGACACACTAGCTACTTTTGGGGTAAACACATTCCAGAAAGGCATCTAGTCTTCATGAAATGACGTCACGAGACGGAGAATCCACCACTTTCCTTGGTAGCTTGTTCCTGTGGTGAATCAACCTCGCTGTTGAATATTTGTGCCTTAATTGTAATATGAATTTGTCTCTTTTCACCTTAGGACCCGGCGAGGTGGGAGTGTGCCAGACCTTGGGCTGCAGCCCAAGCCGGAACGTCTACATGACAATTAAACAGCCCCACAGCCTGAGCCGTGTGGGTCCAAGTCAGTGGTACGGGCCAGCCACCGGTGTCTAACAAGTTTGCGTGGAGAATTTGCGGCAAAACTGGGAACTGAACCCAGATTGTTTCAATTCTTGCCTCCCCCCTTAACCGCAAGCCCAGCGTGTGTGTGTACAGCATTGTTTTGGTCTGTGTTTGCCTTGCATTGGCTTCCAAGGGAGGCTGTGGAATTTCCTTCATTGGAGGTTTTTAAGACCAGGTTAGAGATACGCCAGTCTGCGAATGTCTAGGGATACTTGGTCCTGCCTCAACACAGCGGGCTGGAGTAGATGACTTCTCAAGATCCCTTCCAGGCCTACATTGAAATAATTCTCTTTTGTGCTGCGTCATGTTCTACGCTGAGCTGTTTTGCATGGTGCCATTTGGAACTGTGATCGCACCATGTTGTGTAGCAGTTTTATGGTGAATTGTTTTGCCTCAGCTTGTTTTCCATTGTGTACTTTTGTCCTAGGATGTCATAGTTCGCATCGTGTTGCTTTCTTTTCCTTTGTATTGTCATTTTATGCTGTGGAGTGTAGGTTGTGTTTTTTTTCCCCCTGAATTTGCCTGACATTATGTTGTGGTGAGTTTTATTCTGTATGTTGTGTTTTTATATGTATATATTGCATCGCATCCTAGAAATGTAGGGCTAGATAGGACCTCAAGATGTCATCAAGTCCAGCTTTCTCTGCTGAGGCAGGACCAAGTATATGTAGATTATCTCTGACAGAGCTTTGTCCTATTTGTTCTTAAAAACTTCCAGGGAAAGAGACTCCCCAGCCCCCTTGTAAGACTGTTCCAGAGCTGAACTGCCTTAGCTCTGGGGACACCCACACAGATTTTAGTGGTGAGCAGCTCTGGAGAGAGAGGAGACCCCAGTGAGTGGGCAGTTGGATAAAGAGACTAAAGTTGGGAGGAGAAACATTGACGTGTCCAAGGTCACCCAGGCTGTCTGTGACCGAGCTAGAAATAGGTTCTAGTGCCACCGTACTGCTGTTTCTGAAGGTCTCTGCCACACTGCTGTTTTAGGCACTGGTGCAAACCCTTAGTGTAGACAGAATTTACACTAGTGCACTCTGGCACTGCTGCACCATGTCCCAGTTTGAAGGTTTGGGGTGGGGAGAGGGGCTGTGACCTCCCTGAGGCCTGAGGCTGACTGAACGGTGCAGCTGGTAACGGAGGGGCAGCAGTGAGTGCTGGAGGTATGAGCCAGGAGCACAGCCCCACAGGACTGGACACTGACTTCTTCTGACCCAGGTGACACACCCCCAGCGAGGTGGTTTGTCCATGGATGTGCAGGCTGTCTTGGCAGAGCAGCTCATTTGCAATCTCTGCACAGCTCTTCCTACAGTGTGCACTGGGGACCTTTCCAAGCTGCGAGTGACGGGGCTCGGGAGTTAACAGGATCTGTTCCTGGCTCTGTCATGGACCTGTTTAGTGACCTTGGGAAGTCACAGCTCCTCTCTCTGTAACACTGTCTTCAGTGACTCGAGAGCACTAGCACCAGCCTCAGGCAGACTGGTGAGAAGTAGGGCACAAACCCCAAATTGGGTGTGAGGTCTGTATGGAGATTTCACCAACCAAGTATCCAGTGTAAACGCTTCAGGCATTGTAACAGCATTAACATGGAATCACAGACAGTCCTCTTGGGTGATCCCATATATCTCACCACGCAGGTGAGCTCCCCTTTGTGACAGGTGGTCCCTTACTCCAGGGGTTCCCAACCTTTTTCTTTCTGAGCCTGCCCACCCCCCACCCCCACACACGCTTCTAGCCAGTCCTTTCATAACCTGTATTAAGACTTATTTAAAAGGAAACGAGAGTTGTTAACAAAGTTAAGCAGGTAATCCTATAGATGCAGATGAGTTGCAGTCTTAAATTTCAAAGGTAATAGAAGCTTCTGTAATAAGCAAGCTCTACATATTCTTTAGGACTAACCCAGGCTAAGCAGCTGGGGATCTCTTGCTTATGCCTAGAAACTTTGCCCCCCCACCCCCCGAGTCCAGGCAGCATACAGACAATCAGTTCCTTCTCTATTGGGTTTTTCATCCCCTTCCTACCATGTGCTCTGAGCAGGAAACTCAGCAAATGGGAAGTGAAGAGCACAACAACAGTCTTGTGTCCTTGTTAACATCCCATAATAGTCTCTCTGGTGTTGATGGACCTTTCCTGCCAGGCATTCTGTTGCCAATCAGCACTTCACGTAGGTAAAGTCTCTCTCCTGTCTGGTGATTTACAGAGCCACAGAGGCTCACAATGCAACTAGTCAGATGTTAACTCAGGCAGCAACTTACAAGCATTCAATAAAGTCTAAACACAAAACACATTCTTATGTTCACAGTCTGTATGAGGAGTATCTACTCATTTGGACTCACTGGGGAGCCACAGAAAGAAACAAGGTGTGCTGAGGCAAGAAGGCCCAATCTCAGAGCCCCCAGGGTCACGCTTCCCAAAAGCTAAAACTAGGCCCAGCCCATGAAAGTGGCACTCCCAGGAGAGACTGTATAAAGGCTGGAGCATCAAATAACTTAGTTAATCTGAGAGAGCTGCCTTGGGGACAATGACAGGGAGAAACCCCAGAGTGACTTCTTTGATTCTGCTCATCTCTGGCCTTTGGTTCATAGAATCACAGAACTGGAAGGGACCTTGAGAGGTAGCTAGTCCAGTCCCCTGCACTCAAGGCAGGATGAAGTATTATCTAGACCAGGAGTGGCCAACCTGAGCCTGAGAAAGAGCCAGAATTTACCAATATACATTGCTAAAGAATCATCAGCTCCCACCCCCTGCTCCCAGTGCCTCCCACCCATGGGAAGCCACACTAATCAGCACCCCCCCCTCCTCGCACTCCCGATCAGCTGCTCATGCTATGCAAGACACTCGGTGGGGGGAGACGGGGGGGATGGAGCGTGGGCACTGCAGGCTCAGGGAAGGGGGTGGGAAGGGGTGGAGTGGGGGCAGGGCCTGTAGCTGAGTAGTGAGCACACCCAGCACATTGGAAAGTTGGTGCCTGTAGCACCAGCCCCGGAGTTGGTGCCTGTACAAGGAGCTGCGTATTAAATTCTAAAGAGCCACATGTTGGCCACCCCTGATCTAGATCATCCCTGAGAGGTATTTGTCCAGCCTGCTCTTAAAAATCCCCAATGATGGAGATTCCACAACCTCCCTAGGCAATTTATTCCAGTGCTTAACCACCCTGACAGGGAGTTTTTCCTAATGTCCAACCTAAACCTTCCTTGCTGCAATTTAAGCCCATTGCTTCTTGTCCTGTCCTCAGAGGTTAAGAACAATGTTTCTCCTCTCTCCTTGAAATGAACTTTTATGTACTTGAAAGCTGATCATATCTTCTCCTGACTAAACAAACACAATTTTTTCAGTCTTCCCTCATAGGTGATGTTTTCTAGACCTTTAATCATTTTTATTGCTCTTCTCTGGACTTTCTCCAATTTTTCCACATCTTTCCTGAAATGTGGCACCCAGAACTGGACACATTACTCCAGTTGAGGCCTAATCAGTGCAGAGTAGAGCGGAAGAATTACTTCTCATGTCTTGCTTACAATACTCCTGCTAATACATCTCAGGATTATACTTGGGTTTTTTCCAACAGTGTAACACTGTTGACTCATATTTAGCTTGTGATCCACTGTGACTCCGAGATCCGTTTCTGCTGTGCTCCTTCCTAGGCAGTCATTTCCTGTCTTGTATGTGTGCAACTGATTGTTCCTTCCTAAGTGGAGTACTTTGGATTTGTCCTCATTGAATTTCATCCTATATTCTCCAGTTTGTCCAGATCATTTTGAATTGTAATTCTAGCCTCCAAAGCACTTGCAGCCCCTCCCAGCTTGGTATCATCTACAAACTGTATACGTGTAACAGAGAGACTCTGCTACTGGGAGGGTTTCACTATGTCTAGGAGGGTTACACCCTGGTGGGAGGGGGCTAGGCCTGTACTGGAATAAGGTCATTTTGTGCTACACAGTGTGGCAGAACCTAGAATGTCCATTACCAGGGAAAAATGCTGGGGGGAATTGACATGTGGAAAGGACAGAAACCCTGTCTGAATTCTCTCACATTGCCCTTCTTGCCCTGGCAGGCTACAGAATAATGTCCACCTTTCACCCTAAATCATCCCCTCCTCCCAGCTGGAAGGAAACGGCTGCAATGGAGCTGGCTCAGGTAAGGGATTATCAGGACGCTGGTGGTGGGTTCTGCTTGGAGGGAGAGGAGAAGTAAATGTATAGGAGGGTGGGAGCTGCTAGAGGTAGTGGGAGGCAGGAACTGTCTAGGGTGTGGAATGGGAGGGGAAAGGATGTGACAAACCTGCTGAGACTTGTGTACTCTAGGGTGTGATGGGCTGTCACCCCGGGGGTGCAGTCTGGGGGGCTTCTGGGAAACACTGTCCCTCTAACCCTCAAACTGGGTTGGCCCTTCTCACACTGCCAGCCTCTCCAGGCCCTGTTATTACCCAACAGGACAGCAGGTGGCACCACGCATCCAACTAAGCTACCTGAGTGCTTTACCTAAGCCACTCAAAGACAGATAGAAGACAAAAGCCAATTTCCCAGCCATAAGTGGTAGCAAACAGATCAAAGCAGATTACTTAACAAATAACCAAAAACTCAAACTAAGCTTAACATACTATCTGGATAGAATTTGAATTAGCAGTTTCTCACCCTGACTGATGATACAAGCAGTCCACCAAGTTTCCATACACAAGCTAAAAATCCCTTTACCCTGGGACCAGCAGTTCCCCCAGTTCAGTCTTTCTTCCTCAGGTGTTTCCAGGAGTTCTCTTGTGTGGGGAATGAGGCCAAGAAATGATGTCACACTCCACCTTATGTAGCTTTTCCATATTGCGGGAACCATTTGTTCCAAACTTGTTTCCCAGTCCAGTTTGTGGAAAAATACAGGTACAAAAATGGAGTTTGTTGTCATGTGGTCTGCTCACATGCCCTAGCATGCCCTGCTGAGTCATAGTAGCCATGACTCATAGGCTAGCTGAAAAATTCACAAGAGGGCTAAGCTCTTCCACGGTCCATTGTCTTTCTTGATGAGCCATGAACACTGTCTGGCTTCTTTGTTGTACCTGAAAGGCTTGTTGTGAGTGTTACCCAGAGTAAACACATTTGAAATACAGATACAGAGTCAATATCCATAACTTCAGTTACGAACATGATACATGCACACAAATAGGACAGTCATATTCAGCAAATCATAACTTTTCCAATGACACTGAACATGATGCATCTTGCACAAAATGTAACATAATTATGTCCTAATCATTTTATAATCATACCACTATGCTGAATGTGTGGTGTAGTGTCAGGGCCTAATTTCAAGGCACAGGAGTTGGGAATGGAACTTCCACTCTTTGTGGAACAGGAAATAACCCTCCAGCCAGGGCTGGGAAAACTTCCGGACTCCCAGTGCTGGAGCCTGAATCTTCTGACACTTCATTAGTTACCACGAACCCCAATCTTTGTGGCAACTGCAAACTTTATCAATGATGATTTTATATTCTCTTCCAGGTCATTGATAAGAATGTTAAATAGCGCAGGGCCAAGAACCAATCCTTGTGGGAACCCCCTAGAAAGAAATCTACTCAAGCATGGTTCCCCATTTACAATCATAGTTTTTAATCTATTTAATGTATGCTGTGTTTATTTTGTATCTTTCTAGTTTTCTAGTCAAAATATTGTGCTGAACCAAGTCATATGCCTTACAGAAGTCTAGGTAATGTTTTCACCTCTTAGCTCATCAATACTATTAGCTGCAACCAAACTTTTGATCTCACCCAATAAGGATATCCAGTTAGTTTGATTGGATCTGTTGTCTCTGAACCTTTGTTAATTGGTACTAATTATATTACCCTCCTTTACCTCTTTATTAATTAAATCCATATTCGCTGCTCTATTATCTTGCCCAGTATCGGACTAACACTCTTGTAATTAGCTGGGTCATCTCTTTTACACTTTTTAAATATTGGCACAGCATTAGCTTTTTTCCAGTCTTCTGGAATTTCCCCATTGGTCCAAGTCCTAATTAAAATCAACATTAACAGTCCTCCACCAGGTCTTTCAAAACTCTTAATACAAGTTATCTGGACCTGCTTATTTAAACATGTCTAACTGTAATAGCTGCTGTTAAACATCCTCATGAGTTATTGTTGGGATGGAAAGACTGTCGTTGTCAACGTCTTATATGATTACATCATCTGTTTTTCTCCAACTCCAGGAGTGAAATATTTATTGAACACTTTTACCTCTTCTGTATTATTTTTGATAATTCTGCCATTTCCATCTAGTAATTTACCACTACCATTGTTAGGGATTAATTTTGTACTTAATATACTTTTTTAAAACTTCCTTCTTATTTTCATTAAGTGGTCATTGATTTCTGATAGCTTCCCTTACCAATTTTCTACAATTCTGACTTTCTAACTGTTATTCTTTACTGTTGACTTCCCCTTTCTTCCATATATTTTCTTTGGAGATTCCTACCAGGGAGCCACCAGCAGGGTCCAGAGACAGCCCCATCTCCTATATCAAGCCCTGGCTAGTAGCTATGTGATAAATGTGATGACTCTGCCTCTGTCTGTCAGCTGGGAGACACAAAGGTTCTCTCTTTCCACCCTCTGATGCCTCCTGGCTGCTCTAAGCAAGGTGGGGTGGGACTCTGTTAACATGTGCCTCCTGGAGCTTCCATTTACTTGGTGCTGCTGTTCCATGAATAGTGGGGTTGTGAGTGGGGCAGCAGGTACTGAGTGTTGGACTCTTGCTCTTTCAGGGGCCGGTGACCTTTGAGGAGGTGGCTGTGTATTTCACCAGGAAAGAGTGGGTTCTGCTGGACCCCAGTCAGAGAGCCCTCTACAGGGATGTCATGCAGGAGAACTATGAGACGGTGGTCTTGCTGGGTAAGGAGTCCTGTCGCCTGGGTTATTAGAAGCTGTGGGGTCTCTAAAGAACCTGAGTAGTAATAACTGTATACCTTTATTCATCATACAAGTTTTGCAGGTTTTCTTGCTCCCCTTTTTTTGCCTTATCTCCCACATGCTAGTATCATTTTTGGACATGTGCCTTTTGGTGCCGTCAGTCATTTTAAAATTGGATTTAATATATCCTTATTGGCTATATTAATCACTGTAGCTTTCATGCCTTTTCCTCATTTTAAGAGGAAAATATGCCTCCTGTAGAATTCTAAATTGAGTAAATATGTGTATGACTCATGCATGGTTTGTGTGACAGTGAGATGAGCTCTTTTAGGAGAGCGTGTATTGTTGCCATTCAGGATCCCATGGGTGAAGGGATAAGAGAGCCGTGGGAGGGGCAGAGAAGTGGGGGGAGTAGGTAATTCTGGGGTGCCAGGACATGGGGAGGGTGTGTGCAGGGTTAGAGCTAAGAAGCAGCAGGGAGGTAGGAGGTAGTGAGAGATGAGGAGAAAATACAAGAAGCTCCCAAGGTGCCGGGAAGTGGTGCTGGCTGAGAGTAATGGGAAGAAGGGGAGGGGAGCGTGGAGGAAGGGCACCCGGGAAGTGGGCTGGGTGGGTCATTGGGAGGGAGGAGAGGTTTGGGAATCTAGAGCTGTGGGGGATCCCAGACCTTTAACCCTCAATCCCTACTGAAGCCTTGTTGCTTTAGAGCCTACACTCCAGTTTTATTTCTGTTCAGTTTCACTTCTTTTTACATTTTTCCCCCCAAATATCATTATTTTAACATTTGACCTCCTCTCCCACTCATAACCCCTCTCCCATATAACCTCCCCATGTCTATGCTCAGTGACCCTGGCCACTGATCCTGAGTCCTTGCTGCATTCCTCCCTGTGACGATGCGGTTCTGGCGGGACCCAACGGAGAGTGCCAAATCAGGACCAATTGCTCAAACAGGGCAGTCACAGCCCTAGGCTGGGGTTTTTCCACCTCTAAGGCAAACCAAACCAGCCAGACAAAGAGGACTTTGGTTTCACCCCACTGGCTAACCACAAGTCACACAAGCAATTCCTTAGACACTCCAGTCTCCCAGTATCACCACCAGTGCCACTCGTCCTGGGGATGAATGGTTATGAAAACCAACACCCCAATAAAAGAAAATGGTTCTCTCGATCCCAAAGGACCAAGCCCCAGACCCAGGTCAATATACACATCAGATCTTACCCACAATTCACACTGTTGCCAATCCTTTAGAATCTAAAATCTAAAGGTTTATTCATAAAGGAAAAAAAGGTAGAGATGAGAGCTAGAATTGGTTAAATGGAATCAATTACATACAGTAATGGCAAAGTTCTTAGTTCAGGCTTGTAGCAGTGATGGCATAAACTGCAGGTTCAAATCAAGTCTCTGGAGTACATCCCCCACTGGGATGGGTCATCAGTCCTTTGTGCAGAGCTTCAGTTTGTAGCAAAGTCCCTCCAGAGGTAAGAAGCAGGATTGTAGACCAGATGGAGATGAGGCATCAGCCTTAGATAGGCTTTTCCAGGTGTAACAACCTCTTTGTCCTTACTGTGGAAAATTACAGCAAAATGGAGTCTGGAGTCACATGGGCCAGTCCCTGCATACTTTGCTGAGTCACAAGGCGTGTCTGCCTTCTCTCCATGGGTCAATTGTGTAGCTGATGGTCATTAATGGGCCATCAAGCAAGCTGGGCAGAGCTAACACCAACTTGTCTGGGATGTTTTCCAGGCTGTGGCGCTGCAAATTTGTAAGTGTAGCCAAGCCCCCAGAAGCACAGCACCAACTTGAAATACAGACAGTATAGAGCCAATATACATAACTTCAACTAAGAACAAGACCTCAGACTATCCTAGTGAGAGACGGCCCATACACAGGCAGACAGTGATTTTGATTCTTTGTTTTTATACCCCTGTAACTAGCTAAGTGATAAAAATACACCTAAGTTCTTAAAGTCTAGGCTTTACAGACAGACCTGAATATCTCTATTCTAACAGTGGGTTCTACCCTTTCCCCCATTCTGTCTGTCTTGTCTATTCAGATTGTAAATTCTTCAGGGCATGGGCCATCTACTATTCTGTGTTTGTACTTGGCCGAGCACAATGGGGACTCACTGTTAGTCTGTTCTTAGGCACTAAGGTAATGAATATGATTAACAACTCTCCTGCCACTTTGAGCCAAGGAAGCTGGCCTTGGGATGTTACTGCTTAAAAATGAGCTGGGGGTAAAACCATGGACTATTCCTTGTGACAAGTATCCCACAAATTCCACTCACCTCCCTTGTTTTCTTTGCCTGGAGTAGGGCTTCCAGATTCCACACCTGATGTGATCTCGCAGCTGGAACGAGAGGAAAAGCTGTGGATCCCAGATCTCCAGGGCTCTGAGAAAGAAGTCCTCCTGAGAGCTGCCTGCACGGGTAAGGAATTGGTTAAATCAGCTCAAAAACTGTCTGTGATTTCAGGAAACATTTGGGATGCCCTACAAAGACCCTATGAGCTCTCCAAATTCAGGATTGTTCCCTGCAGGTGTGGAATCATTAGGCAGATGTGACTCATGGCTTCCCACCTATGCTCTGACAAGTGGCAGCAGGTCCCTGCCCAATGTAGCTTTCCCCAGAGTGTTCTGGTGAAAATCAGCACCTGATAGGTTTGATCTCTCCCACACATATTTTGGTTTGTTCATCCCTTACCATTCCTCTCTCTGAGATTTCCTTTCTCTCCGGTGCAGGGAGTGACCTATATCTGGATTCGCTCAGTCTCCCATCAGGTGATGGGATGGTGAGTGAAAATAAGGACCAGAAACCCCAGCAGGAAGATGCTGAGCAAGTAGAAACACATGGAACGTTATCAGGAAGACCCAAAGGGAACGTTTCCGGGAGTTGTGCACTCCCAGAAAAAGAAACAGCCTGTGAGACTCAGCAGAGGTCAGAAGAAAACTTAAGTAGCCTCTCAGACCTTATTCCACACGAGAGAATCAACTTGGAACAGACACGCTACACATGCCATGATTGTGGGAAAAGCTTCAATGGGAGCTCAAACCTTGTCACTCATCAGAGAATGCACAGAGGAGAGAGACCCTACATGTGCTCCGAGTGCGGGAAAAGCTTTAGTCGGCAGTCACCCCTTATCACACATCTTAGAATCCCCACAGGAGAGATGCCCTACACATGCTTTGAGTGCGGGAAACACTTCACTGATAGTTCAGCCCTCATCTCACATCAGAGAATCCACACACAGGAGATGCCCTACATGTGCTCTGAGTGTGGGAAACGCTTCAATTGGAGCTCACACCTTATCACACATAGGAGAATCCACACAGGACAGAAACCCTACACGTGCTCTGAGTGCGGGAAAAGCGTCAGTTGGAGCTCACACCTTATCAGGCATCAGAAAATCCACGTAAGAGAGAACTGTAATAAATGCCTTGCTGAGCAAAGATTTTGTTTTTGTTTTTTAAATCACATTTGCTAATTCCCACATAGTGATCTGTGCACCATCTTCACCGTAGTAGCTCAGCTCCCCCAGATGAGTTGCCTGCTTCTGCCTTTTCCAGCTCACCCGTCTTTGGGGTCAGTCCTGTGATCTTTTCTATTGAGCCGTAGGAGTGTATGTCATAGAACCATAGAATATCAGGGTTGGAAGGGACCTCAGGAGGTATCTAGTCCATTCCCCTGCTCAAAGCAGCACCAACCCCAACTAAATCATCCCAGCCAGGGCTTTGTCAAGCCAGGCCTTAAAAATCTCTCAGGATGGAGATTCCACCACCTCCCTAAGTAACCCATTCCAGTGCTTCATCACCACCTTAGCAAAATTAGTTTCCTAATATCCAACCTAGATGGCTCCCACTGCAACTTGAGACCATTGCTCCTTGTTCTGTCATCTGCTCCCACTGAGAACAGCCAAACTCCATCAGCTCCAGGTGGGAGAGAGGTTTGATTCCCAACAAGCTACACTGAGGCTTAACCTACCTGTGCCTGACTTCCACTTGGGCTGCACATGGCGTTGGCTGCTCGAGTTAGTGATCTTGGGGTAAAAAGACAATTACAGTTGTAGAGCAGATGCAGCCCAGGTGCAGGGGTTGGCATTAGCTTCCCTTGACCTGACCTAAACTCCATCACTTTCCTAGTCTAAACAAACCCTGAGCATCACGGTTATACTGTTCCCCCAGTACACAGCAATTGTTAGTCATCGAGTTCTCCTTTGGGGAACAAATTGTTTCATTCTCAGTTGCTCTGATGTTGCTTCACGTTGTGCTGAAGAGCAGATATTTTTCCTACCATTTTCCTCACTTAAAATATATTGAACTATAACAAAGAGCAGGAACAGGGCAGGGATAGGGAAAACATCATTTCACCCTCTGTAACAACAGAAGAAGACAGTGTAAGTCAGAGGGATTCCCTTATTCCCCATCACCATCCCAATCCCCCCTGTTGTTCAATTGGTTAGGTCAGTATTTTTTCTAAGGGGCTAGGAAGATTTATACCCTAGTAAATGAATTGTACATAAGAAAAGTACCCATGCATTGGGCTCCCAAAGCCGTTGTGGCCCAGGCGCTGCAGGTGGTCGCTCCTGAAGATATCTCCTTCCTAATCAGCTGCATGTTGCCTATTGTTTGGGAAATGCAATCCTAGCTAGGTAGAGATGGGAAAAATGGAAGTGACACTTCTGTTCAGCTCACCCATGGGAGATGCTGCAAATGTGTAGAAAATGAAATCCGTGTTGAATGTGATATAGCTGCAAAAAGATACCTATGTTTAATAGAGACCTGACATTTGGTGTCTTACAGGGACTCTAAGCCGCACCTGAATTTAGTCCCTAATTTAAATCTGTGCCACCAGATTAAAGAAATAAAAGGGCATAGTTGAGGGAGTTGTGCCTCACTGTCGCTACTGATCTGTTGTGTGGTTGGTGAAGAATTCTACACCAGAGAAGTGTCAAATTACTCCAAGGAAGGTCAAAGATTTGACAAGAGCTCAGGTAGAAATTGCAGGTACTAGTGGTTGATTTTCACCCCTGAGATGGAAGCTATGGTGACCTGTGGCCCAGGTAAACTATTTTTAGAACCCGGCTCCCTAGTTAAGTGACATTGGTCACCCTCCTGAAGGACACCGTTATTAAATTGGGAACAACTGTCTTTTACCATTTGGATCCAAAGTTAGATGAAGCACAGAGAGAAAAACAGCTGATTCCTTCACCTCTCTGCCTCCTGCTTCTTTGAAAGGTTAGAAAGTGTGAAAATAGAGCACAGGTGGTTCTAATTCCTCAGCATCTTCCTGCTGGGGTTTCCCCTCCTCATTCTCACTCACGGTCCCATCACCTGATGGGAGACAGAGAGAATGAGACATAGGTCACTCCCTGCTCCTGAGAGAGAGGAAATCTATGCCATTACCTGGTTCCTAAACTGCAGCTACAGTTCCTACTCTGGGTGAATCCAAAGCCCGAGAGGTGCAGAGATCCAACCCCTTATTATCTTAGAAACTCTTTGTTCCCTTTTCTATTTTTGTCTTTCTTTTATGAACTTGGAGACCTCCCAGCCTTTCTATTAGATTGGAGTGTAACGATGTCGCTCAGTGGGTGTCAGTGTGTGAACACCTCTGAAATCTACAACGGGAAGATGTTAGGAAGAATAGTTCCCCAAATCTTAATAGCCTTAAAACCCTGCCCTATAGAATCACTGAACGAATGCTCCTCACCTGCGCAAGCAGTGGAAGGACTTGAGCGGTCAGATACGTATTGTTCAGCGAGAGCTGTTTGAACTTTTTACTAATGTCTCTCTAAGGTCTGTATGTGTTCTGGGCCGAGAGGGCGAGGAGAAGTATTAGCTACAGAATAGTGAAATCTAAGGAGAAAACTGTAATTAGCTTTGAGGTTGTGGGCTAAATGTCAGCAATGATTTGGTTTCAGCATTGAAATATTCAGCTGGGTAAATCTGGGTTGCACTGCCTGGGTCAAAATCTCTGATTGGGGTTTTGGCATCACTAAATGTGCACCTGCCTTCTTGGGTTGCTCTTTTAGGATTTATAGGGGTTGGTTTTTCTACTGTATTAATCTGATGGTTGGACTAAATTGACGACTTGATTCCAGCGCAATATCCTTGTTAACTCATTGATTTCCTGATTTGACCTGAACTTTATCACTGTGTTGTTTAACCCTTAGCTGAGTGGTGTCTATAGTCATTTAGCCTTAGTGACGTGCTGCTTTCCCCACTTATTTCTCCTTATCCCCTTTCAGTCTCTCCTCTTTCCCTTTCTTCCTCCTCCTCCTCCACCCTCTGGCAGGGAGATGTGGTCACTTCCCTGCTCCCAGGGGCGCTCACTCTCCCGTAGCTGGATTGGCCCCTGTGAGCGCTAATAGGAGCGAGAGCCTGGGTGCGGGTCAGTCCCTGCAGCGGCTCTGGGACACACAGGGGCAGGAGGAGGAGCAGAGATGGGGCTAGTTCCCACCTCAGACAGTCCCTGGCCCGGTGAGTGCGGCAGCTGCAGCCTGGGTTGGGCTTGAAGGAGCCAGGAAGGGGCTGGAGCAGTGGGGGGCTGGTAGGAAGGAAGCAGGAAAAACAAGGAAAAGAGCCGTGGGGCAGCTCCTGGTGGCCGGGCTTTGTAAGGTACCAGACACTGCTGGTGCGTGCTGCTGCCTCCAGTGTGCGCTGGGAGCCGGGGCTGAGCTCCGGGCTGCTGCTGCGGTGCCAGAGGGGCTGCTCCAGGGACAGACGTTCACTGAAGCACTTTCTGTGCCCATCCGAGGTGGGGACTTTCTCCAGCTGGACCCAGTCCCAGGCTCTGCTGCCCCTGGCCAGGGGCTGCAGGCACCAGGGGCCAGAAGGACCCCAGGGGCAGCCCTGGGTGGGCAGAAGAGACTCCACACACAGGTCCCAGAAGCTGAGGGTCTCGCAGCCCCTGGGGATCTGCTCTTGGGTGGGATCTGGACAGCAATGGAGCCCCTGCCTCATGCTGCCTCAGGTGTAGTGTGAGAAACTGCTGTGTGTAGGAATTTGCTACTTAGGGTGCATTGAGCATGCTCAGTAAATCTGCTGAAGCCACTTCCCTTCACCCTGCCCTTTCTCAGAATCATTCTGCAGATTGCTATTTACAGGGTGTCATAAACGTATAGCTACAGGTAGCATTAAATACCCTGTAAAGGGTTAAAAAGCTCAGATAACCTGGTTGGCACATGACCAAAAGGACCAATAAGGGAAGAAAATACTTTCAAATCTGTGGGGGAAGGTTTTTGTTTTCATGTTCCTTTGTTCTCTCTGGGTCAGCGAGGAACCAGGGCATGGAAAATACATCTTCCCTAAGCACATGGCATAGAAAACCTTAGAGTTCTGTCCATAGGCAGGTCCTTCCATAGCTTGCTGAGTCACAAGGTGTATCTGCCTTCTCTCAGTGGGTCGACTGTAGAGCTGATGGTCCGTAATGGGCCATCAAGCAGGCTAGGCAGAACTGACACCAACTTGTCTGGCTGGGGTGTTCCCTGGAAGCAGAGCACAAGTTTGAAATACGGGCAGCATAGAGCCAATATTCATAACATCAACTACAAAAATGATACACATCTAGAGATAGCATCATTATAATCAGCCAATCAGAACCTCTCCATAGACCTCTTACACAACAACCTTTCTACAATATTGGCTGCGAATATAGAACAGTGGTCGCAACAGTGATCTATACAGTTACAGATTATGTCAGTAATGTCACAGGAGGTGACACGGTTCTGAGGGCTGGAGAAAATGCCTTCTAGTGAGCTATTGAAAGAGCTCAACCTGTTTAGCTTCTCAAAAGAAGATTGAAAGGTGACTTCATTGAAGTGTTGAAGTGCCTTAATGGAGAGAAAAGATTGGGTATTAAAGGGCTCTTGAATCGAGCAGAGAAAGGCCTAAGAAGACCCAATGGCTGGAAGGTGAAAAGAGACAAATTCATATTACAACTAAGGCACAAATATTCAACAGCGAGGATGATTCACCACAGGAACAAGTTACCAAGGAAAGTGGTGGATTCTCCATCTCCTGATGTCATTTCATGAAGACTAGATGCCTTTATGGAATGTGTTTGCCCCAAAAGTAGCTCTTGTGTCCTACAGGAGGCCTGCGATACGCAGGGGGTCAGATTAGATGCTCTAATGGTCTCTTGCCATAAAGTCGACTAATTTCTGAAAATCTGAGGGTAGCATTGGGAGCAGCGTCTGATGTTTCCCTGCCTAGCCGGCTTGCTGCCTAGAACGAACGCTCCTTGAGTGGGGTGATCCACAGGGAGTAGCTCAAACCTGCAAAGTGCCTGGCCAGGGGCAGGACGTTAACCCAGCAAGGGAGGGGTGTGGCAGTGACATCACAAAGGCCTTTTGCAGGACCTCAGCCTATTGGTCCAAGGTGGTGGGGAGGTGGTGACCTCACAGAGAGATGCTGACATCAGCCAGGCAGGACAGGGGCGAGGGGCCAGGGAAACCTCAGAGACCCCTGTGGCTTTACTGGAGCAAGTCTCCTTCTCCAGGTCTCCTTCTCCTTCTCCAGGTCTCTCTCTGAGGACTGAGAGAGTATTCGGGTTCATGGACGTGAGCGCCAGGAGGAACCTCTTTCGAGTTTTCTCCTTCCCTTTTAGTGATTTTACTAGAAAACAGCCGTCCCTGTTTAGAAGGTAAGAGCCTCCTGGAGGTTTGAAACCTGTTCAGTCTGATCCATCTGGTGAGAGTTGAATTCTAGGCATGGAAAACACGAGCTTAAAGAGGCAGAATTTTATTGCGCACCTGGGATTTTGTCCCTTAGAATCACTGGGGACATTAGGGTTTGTCCTTTTTGTTTCACATTTTCCTCCATCCCTTCCTCCCTCCTTTCTCTTCTTCTCTTGCTTATTTTGTTCTTTCTCCTGTTCCTCCCAACACCAGGAGGGAGGGGGTGTTATGGGGAGGGCTCTGCAGCTCCCACTGTAGCAGGTACACCCAAAAATTTTAGGCTGAAATAGTGCTCAGGAATTCACGACCGGAATAGCCTATTGTGGGTCCCGGCACCAAACATATTTGTAGGCCCCTATGTAGTCACTGTGGGCTCCGAGTGTGGGCCTGGTGGGGCAGTGCCATTGGTGCCATAGGATACCCGGTACTGAACCTCAGAGACATTTTTCATTTTGATCACACACCCCTACATGACTGTACGCCTTGCCATACACAGCTCCCTCAGCCCCCGGGTTTTCTTATTGAGCTGTACACCCATGTGGGTTTACCAGTGTCCACAGTGAGCAGAACTTTCATAGTGATCAAGGAAACTCCCCACAGATTTATCTCCTTCCTCATTCAGACCTTCTCTAGCCATGTCTCCAGTACCCCCCATGTCACCAGTCACGGCAGGTGGTCCTAGTCTCAGCTCAGAGTTCTAAAGCCAGCAGACACCTGATCAGGTCTGACAGATTCCCCCCCTCAGCCCCCATCCTGCCATGTGAACCAGCCACCTGCAAACACCATCTCCCCAAAGTCAGGACTGAGCCCTTGGGAATCTGAAGCCACCAGCCTCTCTCCCTCTGCTCCCATCTACATGCTAGTCTGCTACCTGGTCACCACCACCTCTCCCCATACTTGTTTCCTTTCCACTTTGGAAATGCTCCCACCCAGCTGGAAGCTCCCTCTGCCAGCCTGACCTGCTCCCTCCTTCCCTGCTCCCTTGACATTCCTGTCCTACTGGTGCCCTCTGTTCCTTGAGGTGAACTCCAGTGTCTTTAGCTGCTCTAGCTTAATGGCCCCAGTAGTCACAGAGCCACCTGCAGCTTCTCTGGCTACAGCCATGGGGCCAGTTCCCAGAGGCCAGCCTTAGCCAGCTGCAGCTACTAGCCGCAGGAGGGGTGGCAATGCCAGGGCTGAGCGTGCTTGAACCTTGCAACGGCAGCACTAGGGGCTCTAAATCCTCAGCCCTGGCCCTAGGCAGCTGCAGACTCTGGAGTTAGGCACTTCCCTCCTCTAGGCCATGGCTTTAAATACCTGCGATTCCCATCACCTGCAGCAGAGGCCACCAATTCCCACGCCCCTCAGCCAGCACCTAGTCGTGCAGAAAGTGCAGCCTGAGTGATTTTGGAGGCTGGGGTGCCAGGAGGTTCCCATCCCTGAGCAGCAGCTCTGCAACAAGCTCACGTGCGTCCCAGTTGGGACATTAGCTGTTACTGACAAGGCTTGTCTGTGTTCTTTTTTTTATCTCATTGTTAGGTGTGAGAAGTATGAACTGTTGAATAGGTTCCATTAGTTGGTTAATAAGATGTCTACGAAGTAAATCACTGGCTTTAAAATAAGATCCAATCTGGAGCATATGAACTATTGACCCTGGACTCCATCTCTGAGAGGGGACTTGTTTACCATCAGGGACAGGCTCAAACCAGTCCAAACCGGTTTTTCCCGCCAAAACCAGCCCTCAGCGTTCCATCTCCTCAGCCCTTTTCCCGCCACAGAAGTGATATAAGGACGTGCTCAGCGCCTGCGCGGGCCGTCCCCAGCGACGGCCCCTCCACGGTCGGGTCTTCCCAGTGCTCCCGAGCCGAGAGCGACGAACCCCTGGGTCCCGCCGTGAGACTGAGGAACAGGAGGCCTGTCACCCCATTCCTGCCGTCCTGCATCCCTGGTGTCCAGCCTCCCACGGAGCCCCTTGGAGTGAGAGACCCCGGGGGCACTGGGGCTGGGCAGGAAAGTGACTCTGCCCCGGGAACCCGGGAGAAGCCTCAGAGCTGCCTCAGCCCCAGTGGAGCTGCAGCAGGAGCTGCCCCGGCATCGCTGGGATTTGGGGGCAGAGACTGGGGCCTGGCGGGGATCCTGTGGTGTGGGGGAGATGGGGGGTGTCAGGCAGGGAGGGGAGAAGCTGGAGTTGGAGGGGGGGGAAGGTCAGTGGGACGCGGGGGGGAGGGGGGGGTTGAACTGTCTCTGTTCAGCCAGGAAATTCCCAAGTGGGGGGAGAAGTGGTGGGCGGGGTAGGGGAGGGGGTTAATTGGAGCCGGTCCCTGTTTGTGCCACTTGGCTCTCGCCCCGATACAAATTCTCTCTAGTTCTGCCCCTTTCTCGCTCAGTGTCTCACACGGGCTATAAAATCTGGGGCGATTTCCCCTTTCCTCCAATGATCAGCTCTCCTGTCTCCCCGATTTCCCCGTTCTCCCATGAGTCTCAAACGTCAGTTTAAAATCTTCTCTCGTGAGGGGCATTTTCCACCCGTGTTATCTGCAGCGATTTGTCCTTGTGTAGGTGGGAAATTGTTGCCCTGCGTCATTCCCCAGCACATGGCTGCCCCTGGAGTGGGGGTGGGATGGCTCAGTGGCTTAATGCTCAAATAAATTTGTTAGTCTCTAAGGTTCCACAAGTACTCCTGTTCTTTTGTGGATACAGACTAACACGGCTGCTGCTCTGAAACTATGTAACTGTACTCTCTATGCCAGGATCTAAATCATGAATGAAGATATTGAACAGAACTGGACCCAGAGCTGAGCATGGTGGGACCCCACTCCTTATGCCCTTCCGGCCTGACTGTGAACCACTGATAACTACTCTCTGGGAACAGTTTCCCAACCAGTTATGCACCCACCTTAGAGTAGTTCCATCTAGGTTGTATTTCCCTAGTTTGTTAAGGAGAAGGT
The DNA here is from genome assembly GCF_016161935.1 of Mauremys reevesii. Taxonomy (NCBI): domain Eukaryota; kingdom Metazoa; phylum Chordata; order Testudines; family Geoemydidae; genus Mauremys; species Mauremys reevesii. The sequence goes on from NC_052639.1 coordinate 11,795,246, forward strand.
CATGTGAGACTGCATTGAAAGCCTTCCTAAAGTCTAGATAAACCATATCTGCCGCTTCCCCATCCGCAAGGTTTGTTACCCAGTCAAAGAAAGCTATCGGGGGCTGGTTTGACACAACTTGTCCTTGATAAATCCAAGCTGGCTATTGCTTCTCTCCCTATTATCTTCTAGATGTTTTCAGATGGATTCCTGAATTGTTTGCTGCATTATCTTCCCTGGTGCAGAAGTTAAGCTGACTGGTCTGTAACTGCCTGGCTTGTCCTTATTTCCTTTTTCATATATGGGAACTACATTTGCCCTTTTCCAGTCTGCTGGAATCTCTCCCATCTTCCATGACTTTTCAACTATAATAACCAAAGTAAAACTAGCCCATTGGGTCTGTGAGCAGGTAAATCGCCTCCCTCGCCCAGCAGCTCCCCCAGGGCAATGACCCAATGCCTCCCCCCACCACAGGGACAGAAGCTGAAAGTCCATCTGATGGCAGGTCAGGGGCTAGCGTGGAATGTGCTGGGATCTCGGCCTGGGCCCTAGTGGGGTAGGTGACCCCGTCACCCGTAACCACACCCAGCAAGGCCTGCACCGATTTTCTCCTGTCTGTGAGTCCCAGCAGAGAGACCAGGGACTCATTGGTCCATGGAGAATGAGCTTTCCCCAGCTGGGGGCTGCAAACCAGTGATCAAGGGCAGCGGGTGAGGAGCTTGCACTAGCGCTCCTGCAGGGTCCATGGTGTGGGGTGAACAGAGAAATCCAGTGTCCAGGGCTCTCAGGCCACGTGTCCATTCCACTGCAGGAGGATCTGGGAGCAGCCCGAGGGGACTGGGGCAGGAGTCGGGAAAGCAGCCGTCTGGGAGAAGGAGGGAATTCAGCTGTGCTGGGAAGCTGGGCTGAGCAGAGATGCTGCTGCAGATGCTGCTAGTTCCTGAGTACGACGCTGCAGCACTTTAACTACATGGTTAATATAGAGGTTGCAGCTCAGCTGAGTAGTGTGCTGCACTCATTTTAATGGTGTTAGTGGCTTTGCCAGGGTATAAAACCAGGGCCGCCCAGAGGATTCCGGGGCCTGGGGTCTTCGGCAGGGGCCCCACTTCGGCGGTAATTTGGTGGCGGGGCCCTTCCGTTTCATGACCCGCCACCGAAGTGCCCGGAGACCCGTGGCGGGGACCCCTGCTGCCGAATTACCGCCGAGACCGGGCTGCACGTCGGCGGCGGGTCCCGCCGGCAGTAATTCGCCAGCAGAGGGTCCTTCCACCCCAGAGCGGAAGGATTCCCGCCGCCCGAACCGGGAGCAGAAGAAGCTCAAGGGCCCGGTCGCAAGAGTTTTCCGGGGCTCCCGGAGCGAGTGAGGGACCCTGCTCCAGGGCCCCCGAAAAACGCTCGTAGGGGCCCCTGCGGGGCCCGGGCCCTGGGGCAAATTGCCCCGCTTGCCCCCCCCACGCGGCGGCCCTGTATAAAACTGAGGTGCAGCTTCACCCTGGTCACACCCTCTATCCCTGCTCCACCCCCTCCCCCTCCAGCCTGTCCATGCTCCCCCCTCCCCGAGCACTCCTTGTGCCTACAGCTGCTGGGGGGAGGCACAAGTGGCACCTGTGTGGGAGGAATTTCCCAGGGTGGGGGAGGGCTTTACCCCTTCCATACAGCCCCTTTGGCCCACCCTGGGCAGCATGGGAGGCAGAGCACAGTGGTGGGCTGGGGCCAGATTTCAAGAATGTCTCTTGATGTCAGATCCAAATATGGGATCCTGCCTTTACATGCGTAGGGGCTGGACACCTGCAGTGCCCAAGGACTCCACATGCAGCTGTGGCTGCAGTTGGAACAAGTTCCCTGCAGTCCTGTAGTTCAAAGGGAGAAACTGAGGTACCCAAAATTAGGCCATTGTTGTAAATTGAGGCCTTTCCGCCTTGCCCGTTAACAACAGTCGGTGGGCTAAGGCTCATTGGAAGTCACTGTTTAGACTTGATCACGGCTGACGTAGTCCTGGTCATAAGCAGAAGCCTGGCAGTGAAAGGTCCTGATTCCATCCCCAGCCTCCAGAGGCAGATGGTCCCCCAGGGATGGAACAACCCTGGGGAATATTTTACACTCACAGTCTTTCCCACGGGCTGGGTAATTCCACAGTCTCATTCACAGGGCTGAGAACCTCAGGGTTAAGTTGCACAAAGTGAAACTAACTGAAATGTGCCCCCTGCGCTGCACGCTGTGCTGTGCTGCCCTGGGGAGATGTGGCTTTAAGCTGCTGTCCCAGCCCCTTCCCACTCTCAAGAAGGACTGGGCCAAAAGAGATCTGATGAGGTTCAACAAGCGTAAGGATTTTTATCTCTCTAGGCCGATCTGATCAGAAGATCTCGGGGAGCCTTACAGTTTATCTCCCGCTGAGTCCCCCTTTTAAGGCCATCTATCAGAGCTGACTTTAATGAACTCCACACACACAAAGCTATAAAATAAAACAACAACACTTTATTTGCTAAGGGGAGAGGAAGGAATGGAAAGGGAATGGATTAATGATTCTGGAGATTCGGAATAACACACAGGCACTTATAATACAAGATGTTCTATCTTTACAGACATCAGCGATAAAGGGGTGCAGGATCCAGAAAAGAGAAGCCAGTAGTGAACACTGACCGTGGACAACAGATGAAACAGACAGGTACGTATCCCTATCTTAACTCCCACCCTAACCCGCTTTGCGTCGTCCTGAGTGCACGATTGATCTAACTAATCGGACCAGGTCCGTGTATGCAAGTTTGCTTTCCCAAAACAACAAACAAACAACCCCAACTTAATTAGTAAGTAGCTATTGCAGGCCCATAGCCAGTGGCAAGATTGTACCGCACCAGGAGAGAGAGCAGCCACCTGCACCTCTGACAGCTCAAAAGCTCAAGAGCCAGTGCCCCTGGCCCCTCCCCTCATTGGTCTCTGTAGGGAGCTGTTGCTGGGCAAGGTCAGATTCCTGCTCTTCCCACTTTCCCGCCTTTTCTAGGTACTGAGGAACAAGAACCTGACCCCCAATGGAGGTCGCCTTGTCCTTTTACCAAAACAAAATGGCCTTTTGATTTACAGAACTTATTTTAACTTTTATACAGAATAATTCGGCAAACATGTATACTGAAATTAACATTTCCCCCTCTTGTCGGTGTTACACCTGTTTTAAAAAGATGTAACTGCCGACACCTGTGGCTTTGCCAAATTATGACCCACCCGATGAATAAATTGTCACATGGCGAAAAATTTGCATTGAACCCAAATACAACCATAGTATTACAGAGGGTAGTGCTGATTAAAACATTCCTTATCGCAGACTGGGGATGTGTAATAACTGTTTGATTTGCTTCTTCCCTAATTACCACGGGACCAGTTAAACTAGGAATAGGAGAAGGAAGAACCAAAACAAATTGGTATACTCTTATTCCATACGGACCTACCATAGACCATTTACCAGAGTCTGCCGTTGTAACATTCATTTTAAACCTCCTATACAAGTCTAACTATTTACGGAAAATTTAACCTTGATCTTACTGCAGTAGAAAGTTTTACAATGAAAAGACTCTTCCTGCTTTACATCCATTTCCCTGCATAGACGAACTATCGCAAGAAGGTGTGGATACAACAGTACATTGAGAGCCGAGAAGGAAGGACTGTGCTGGAGTACTAATTCTGAACATGGCACTAGGTCTTTCATGAACCCAAGGAGCTGATATATTTCCAGAAACCCACCCCATGGTACATGCTCAGGTACTTCCAATTTAATGCAACCGCAAATCTGAGAACTGTTGGGCACCCTAAGTTTGGTACAATTCCCAAAGAGGTTTTACTATATCCCACTTACATGACATTTCTGTTTTTCTCTGCATCCCACAGGTGCAGCCTGATAGTTAAGGCACATTTCTGAAATTACTGCTTGAAATATACCTGCCTTGTTCGATCTTTCTTTGACCCACTTGAGCACACAGCACGGTTCTTCCTTGATCATTAAAACAGAAATGGGGTCATTTTGTTCCAAAGGATCCAGGGTGGCCATGGGATCCTCTGTGGCATAATGACTCCCTGTTATACAGAACAGATGGTCACCTTCAACCAAATCAATTAACCAAACCTTAACAAATACAGTGCAACCTATATACATAGAGAATAGGATGATGGCGGTCATGTCGATCTAGGAATGGAAGAGAAAATATGATTGGCACAGTTAAATGGGTTGATTTCCTTTCCATTCCTTTACCTGGCTGCTATGGAATCACTTTAATTTGATCCCCTTCTTTGCTGGTATTTGAACCTGATATACAGAGGCACTTGCTCCGTTTGTTATGATAACTGGACCCACCCAACGAGGACTAAGGACATGGCCTTTTCTATATAATACCTAAACATTACCTTTGTACCAACCACCCATCCTACATCATTAATGTGGCCTAACCAAGCACTAATGACTTGGTTATTAGCTTTTAGTTGAGGAGCTACTCGATGTTGAAGACTGCTGATGGTGTCTAGCAACTGTGACATGTATAAGTCTATTTGCACCCTGGGAAGGTACTCATCCGGTGGAACTCCTCCCACCCACTAAAGTTCAGGGGTGTGCATAATTCTCCCAGTTAGCATCTCGTGCGGTGAAAACCCTCACACAGTTCTAGTAGATCGCATGGCCGCTAGGATATATGGGAGTTTGCTATCCCAATCCCTTCCTTGCACATCTATTACTTTTCTAAGAGCAGTTTTCATGGCTCTATTAGCCTCTCGACGATAACAGATTTTGCGGGTGAGCAGCTATGTGCAACCGCTGTTTGATGTTTAAGGCCGCACACAGCGCTTTTGTGACTTCACCCACAAAGTGTGGTCCTCTGTCTGAATCTATTTCTGATGGGATACCAAATCGAGAAAAGGTTTGTTCCAGTATTTCCTCCTTTATGTTAGGCAACCACGCCACTTAGACACCCGTTCCAAAGTTTTGGACGCAGCATAGTGTCCCTGGCCATGAGCTACAGTTATTAGTTCTTTTCGTGGAGTTATTGGCATAACCAGTACAGGTAATTCACAGTTTGGTGATGTTGCTATAATCAATCCGTTTTTGTCCTTACATATCCTTGATGTTTCCCTGCTGTTAAAAGGGCTTGGAGATCATTATCCTGTTTTTGCAGGGTCAAGATGCCATGGCCTGCTGACACATCTGGAGACGGCATCTTAACTACAGCAGCTGAAATTGGGTCTTATCCCATGTATATGCTGATCCTAACCTAGCAGCTTGTTTTGCTAGCTGATTGGCCTGATTGTCAAGCGTGGCCAGAACCGACCCCCTTCGTATGGGCTTTTACTTTGAACTCTTTTCTTCCAGATGGGAAGGGCTTGAACCACCCAACTAGAAGCAGAACACAGACAGATGTTTTCCTCAGGTGCTACCCCAGACGATACTGCCAGGACCGCAATTCATTGTGCAGCTTGTGCTGACGGCGGCCTCACCGTACCCTGCACCGCTTGCTGTGTCCCCTCCTGGATTGCAGCAAACCCTGCAACAGGATGCCCTTCGTGGTGACAAGCACTCCCATCAACTGCCCAGAGTGTTAACCCTTTTCCTTGTACTTCTTCCCAGGATGTTGCTAAGAAGAATGGAGATAGTAAGTCTAAATCAGGATCTGGCAACGGACATTCGTGCTCATCTCCTGCGGTAATCGGAGCATAGGGAAGGATTCTCGTATGGGGGGGATCTTCTCAGTACGAATATCCCGATTGACCAGACTTAGAGTCCATCCCGCCAGCCGGGGAGAGGATACCCTTCCCTCATTAATTCTTCCAGAGATGACATATTTTACTGGAGTATGGCATGTCCTCACCACAATGAGAGCTGTGCCACTTAAATATTCCCAATGTGTTAGGGACCATACCAGGGCGAATACCTCACGTTCGCAAGCTGAAAACCTCGCCTCCACCTCACTGAGAGTTTTGGAACCATAGGCCATCGGTCTCACCTGGCCAATTTGTTTTGCAGCAAAACAGCTCCAGTGCTTGCTGGAGTAGTTGCCAGGTGCAAGTAAAATGGCAGGCCTTGTTTAGGAGAGGCTCGCGCTGGTGCAGCCGCTAGAGCCTTTCTAAGATCATTAAAAGGCACCTTTCACAATTGGCAAGTCAAATCCTAGTGAGGAAAAGACAAAGAAGCGTAAACTCTGGCAAGTCCAATGAAAAGTATAGGGCAGAGGCCAAAATGAACGTGAAGAGCAACTAGCCAAGGCACAACAACTAACAGCAAAGGGTTGTTAAGTACATGGGATCAGGGCCGGCTCCAGGCACCAGCCTACCAAGCACGGGCTGGGGCGGCACCTTGGGAGGGGGGCACTCGGGGGTTGGGTTTATTGTTTTTGTTTGGCCAGGCGGCGCTGGGGAGGCGGGTCTTAGGAGGCGGGGTGCCGTGTTGGGGGGCGGGGACTTGGGTGGTGCTCGGCTGGGGTGGGGACTTGGGCGACGTGCGGCTCGGGGGGCGGGGATGTGGGTGGGGCGCCGCTCAGGGTGGGGACTGGGTGGGGCGCCGCTCAGGGGCTTGGGTGACGCTAGGGGGCGGGGTCTAGGGCAGCATGATGCTCGAGGGGCGGGGACTTGGGCGGGGCAATGCTCAGGGTGGGGACTGGGCGGGGCGCCGCTCGGGGGCGGGGCTTGGGTGACGCTCGGGGGCGGGGCCTTGGGCGGTGTGACGCTCGGAGGGGGTCCATGGGATGCAGGAAGTCTGCCAAACGGTCAGCAAAGCCACTAGGCAATCGGTGCTAAAGGAGCACTCCAGGAAGACCAGGCCACTGCGGCGAAGCTAAAAAAGTTCCTTGCTTCTGTCTTCACTGCAGAGGATGCGGAGGAAATCCAGACACGCCAGCCCTTCTTTTTAGGTGACAGATGCTAGAATCAAAGAATTATAGACCCATCAGGTTAGAAGGCACTGCAAGGTCCAGGGAGGGTGTTTGGGTGAAGAAGGGGGTTGGGGGTGTAGGCTCGGGGAGGGCGTTGGGGTTCGGGGTGCAGGGTCTGGGCTGGGACAGGGGTTTGGGGTGCAGGAGGGGGCTTGGGGGCTGGGTGCAGGGTCTGGGCTGGGACAGGGGTTGGGGTTTGGGTGCATAAAAGGGTACACGCTCTTGGAGGGGGTTTGGGTTCTGGGTGCAGGGTCTGGGCTGGGACAGGGGGTTGGGGTTTGGGAGCAGAAGGGGGTACAAGCTCTAGGAGGGGGTTTGGGTGCTAGGTGCAGGGTCTGGGCTGGGACGGGGGTTGGGGGTTGGGTGCAGAAGGGGGTACAATCTCTAGGAGGGTGTTAGGGTGCTAGGTGCAGGGTCTGGGCTGGGACAGGGGTTGGGGTGCAGGAGGGGCTTGGGGGCTGGGTGCAGGGTCTGGGCTGGGACAGGGGTTGGGGTTTGGGAGCAGAAGGGGTACAAGCTCTAGGAGGGGTTTGGGTGCTAGGTGCAGGGTCTGGGCTGGGACAGGGGTTGGGGTTGGGTGCAGAAGGGGTACAAGCTCTAGGAGGGGTTTGGGTGCTAGGTGCAGGGTCTGGGCTGGGACAGGGGTTGGGGTGCAGGAGGGGTTTGGGTGCTAGGTGCAGGGTCTGGGCTGGGACAGGGGTTGGGGTTGCGGTGCAGGAGGGGCACAAGCTCTAGGAGGAGTTTGGGTGCTAGGTGCAGGGTCTGGGCTGGGACAGGCGGTTGGGGTGCAGGAGGGGTTTGGGTGCTAGGTGCAGGGTCTGGGCTGGGACAGGGGTTGGGGTGCAGGAGGGGCTTGGGGGCTGGGTGCAGGGTCTGGGCTGGGACAGGGGTTGGGGTTTGGGAGCAGAAGGGGGGACACGCTCTAGGAGGGGGTTTGGGTTCTGGGTGCAGGGTCTGGGCTGGGACAGGGGTTGGGGTTTGGGAGCAGAAGGGGTACAAGCTAGGAGGGGTTTGGGTGCTAGGTGCAGGGTCTGGGCTGGGACGGGGGTTGGGGGTTGGGTGCAGAAGGGGGTACAAGCTCTAGGAGGGGGTTTGGGTGCTAGGTGCAGGGTCTGGGCTGGGACAGGGGGTTGGGGTGCAGGAGGGGGTTTGGGTGCTAGGTGCAGGGTCTGGGCTGGGACAGGGGGTTGGGGGTTGCGGTGCAGGAGGGGGCACAAGCTCTAGGAGGGAGTTTGGGTGCTAGGTGCAGGGTCTGGGCTGGGACAGGCGGTTGGGGTGCAGGAGGGGGTTTGGGTGCTAGGTGCAGGGTCTGGGCTGGGACAGGGGGTTGGGGTTTGGGAGCAGAAAGGGGTACAAACGAGGGAGTTTGGGTGCTGGGTGCAGGGTCTGGGCTGGGACAGGCGGTTGGGGTGCAGGAGGGGGTTTGGGTGCTGGGTGCAGGGTCTGGGCTGGGACAGGCGGTTGGGGTGCAGGAGGGGGTTTGGGTGCTAGGTGCAGGGTCTGGGCTGGGACAGGCGGTTGGGGTGCAGGAGGGGTTTGGGTGCTAGGTGCAGGGTCTGGGCTGGGACAGGGGTTGGGGTGCAGGAGGGGTTTGGGTGCTAGGTGCAGGGTCTGGGCTGGGACAGGGGTTGGGGTGCAGGAGGGGCTTGGGGCTGGGGGCAGGGTCTGGGCTGGGACTGGGGTTTGGGGTTTGGGAGCAGAAGGGGGTACAAGCTCTAGGAGGGAGTTTGGGTTCTGGGTGCAGGGTCTGGGCTGGGACAGGGGTTTGGGGTTTGGGAGCAGAAGGGGGTACAAGCTCTAGGAGGGGTTTGGGTGCTAGGTGCAGGGTCTGGGCTGGGACAGGGGTTGGGGTGCAGGAGGGGTTTGGGTGCTAGGTGCAGGGTCTGGGCTGGGACAGGGGATTGGGGTGCCGGAGGCGGATTGGGTGCTAGGTGCAGGGTCTGGGCTGGGACAGGGGGTTGGGGTTTGGGAGCAGAAAAGGGTACAAACGAGGGAGTTTGGGTGCTGGGTGCAGGGTCTGGGCTGGGACAGGGGTTGGGGTTTGGGAGCAGAAGGGTACAAACGAGGGTTGGGTGCTGGGTGCAGGGTCTGGGCTGGGACAGGGGTTGGGGTTTGGGAGCAGAAGGGCACAAGCTCTAGGAGGGGTTTGGGTGCTAGGTGCAGGGTCTGGGCTGGGACAGGGGTTGGGGTTTGGGAGCAGAAAGGGTTCAAACGAGGGAGTTTGGGTGCTGGGTGCAGGGTCTGGGCTGGGACAGGGGGTTGGGGTTTGGGAGCAGAAAAGGGTACAAACGAGGGAGTTTGGGTGCTGGGTGCAGGGTCTGGGCTGGGACAGGGGGTTGGGGTTTGGGAGCAGAAGGGGCACAAGCTCTAGGAGGTTTGGGTGCTAGGTGCAGGGTCTGGGCTGGGACAGGGGTTGGGGTGCAGGAGGGGCTTGGGGGCTGGGTGCAGAGTCTGGGATGGGACAGGGGTTTGGGGTGCAGGAGGGTTTGGGGCTGGGTGTGAGAGGGGTTTGAGTGTTGGGTGCAGGCTCTGGGCTGGGACAGGGCGTTGGGGTGCAGGAGGGGTGCAGGGTGTGGGTCTGGGCCAGGGATGAGGAGTTTGGGGTGCAGCAGGAAGGCTGCCCTGGGGCTGGGGTGGGGGCAGAGGAGGATTCCCCCAGGACAAGACACTCACCCAGGCCCCACCAGGCTGCTGCTCAGGAGGTCCAACCGGGATAAGCCCCTCCCCAGATTCGACTTGGTCACACCTGGGGGGGGGGGGGGGGGCTGCCATGCGCCCTCCTACCGCCTGGCAGCAGCCCCCCCCAGCCCTGCCCAGCCCCCCCCCGCAGCCCTGCAGTGGCAGTGGCAGTGGGAGCACACAGTGGAGAGAGGGGGGGGCAGCAGGCGGGGGGGGGGGGTGGGGGGGGGGGGGTGCCGGGGGGGGGGGGGGGGGGGGGGGGGGGGTGGTGGGGGGGGGGGGCGGGGGGGGCTGAGGAGAAACCCTGCCTGCCAGTGGCCCGGCCCTCCCTGCCCCCCCCCCACAGGGCCATGCCCACACACAGGCCCATAGCCGCCCGCCGCCTGGCCCCTCCCCTCAGATTCGACTTGGAACCTGTGGGGGGGGGGGGGGGCTGCGCCCGCCGCCTCTCCACAAGCGCAGCAGCGCCGCCCTGCCCTGCCCCCAGCACCGCTCCTGTAGCAGCAGCAGCGGCCCAGTGGAGAGCAGGAGGTGGAGGCACAGGGCAGGCAGGAGAGGGGGCAGGGGGGGTGGGGGGCAGGGGCAGGCCGGGGAGGCACGGGGGGTGCAGGGGAGGCTGGGTGGCAGGCTGGGGAGAAACCCTGAGCCTGAATTGGTGGAGCCGGCCCCCGGCCCCCCCCCCTGGCCTGGGGCACCACAGCCCCATATAACTCGGCGCAAGGTTCATCTAGTCTAACCCCTGCCAAGATGCAGGACTTTGTGTGTCTAACCCACCCAGCTTCTCTCTTCTGGCTGGGGTCCCTTGACTGCAGCAGCTCCCGATCTCCTCGCTCTCCTCTTTCCCTTACTTCCTTCACTTCTCTGCCCACTGGTTTGCTGCATCTCTGAGTCCTCTCTATATGCCCTGGCCCAGCAGCTAGTTGCCCAGGCTACACTCCCATTGCCATCCGTGGGGGCAGCCTGGGCTGTGAGGGCTGCAGGTTTTGGTCCCTGGTCAATGCAGGTGCTATGGCTGCTGCACAGCTACGTGGTGACTCCTGCAGCCCATCACCAAACTGCGGGGCCATATTCTGCAGGGTGGCCTCCCTGGCTGAGATTCTGGGAGCAGAGAACCCCTGGTCAGAGAAGGAAAATGGCACACACAACAACACACTGTCAATGGCTCAGACAGACCCCCCACACCCGACTGTAGCAGCCCAGTTTCTCCTCTCCTTCCTTGTCATTCACCACTGGGCAAGAGTCTGGCAATGGGAATGGATTATGCATCTGGGCAAGGAGGAATTGGCCATGGAGGTGGAGGAGGACTTGGCTTTGCCCTCCTTATCCTCCTCCTCATCCAAGTCGTCCTCTTCTGCTTTCTTCTCCATGACCACGTGCTCCATTCCCATGGCCAGGTCCTCCCCCTCCTCCACTTCCTCCTCTCTGGCCAGATCCTCCCTCTCCTCTGTGGCCAGGTTCTCCTCCTCCTTTTCCTCCTCGTCCTCTTCTCTGGTCAGGTCCTCTTCCTCCTGCTCCTTCTCCGTGGCCAGGTTCTCCTCCTTCTCATCTTCCTCTCTGGCCAGGTCCTCTTGCTCCTACTCTTCCATTGCCAGGTCCACCTCCTTCTCTTCTTCTTCCCCCTGCATCGGCACATCCTCATCCTCCTCCATTGCCAGGTCCTCTCCCTTCTCCTCCTCCTGACCCAGATCCTCCTTGTCCTCCTCTGTGGCCTGGTCCTTCTCCATGGCCAGGTCTTCCTCTTTCTCCTCTGGAGCCAGGTCCTCCTCCTCTTCCTCCTGCTCCATGGCCAGGTGCTCCACTCCTGTGGCCAGGTCCTCTTCCTCTTCCTCCACAGGCAGGTGCTCCTCTTCCTGCTCCATGGCCAGGTCCTTCTCTTCTTCCTTTTGCTCCATGATCAGGTGTTCCTTTACCTTCTTCCTCCTCCTCCTCAGTGATCAAGTCCTCTTCCTCTTCTGTGCAGAGGTCCTCCTCCTCCTCTTCTGCTGACAAGTTCTCTTCCTCCTCCTCTCCTCTGCTGCAGACACATTCTCCTCCTCCTCCTCTCCTCTGCTGCAGACACATTCTCCTCCTCCTCCTCTCCTCTGCTGCAGACACATTCTCCTCCTCCCCCTTTCCTCTGCTGCAGACACATTCTCCTCCTCCTCCTTTCCTCTGCTGCAGACACGTTCTCTTCCTCCTCCTCCTCCTCTTCTTCCTCTTCTGCAAACAAGTTCTCCTCCTACTTTTCCTCTTCTGTAGTCAGATTCTCCTCTTCCTTCTCTTCAGACACATCCCCCCCTCCTCCTCCTCTTCTTCCTTTTCTGCAGACACATTCTCCTCTTCCTCTTCCTCCTCCTCCTCTTCTTCCTTTTCTGCAAACAGGTTCTCATCCTCCTCCTTGTTCTCTTCTATAGATATTTCCTCCTCCCCCTTCTCCTCTGTGTCCAGGTCTTCCTCCTCCTCAGTGGTAATGTTCTCCTCTTTCATCACTAGCTCCTCCACCTCCTCCTCTTTTTCACTAATCAGGACTTGCTCTTCCTGTTTCTCCTCCTCCTCTGTCTTTAGATCTTCCTCCTCTTCCTCTCTTTCTGTGTCAGGGTCTTCATCCTCCTCTGTCTTTTCCTCAGGGCCAAAGTCCTTCTCTGACTGGTCTGTGGGGGTCTCTGCATCAGAGAGACAAGGGCAGAGGGTGACTCTTGCTGGGGAGGGGGGAAGAGGAAGGACAGGGGTGAGAAGGGATGGGGAGAGCAGATTTAATGTTTCTCCCTCCCATGTAAGCATCGAAAGGCAGAGAGATCCCCACAGTGTCCCTCTCACACACCCCTCAGCCCCAGGACCCATTGCAGAGAGACTGGGTGTTAATGGCCCTTGCTCCTCCCCATGCCCAGGGGGTCTCCTCACCTGCAGTGGAGGACCACTCAGCCTCCGTGTTGCAGAGAACCTCCAGAGAGTAGCTGCTCTCCTCTCCGGCAACAGTTAAGCAGCTGAGGCAGCGATCCCCCAGCTCCTGCCCTGGGAATGCCTCCTGCTGGCCCACGCAGCTGGGATGAGGGCAGGCCTTCCAGCAGAAGCAAACCCAGAGCTGCGTTGCCTGGCTCCTGCCATGGGCTGAGTCCTGCCTGCCCAGATTGAACTTAGGCCACCTCCATCTCGGCCTGGATGTTGTCTCTCTCTGCTCAGCACCAGCCCTGGGGGCTGGTTTCCTCCCAGTGAGCAAGGCCGAGCAGGACCATCTCCTGGGGTGGCCGGGGCCTGCTTCCCATGCCATGCGGATGGAGGGGCAGCTCTCTGTCTGGGGACGCTGGCAGCTGGTCCCCTCTGGCTCCGGGGCCACCTTCCTCCTGAGATACCTTCTCAGCACGTCCATCCTGGAACTGAGCAGGGAGCAGCCGTGAGTCTGGGGCAACAAAGCCTCTCAGCAATGGGCCTGTCTTGCCTCAGGGGGGATGGAACCTGGGTCCTTAGAATCATAGAATCTCAGGGTTGGAAGGGACCTCAGGAGGTATCTAGTCCAACCCCCTGCTCAAAGCAGGACCAACCCCAACTTAATCATCCCGGCCAGGGCTTTGTCAAGCCGGGCCCTAAAAACCTCTGAGGATGGAGATTCCACCTAGGGAACCCATTCCAGTGCTTCACCATCCTCCTAGTGAAATAGTGTTTCCTAACATCCAACCTAGACCTCCCCCACTGCAACTTGAGACCATTGCTCCTTGTTCTGTCATCTGCCACCACTGAGAACAGCTGAGCTCCATCCTCTTTGGAACCCCCCTTCAGGTAATTGAAAGCTGCTATCAAATCCCCCCTCACTTTTCTCTTCTGCAGACTAAACAATCCCAGTTCCCTCAGCCTCTCCTCATAAGTCATGTGCTCCAGCCCCCTAATCATTTTTGTTGCCCTCCGCTGGACTCTTTCCAATTTCTCCACATCCTTCTTGTAGTGCGGGGCCCAAAACTGAACACAGTACTCCACATGAGGCCTCACCAATGTCGAATAGAGGGGAATGATCACGTCCCTTGATCTGCTGGCAATGCGTCTACTTATACAGCCCAAAATGCCATTAGCCTTCTTGGCAACAAGAGCACACTGCTGACTCATATCTAGTTTCTTGTCCACTGTAATCCCCAGGTCCTTTTTTGCAGAACTGCTGCTTAGCCAGGCGGTTCCCAGCCTGTAACGGTGCATGGGATTCTTCCGTCCAGTGCAGGACTCTCTTGGCCCCTGCTGACTCCACCCCAGGGGCCCCTCCTAGTGCCTGAGTCACAAGGGCTGCTGTGCCCTGGGAAGTGTTTGGTGCCCAATAACAGACTAGGATTGTCATCCAGGCACAAGGGTACAAATCTATCACAATCTCCCAGTAACAACACAACAAGTGAGGGAGCTTATTGGGCAGAGGGAAGAAAGGCCTGGGGTTAAGGAAAGAACAGGAGCAACTAGACTAGTAACCCATCAACAATCACAGCATTGACAAGGGGCCCAACCCGCCCCAACCAGCTCCCTCCCAGCCCCTGCGCAGCAGAATGGGAGTTGAGTATCAGTTCTCTAGGGGCTGATGCTGCCCTGTGCTCCTTGGCCGGCTTGAAATTCACAAGGAAAACAAGCAAAAGGGATTCTTACCGGGTCTTCGGTCTGAGTGTCAATGGGCACCTCCCAGGCTGTGACGCGTCTCCCTCAGCTCCACTCCGCCAACAACCGAATGGAAACCAACCCCTTTGTCTCCGAGCGCTGGCTTCTGATTGGCTCCCTCTGCTCCACTCCACCAACAGCCAACAACCGAATGGAAACCAACCCCTTTGTCTCCGAGCACTGGCTTCTGATTGGCTCCCTCTGCTCCACTCCCCCAACAGCCAATAACCAAATGTAAACTGACCCCTTTGTCTCCGAGCGCTAACTTCTGATTGGCTCTGGTAGTAGCTCCCCGCATGTTCCGTCTCCGCCCGGCATTCCAGGCATGCTGGGAAGCGGTATCCTGAGCCCTGCAGCCATTGCAGTGGCGGCTTAACGCACAGGGGGCCCATGCCCAGGGGCCTCGGGCAACTCGGGGGGCCCTGGGAAAATCTCACCATGCTCGGGCAGCATGATTTCGTTGGTGATTGTCTTGCCTGGCATCAACAACGCTTCTGCTCTCACTCGTTTTCCATCTCACCACTGGGCTGGACTCTTTCCCCTCTTCCCCTCCCTCTCCACCCCCACATTTCTTTCCCCTTGGTGCCAAACACAACACAAGAGGGACAAACAAAGTTATCATCACAATCTGCCGTGATGGCTAGGCTCTCCTTCTCGCATCACCCACACCCCAGGGCTTACCCTGAACCCCCTTTGCATGATGTTGTCACAGCTACAATTGGAAAGCACCCCACTGCTCCTGCACCCAGCATAGTCACGCTGCACAAGAGACTCTTGTCCCTTCCACTGGTATTAACCCCACAGAGCCCCAGGTCCAGCTAGGATGCACCTTATTTTTCTTTAGTACTGGGGTTCTCGTCCTCTCCTTCCTATCTCTCTTGGACTCCATCTGTGGGAGTGGACAGGAAGTGTTACAGACACACAGACCCTCCCCCAGCTCTCTCTGCACCCTGGGCTCACACCTGGTTGTCTCCCCAATCCTTGGCGCTGTCCAGCATGCCTCCCCCCGCAGAAGTCATAGAATCATAGAATATCATGGTTGGAAGGGACCTCAGGAGGTATCTAGCCCAACCCCCTGCTCAAATCAGGACCAATTCCCAACTAAAGCATCCCAGCCAGGGCTTTGTCAAGCCTGACCTTAAAAACCTCTAAGGAAGGAGATTCCACCACCTCCCTAGGAACCCATTCCAGTGCTTCACCACTCTGTGAGTGAAAAGTTTTTCCTGATATCCAACCTAAACCTCCCACACTGCAACTTGAGACCATTACTCCTTGTTCTGTCATTGGGTACCACTGAGAACAGTCTAGATCCATCCTCTCTGGAACCCCCTTTCAGGTAGTTGAAAGCAGCTATCAAATCCCCTGCTCATTCATCTCTTCTGCAGACTAAACAATCCCAGTTTCCTCAGCCTCTCCTCATAAGTCATGTGCTCCAGCCCCCTAATCATTTTTGTTGCTCTCTGCTGGACTCTTTCCAATTTTCACATCCTTCTTGTACTGTGGGGCCCAAAACTGGACACAGTACTCCAGATGAGGCCTCACCAATGTCAAATAGAGGGAATGATCACATCCTCGATCTGCTGGCTATGCCCCTATTTATACAGCCCAAAGTGCCATTAGCCTTCTTGGCAACAAGGCCACACTGTCGACTCATATCCAACTTCTCGTCCACTGTAACTCCTAGGTCCTTTTCTGCAGAACTGCTTCCTAGCCATTCGGTCTCTAGTCTGTAACAGTGAATGGGATTCTTACGTCCTAAGTGCAGGACTCTGCACTTCTCCTTGTTGAACCTCATCAGGTTTCTTTATCTAGGTCCCTCTGTATCCTATCCCTACCCTCCACTGTATCTACCACTCCTCCAAGTTTAGTGTCATCAGCAAACTTGCTGAGAGTGCAGTCCATGCCATCCTCCAGATCGTTAATGAAGATATTGAACAAAACCGGCCCCAGCACCGACTCTTGGGGCACTCCACTTGAAACGGGCTGCCAACTAGACATGGAGCCGTTGATCACTACCTGTTGAGCCTGACGATCTAGCCAGATTTCTATCCACCTTATAGTCCAATCATCCAGCCCACAGTTCTTTAACTTGCTGGCAAGAATACTGTGGGAGACCATATCAAAAGTTTTGCTAGAGTCAAGGAATAACACATCCACTGCTTTCCCCTCACCCACAGACCCAGTTATCTCCTCATAGAAGGCAATTAGGTTAGTCAGGCATGACTTGCCCTTGGTGAATCCATGCTGGCTGTTCCTGATCACTTTCCTCGCCTCTAAGTGCTTCAGAATTGATTCCTTGAGGACCTGCTCCATGATTTTTCCAGGGACTGAGGTGAGGCTGACTGGCCTGTAGTTCCCTGGATCCTCCTCCTTCCCTTTTTTAAAGATGGGCACTATAGTAGCCTTTTTCCAGTCATCCAGGACCTCCCCCATTCACCATGAGTTTTCAAAGATAATGGCCAATGGCTCTGCAATCACATCCAGCAACTCCTTTAGCACCCTTGGATGCAGCGCATCCAGCCCCATGGACTTGTGCTCTTCCAATTTTTCTAAAAAGTCCCGAACCACTTCTTTCTCCACAGAGGGCTGGTCACCTTCTCTCCATACTGTGCTGCCCAGTGCAGCAGTCTGGGAGTTGACCTTGTTTGTGGAGACAGAGGCAAAAATCATTCAGTACATTAGCTTTTTCCACATCCTCTGTCACTAGGTTGCCTCCCTCATTCAGGAAGGAGCCCACACTTTCCTTGACTTTCTTCTTGTTGCTAACATACCTGAAGAAATCCTTCTTATTACTCTTAACATCCCTTGCTAGTTGCAACTCCAAGTGTGATTTGGACTTCCTGATTTCACTCCTACATGCCTGAGCAATATTTTTATAGTCCTCCTGGTCAATTGTCCAATCTTCCACTTTTTAAGCTTCTTTTTGCGTTTAAGATCAGCAAGGATTTCACTGTTAAGCCAAGCTGGTTGCCTGCCATATTTACTATTCTTTCTACAGATCAGGATGGTTTTTCCTGCAATCTCAATAAGGATTCTTTAAAATACAGCCAGCTCTCCTGGACTCCTCTCCCCTCATGTTATTCTCCCAGGATCCTGCCCATCAGCTTCCTGAGGAGTCAAAGTCTGCTTTTCTGAAGTCCAGGGTCTGTATTCTGCTGCTCTCCTTTTTTCCTTGTGTCAGGATCCTGAACTCGACCATGTCATGGTCACTGCATCCCAGGTTCCCATCCACTTTTGCTTCCCCTACTAACTCTTCTCTGTTTATGAGCAGCAGGTCAAGAACAGCTTTGCCCCTAGTTGGTTCCTCCAGCACTTGCACCAGGAACTTGTCCCTACACTTTCCAGAAACTTCCTGGATTGTCTGTGCACTGCTGTATTGCTCTCCCAGCAGATATCAGGGTGATTAAAGTCTACCATGAGAACAAGGGCCTGCGATCTAGTAACTTCTGCTAGTTGCCGGAAGAAAGCCTTGTCCACCTCATCCCCCTGGTCTGGTGGTCTATAGCAGACTACCACCACGACATCACCCTTGTTGCTCACACTTCTAAACTTAATCCAGAGACTCTCAGGTTTTTCTGCAGTTTCATACTGGAGCTCTGAGCAGTCATACTGCTCTCTTACATACAATGCAACTCCCCCATCTTTTCTGCCCTGCCTGTCCTTCCTGAACAGTTTATATCCATCCATGACAGTACGCCAGACATGTGAGTTATCCCACCAAGTCTCTGTTAGTCCAAGTCACCTGGTCTCATCTTAGACTCCATCTTCATATTGCTCTTCTCCTTCCCAGAACTCCGGCTCTGCTCCTCAGACCTGTCTGTTGTGTATTTGGTTGTCATGGGTTTTGTTACTATGGCAACTGAGTTAGACTATTAAGGGATAGCTCAGCCTGTTTCAACCGGCTGAGTGAGCTCTCTGTATATCTGTAAATAAAATGGAGGTTTTGGTTAGCGGCCTGCTCTCTGGCCTCAGGTGATTGCTTCCTACACCGGCTGCCCCAAGGATATAACACTGGCGACGAGGATGGGATTCCGGTGCTGCTCCAGTAACAGAAGGAAGTAGAAGTTAAGGTAAAGAACAAACAAACAACAAAGCTGCTTGTTTGCACTGACTGTGAAAGTGAAACTAAAAATCATGGCTACTCTGACCAGGCCCCTGGAGCCTTTTGATGAGAATACAGAGCAGTGGCATGTGTATACTGAGCGTTTTGAGCTTTTTGGTATTGCAAATGACATTACAGAAGCGAAGAAGGTGCCAATATTCTTAACTGTTGTAGGAGCTAAAACCTACTCTCTGCTACGCAGCTTACTACACCCTGTTAAGCCTGAGACTAAATCTTACAGTGACATTGTGGAAATCCTGGGGTCTCATTTCTCCCCAAAACCACTGGTAATTGCTGAAAGATATAGGTTCCACAAAAGAGACCAAAGGAAGATGAAACAGTTGTACAATTTGTAGCCATTTTAAAAAGCTAGCAGAACACTGTGAATTTAAAGAGATGTTAAATGATGCCCTGCGTGACAGGTTAGTGTGTGGCCTCTGCAGTGAAGCTATACGGAAGCGCCTACTGACAGAGGCTCAGCTTACATTACAGAAGGCTGTTGATATTGCTGTCTCCATGGAACTGGCTACAAGGGAGGCACAATACATCGGTGTATCCCCTAGGGTGCAAAAAGTGTCACAAGAACCGACCCACAAAACGATGCAGAGTCAAGAATGTTACCGCTGTGGTAAGCTGGGTCACCAGGCATCAGAACGCTGGTATAAGGACCTGGTGTGTCGACACTGTGGCAAAAAGGGACACATTGAGTATGCCTGTAAACAAAAGAAAAAGAGGCCTGTGGTCTGGCCGACAAAAAGAGGAACCTTGCATACCCTAGAGCAGACCCAGGATGATCAAGGTGACACCTCCTCACAAGAGGAAGTGCCACTGCATGTTTTGTCTTTGGCAGCGGGCTCACATTAATACTGGGTAACCCCCTTATTGGAGGGCAAACCTATATGCATGGAACTAGACACCGGTGCAGCTGTCTTGCTGGTTCCTGAGACTGTGTATAAGGAAAAGCTACAGCATCTTCCGCTTAAGGCAACAAAAACTGTTCTGAAGACGTATACAGGTCAAGCTGTGCCCATGTTGGGCACTATTGATGTTAAGGTGGAGCTCAATGGACAGGCGGCTAAATTGCCACTGTTTGTGGTGAGAGGTGACTACCCAGCCTTAATGGGTAGGTCTTGGCTTGGGAAGATTCAGCTGAACTGGGCAGAAGTGCACCGGATGACTAAAGAAGAAACCAGTCTAACCCTATACTAAGGAAACATGCTGCTGTTTTTGGAGATGATTTGGGAAGTATGAAGGGAATCACTGTGACATTGAACATTAAACCTGGCAGTCCACCAAAATATCTGAAAGCCCGAACTGTGCCATATGCCATCAGGCCAAAAGTTGAAGCAGACCTGGAGCGCCTGGTCACCAATGGAGTCCTAATACCAGTTACCCATAGCTCATGGGCCACTCCTATCGTTCCAATAGTGAAGAAAGATGGCTCTCTCCGGATTTGCGGTGATTTTAAAGTCACTGTCAACCCAGTGTTGTGTGCAGAGCAATACCGCTTCCCCGCATCGATGACCTCTTCGCAGGCCTGGCTGGGGGACAAAAGTTCAGTAAGATTGATCTGAGTCAAGCATATTTACAGATGCACGTCGATGAAAAGTCCCAAGAGCTGTTGACTATTGTGACTCATAATGGGCTTTATCGATACTGTCGCCTACCCTTCGGAATTATACTTCCAGAGCTAAATGGGTCCCGGCCACAGTCATCACTCAAACAGGACCTGTTTCCTATACAGTCTGGACTGCAGAGAATCTTACCTGGCGGCAACATGTAGATCAGCTGTTGCCAGGTCATGCCAGTCTTCAGGACCCATCTGCAGTTGAGGGGTCTGACTTCACCCCTCCTGGTGAGACACCGAATCATGAGTCACCTGTTCCTGACTGTTCTCCTCCATTACTGCCTGCAGCTGAGATACCCCTTTGCCCAGCACGAGCTGATACCACCTCCTCACCTATTCGTGCTGCGGACCCTGAGCCCCTAGTACTTTCGGGTGCAACAACACCAGAAGTTCGCCGTAATCCACCTAGAGACAGAAGGCCTCCTCATCGGCTGGATCTTTAGTTAGGGCGAACCCACGGTTATGGGGCAAAATAATCCCCAGGGTTTAGCCGGGAATGGAGGCAGTCTACCTTCCTTCTCTAGTTTAGTGTGTGTTTTATTTAGGGGATGTTCTTATTAGGGGGGGAGGAATATGTTGTGTATTTGGTTGTCATGGGTTTTGTTACTATGGCAACTGAGTTAGACTATTAAGGGATAGCTCAGCCGGTTTCAACCGGCTGAGTGAGCTCTCTGTATATCTGTAAATAAAATGGAGGTTTTGGTTAGCTGCCTGCTCTCTGGCCTCAAGTGATTGCTTCCTACACCGGCTGCCCCAAGGATATAACACTGTCTGTCCTCAGCTCTGCAGGCAGAGGGGAAGGGGCATCGTGGGAACACACACGCCCCATTCCAGACACCACATGGCATCCACAGGGCTACCAAACCGTGTCACCTTTGGCCAAAAACCACACCCCACTCCAAGGGAGCAAAATGCCTTTGTGAGCCCAGCACACACACCCACACCAAGCCCAGCCAAACTGGGAGCTTGCCCCCGCTTCCCTGGGCTCACGGATGGAGAAGTTTGGTGGGTAGTGGGGCCCCGAGGGCCTGGCTCAGTGTGTGAATGAGTGACTGGTATATATGAGGGGGGCCGGAGTGTGGGGTTGGGAGTCCAGGAGGACCCAAGGGAAGGGACTAGGGGGATTAGGGGTAGAGGAGGGTAGGGTTACCAAGGTGCACTGTGCGAATGGGGAGTTAGAGCCCCCAGAGAGGATGGGTGGGGTGGGTTGAAGGGCCCCACGGGGGCTGAAAAGGGGACCCTGGCAGGTTGGGGGGAGCAGAGAGTGGAGATGAGGGACTCACACACTGGGGATGGAGGGGGCCGTGGGGTGACAGGGACATGGGACCCAACCCTGGAGAAATGGGTTGGAGTTGATGGGGGCGGGGTGGGAGGACGACACTCGGGGAGGCAGCACATTGACAGGGCAAAGGAAAAGGCCACAGAGAGAAGACAGGGTGGGGGAGGGTGCGCTGGGGATGAGGGGGAGGCTGGGGGTGAACTACGGGGAGTTTGGGTAGCAGGACTGAGGGTTCCCAGGGGGCCGGGCAGGGCAGGGCTGGGGGCGGGGGGGGATGGGGGGCTTGAAGGGACCCAGGGACAGGGCATGTTGGGGGGTTGAGGGGGATGTCAGGGCCCTTTTCTGGAGGGCCAAAATCTCAGTATTCTAGTAGCTTGTTTGCTGACCAGATGTATTTATTATTTGCAGGTTCTTTGTGCTGCTACTTATGGGCAGTTTCCTCCTTCCCTCCCCCATCAGCTAGGTAATTTGCATTCACACAGAGGCTTTCTTGGCTTGCCTCTGGATCCAATGCTATCAGCAGCTCAGAGACTGTTTTAAAAGGGACAGGTTCCACTTCCTCCAGAGTTCCGATTACTTTTCACTTTCATCTCCTGCTCCGAAACACACAGAGATCTGAAAAAGAAAGCACAATCTATTCTGGCTCCTGTTGGAGCCCTAACAGGATTTTAATGAAGTACCATGTTTTGTTTGCATTTCTTTTACCCCTTCTCCAATATACACTGCACATGTCCTGGGAAATCATTTAACCTCCATTATATCAGCCATATTAATTTTACACAAGCTGTGACTGCCTCCCCATGCCCACAGAGTTTTCATGCACCCCCAAAGTGACAGTCAGATCCCCCAGAGCCACCCCAAGGCTCAGTGTGCCAATCATTGCTCCCCTTTTCCTGTGCGCACACAATTCTATTTGGTCTAACATCCCTTGCACTGTGATTACTCTTTTTACACAACTGTACCCCGATTACCAGGGGCGGCTCCAGACCCCAGGACGCCAAGCATGTGCTTGGGGCGGCATGCCGCGGGGGGCGCTCTGCCGGTCGCCAGGACGGCGACAGGCGGCTCCGGTGGACCTCCCACAGGCGTGCCTGCGGCGGGTCCGCTGGTCCCGCGCGGCTTCGGTGGAGCTGCTGGACCAGCGGACCCTCCGCAGGCATGTATCGCGGAGGTCCACCAGAGCCACGGGACCGCAACCGGCAGAGCTCCCCGCGTCATGTCGCCGTGCTTGGGGCAGCTAAATGTCTAGAGCCGCCCCTGCTCCTCAAGCAGCTCAGTGGATGGGAATCTTAGAGTCACCCTGGTGCTTTAGGAGCAGAAACCCCCACAGAGCTTCCATGCAATTGGCACTTTGCCATCACTGCTCAGGACTGTAACCTGTGCAGGGAGACTGGCTGGGCCATATGCCAGCTGGGCATGAGCAAAGCAGCAGGGGTGAAAGGCAAACGTGGGGAGTGAACCCAGGGCCTTATACATGTGAATCAGGCACTGTACCACTGAGCCACATCCCCAAACAGGCCTTCTTTGCTGACTGTTACACTCAGAGCCTGCCTCTTTCCAACGCATCCAGTGGCTTATAAGCTTCACGGGAAACCCTTTCCCCCCAGTCATGCTCTCGTGCAGGTTGCTGGTACTTAGGGTCACTTTGCAGCAGGGCCAGATTCGATGTGTGGGCGGAGAGAGTGTGCGCGCCCTGGACTCAAGCTTAGCTCAAAAAAAAAAAAAAAGGCAAGGGAAAAACTGCTGGCTGGGAGCTGAATATGCAGGACAAAGGGTTGGGATTCTTCTCCGCTCAGATTTGTTATGGAGCTGGCAGTCTCCCAAATGATGGTCTGTTCCTTCCCTCAAAATGCCGGCTAAGCCTCTCCTTTTCAATTTAAAGCTCCATGAAAGGAAAAAAATAATGAGGAAGAAAGCATAGATGCTATGGATGTAGTTAAGAAAGGAGCTGGAGAGATAAAGGACCAAAGGAAGGAAAGTATCAATGTTTCTGCCTGGTTTTAAACCAGGGATCTTTTGCAAGTTAGGCAAATGTGATAACCACTAGACTACAGAAACCAGCTGCTGTCAATTTTGGGGCCCTTTTCTAAGGCTTTCTCAGTAGCTGCTACACCAGTTGATTTGCCTTTGAAGAACAGGGAAACAAAGGGCACCAAGAACTTATGTTTTTTGGATGAGCCAAGAAAAGGGAGCAGCATTGTCCCCCTCGGGTAGGCCCTGTTCAATTCCAGGTCAGAAAGCAAAACTCTTCTGCAAGAATATCCAAAAAATATTGTGTTTCACTTCACTTCATAAGTACAGTTGTGTGGCAATTAAATGATGACTCTAAAGTTTCATAAAAGCAAAGAACATTAAACAAAATAGTGTGGGAAATACAGATGTATCTGATATAATTGCTTGGAATGAAGGAAGTCAATAATTGATGGGTCGAGAGAACAGGCCCTGTTTCCCCCTGGTTTGGAGCTTCTCTCACAACTACTGGAATAGCAAAGCTAAGCAAATGGGGTTCTATTGTTGCACAGGAGATTGAAGTGAGGCCATTTTCTCCAGATGGTCATGTCAGCAGTGGGATTTGAAACCACGTCTCTATGCAGAGACCAGAACACCCAAGAGATAGGAAAAAAGTGTCTTGAAACTAGCACTTTCGACCAGTCCACCATCCTGCTGCTACAAAGACTCTGACTTATGAACTCTAGTTTTTGTTAATAATTGATGAACTCTTTAGGGCGGTCGAGTTGGCACATCTCTTTCAAAAATGGCCATCTACGTGACCAGGGAGAGGCGGTTGGCCAATGGAGACTCCTGCGACTGTGGGGCTTGTTTTTGATCCTTAGTCCATTCACGTCTCTGGGCGGAGTTCCTCTGGGCGGCGTCCGCTGGCTCCCTTGACGCCTTTGAGGAGCGGTGGGCGCTGTCCGGGGTTCTCTGCTCGGTGTCCCCATCAGGCTCCCTTCTTATGACCCTTTGACCGCACTCCTGTCCCTGTTCTTTTATTAGTTGTCCCCCGCAATTAGTGGGTTTCTGAGGCCCTGTGGAACCTCCCCTTAGGATGGGGGGGGGATCCGTTAGCATGGGGCGGGCTTTGCCCGCCCCGTTTCCTGGAAACCCAATAGATACATGGTCTTTCTCTCTCACACACACACTCCCCCCCCCACCCCCTTTGTTCTCCTTGGCTATGATGCAATCAGAATGCTTCAATGGAATTATTTCTCTAACATCCCATCATACCAAATAGGAACTCCTGGAGACCTTCTACAGCACAGCTGAATTTTAGACCCACTCACCCAGACCTAAAGTTACACGTTTCCTGGAGTTCCATGAGTTCTGCGGTGTTGTAATCTCCCCGCTCATGTTTTAAGTGAACAAAAGATGGGTGCTGGCATTCTGAGACAGTAATGGTGAACCTCAAAATCCTGCCCTGGGGGCCAGACAGTTAAGCAACCAGCACCCACAACCTCTACCATGATAGCATCCTGTCTGGGAACAACTCACTGATCAATAGCTGGGGTGTGAAATCCTCATTTCTGTGTTGTTCTATCACTGTAGTCCCCATTTTCCTATTGCTTGTCTGTATAATCTCTGTCTGGTGCTGTGATTCTTTCTGTCTGCTGTATAATTAATTTGTTGAGTGTAAACCAATTAAGGTGGTGGGGTATAATTGGTTAGATAATCATGTTACACTATGTTAGGATTGGTTAGTTACATTTCAGTAAAATGCTTGGTTAAGGTATAGCTAAGCAGAACTCCAGTTTTACTATATAGTCTGCAGTCAATCAGGAAGTAAGGGGGGGAATGGGAATGGGGGGTAGGGAATTGGAATTATGTTTTGCTAAGGGGAATAGGAACAGGAAGGGAACAGGGACACAGGCACGGCTCTGGGGTGTCAGAGCTGGGAAGGGGGACACTGAGGAAGGAAATTGGAATCATTACTCATTGGAAGTTTACCCCAATAAACATTGAATTGTTTGCACCTTTGAACTTCGTGTATTGCTGCTCTCTGGTCACGCAAGAAGGACCAGGGAATGGGAGGGTGTTGGGATAAACCCTCTAACAAGTACGTCTTTCAGGGTGTGAAAACCCCAGAACCAGTATAATTAAGCTGACCTAAGCCGTGGTTAGATAGTGCTAAATGAAAGGAAAGATTGTTCTGTCAATGTAGCTATTACAGGGATGCAAAACCACTCCCCTCACTGTAGCAACTGTCTTCTCCAAAGTGCTACAGCAGTATTTTAAGTGTAGCCAGCCTCAGAGTGAGACTAGGGCCTGGTCTACACTAGGCGTTTAAATCGGTTTTAGGAGCGTAAACCGATTTAACGCCAAAACCGCCCACACTAGGAGGCACCTTATATCGATTTTAATGGCCCTTTAAACCGAGTTTCTGTACTCCTCCCTAACGAGAGGAGTAACGCTAGTATCGGTATTAACATATCGGATTAGGGTTAGTGTGGACGCTGATCGACGGTATTGGCCTCCGGAGCTATCCCACAGTGCACCAGTGACCGCTCTGGACCGCAATCTGAACTCGGATGCAGTGGTCAGGTAAACAGGAAAAGCCCCGCGAACTTTTGAATATTTCCTGTTTGCCCAGCGTGGAGCTCCGATCAGCACGGGTGGTGATGCAGTCCGAAATCAAAATAAAAAAAGAGCTCCCGCATGGACCATGCGGATGTGATCGCTGTAAGGGCAGGCAAATCCGTTCTATCAGCGCTCCGTTACAGAAGATGAAATTCAGAATCCTTTTTTAAAAATCTCCAGACAGACGCCATAGCAGGGACTCAGCGCACTGCAGCGTGACAAGCGTAACGGAAAGCCAAAGAATCAAATGGATGCTCATGGACTGGAGGACTGAAGCTATCCCACAGTTCCTGCAGCCTCCGAAAAGTATTTGCATTCTTGGCTGAGCTCCAAATGCTTCTAGGGTCAAACACAGTGTCCATGGTCAGGGCATAGCTTGGCAATCTACTCACCCACCCCCACCCACCCCAGAAGCGAAAGGTAAAACAATCCTCTGACTCTTTTACATGTCACCCTATCTTTACTGAATGCTGCAGATAGACGCGATAGTGCAGCACTCAACACCAGCATCCTTGCTCCCCCCCCCCCACCATGGGCGGCTGATGGTACAAAGATGGAAATCCATCCTCATCATCAGCATCAGCTGATCGTGCAAAAGCTGAAATCCATCCTCATCATCAGCCTATTGGCTAATTTTTTCTGGTGGATGGATGGTGCAATATGGCTGGTAACCATCCTCATCATAGCAACAGGGCTGAGCTCCATCAGCCCCCACCCTTCATGTAAAGAAAAGATTCAGGTGCCCCTGGACTAGCAGTGGGATGCTGGGCTTCTCTCCTATACACTGCTTAATGTCCTGTCTGGACTATCATAGCAGCTGGAGGCTGCCTTCCACTCATTTCTCACTAACAAGTCAGTGTGTCTTATTCCTGCATTCTATATTAATTCATCACACAAGTGGGGACAATGCTACGGTAGCCAAGAAAGGCTGGGGAAGAACGGAATCAACAGGTGGGGTTGTTACAGGAGCACCTGTGAATAGCATACAGATCATAATTTCTGCAGGCTCTGACACAGAGCAGCTGTGCTCTCTGGTTCTATGATACAGTGGTTCTCTAGTACACTTGCCTCTATTAGGCAGCACTGATTCTATTTTTAGATAATAAAAGGAGGGATTGACTCAGGAGTCATTCCCAATTTTGCTTTTGCGCCCTGGCTGATCGGCCAGGGCACTTATGACAGTGCAGCTAATGGTACAAAACGATGGAAGGTGCAATGGCTAGTAACCAATCTTGGCTTTTACGCCCTGGCTGATCGGCCAGGGCACTCAGCAAATGGTACAAAAGGACTGGTAGCCATGATCATCCTCAGTTCCAATTTATGGAAGGGTTTGGATGGTGCAATATGGCTGAGTAACCATCTCTGCTGTCATGCAAAAGCAAAAGCATGCTTCTGTGTAGCGCTGCTGAATCGCCTCTGTGGCGACATCTAGTACACATCGGTGAGAGTCACAAACGGCAAAACAAGCTCCATGATTGCCATGCTATGGCATCTGCCAGGGCAATCCAGAAAAAAGGCACAAAATGCTTGTCTGCCGTTGCTTTCCCAGGCCAGAAGGAGTGACTGGCGACGACATTTTACCCAGAACCACCAGCGACAATGATTTTTGCCCCATCAGGCACTGGGATCTCAACCGGAAGTTCCAAGGGGCGGGAGGCTGCGGGAACTATGGGATAGCTAGAATAGCTACCCACAGTGCAACGCTCAGAAATCGGCGCTAGCCACGGACCATGGACGCACTTTCACCGATTTAATGTGCTTAGTATGGCGCGCTCCACACGATTTTATAAATTCTGTTTTACAAAACCGGTTTATGCAAATTCGGAATAATCCCGTAGTGTATAGACGTACCTAGATCTGGCCCCAGTTTGGCTCTGTGGATGCTCAGGCACTAAGACAACAGTAATGACAATATACTGCAGCTGTAGCTGGCAGGATTTGAACCTGCGTGGAGAGACCACAAGGATTTCTCGTCCATTCCATTAACCAGGGATGATTGATTATTTTATCAAGAGCCAAATTTCTTGGTCAAGGTCTAGTCAATGTCTAGATACCAGAAAATAATAAAGTATATAGAAAAATTTTGCAGTCACTATGGGCATAACTACTGACGAGCCAATTTCTGCAGGCTCTGACACCAGAGCAGCTGTGCTCTCTGGTTCTATGATACGGTGGTTCTCATTTTGCATATTAGGCAGCACTGATTACTATTTTTAGATGCCAAAAAGGAGGATTGACTCAGGGAGTGTTCCCAATTTTTGCTTTAGCCCCTGGCTGTCGGCCAGGGCACTTAAACAACAGCTAATGGTACAAAGCGATGAAAGGTGCAATATGGCTAGTAACCAATCTTGGCTTTTAAGCTGGCTGATCGACCAGGGGGCACTAGCAGCAAATAGTACAAAGGACTGGTATACAGTCATCCTCAGTTCAATTTATGGAAGGGTTTGGATGAGTGCAATATAGCTAGTAACCTCTCTGCTGTCATGCAAAAGCAAAAAGCATGCTTCTGTGTTAGCGCTGCTGAATCGCCTCTGTGGCGGCATCTAGTACACCTCACGGTGAAGTACAAACGGCAAAACAAGCTCCATGATTGCCGTATGGCATCTGCCAGGGCAATCCAGGGAAAAGGCACCGTGCTTGTCTGCGTTGCTTTCCCAGACAGGTGACTGGCGACATTTGCAGAACCACCAGCGACAATGATTTTTGCCCCATCAGGCACTGGGATCTCAACCCCGGAAGTTTCAAGAGGCGAGGAGGCCTGCGGGGCTATGGGATAGCTAGGAATAGCTACCCACAGTGCAATGCTCAGAAATCGACGCTAGCCACGGACCATGGACGCACACCACCGATTTAATGTGCTTAGTATGGCGCTCCGCGATTTTATAAATTCTGTTTCAAAACCGGTTTATGCAAATTCGGAATAATCCCATAGTGTAGACGTACCCTAGATCTGGCCCCAGTTTGGCTCTGTGGATGCTCAGATACCAGAGAAAATAATAAGAGTAGTATAGAAAATTTTGCAGTCACTATGGGCATAACTATGACGATTGTTCGTGTTTCACTCTTATATATTTGCTTTTCACTGCCTTTCCCTTTAGTCTTGTAGTTTACAGGGTAAAACTAAACATCTCTTCAGATACCAGGGAGTGTTTATGTCCAGGTTCTGCTGCCATCGTGTGACCATTTCCTTCCCCTCCTTTCTGTCCAAAGCGCAGAGCCCAGTCCCTCCAGGAGAGGACATCTTTCATCTTTCCTTCCTCAACAGCCCCTTCCTTGGAGAGCCTTTGCTGGGGGGCTGGCAGCCATTTCTGAGGATTAATTTCACACCATATTTGGTGTTGATATATAGATTTTACAGGCAGACTAGATCACTAGGGACCTCTGCTCTGACCTGATTCAGAACAGAGTCCAGAGAATTTTATCCAGTGACTCCTGAACAACCACCCCAAGATCTTCTGGCTGAACGAGGAAGGTTCATTCAGAAAGTCATTGTGTTTGGATGTAAAGGTGGGAACTATGATTGAAGGGTTATTTAATGTTGTAAATGTTGTAACTTCTACATCTAGACCTGGGGTGGCCAACCTGAGCCTGAGAAGGAGCCAGAATTTCCCAATGTAACTGCCAAACATGCACCTTTGTAGTGCAACTGCTGAGTCAGTTGTGAACCTTGCTACCATTATCATTATCCCTTCGAAATGATGATGGTGATGGACACTCGGCTCGATATCCCAGTGTGCCCTGGACGTCTACAGGTTGCATTAGCCAATCCAACCATTCGGCACTTGCAGATGGGCACCTCTGTATTGTGCCTGAGTCTTGTACAGCTATGAGAGGCTGGTAGATGCCGATATTTTCCCCTCTTTTTAACCAGCACTAATACCAGGCCAGGCCAGGGCTGGGAAGAGAGAGAGAGCAGCAGGTTTCCCCAATAGTTTCCTGCTTGATTTTTCTTGACTAGCTTCACCTCTGCACCAACTTGCACTTTTCCTATGTGAGCCTGGCTAGCTCAGTTGGCAGAGCATCAGACTTTTAATCTGAGGGTCCAGGGTTCAAGTCCCTGGTCAGGTGATAAACTTCTCAGTATGATTGTAAAAATCTGACTTTCTGGATTCTTCTTTGGTGTTACTCTTTCTCTTCAGGATTTTCCTTTCCTAAGAAGGGCCTTTGTGTGGGGGGGATTGAAGGAACAACTCCTTGACATCCCCTCTGTCCTTGCAGCCTGGAGGAATAAAGGCCTCTGGGCATAGAGCATGTTCCTCCCCTGCACACACACACACACACATTCACTGTTCAGAAGCAACGTGCTCAGAAGCCTGTTGTGTTTCATTTCTTAGGTTCTGCTGCCATCGTGTGACCATTTCCTTCCCCTCCTTTCTGTCCAAAGCGCAGAGCCCAGTCCTCCAGGAGAGGACATCTTTCATCTTTCCTTCCTCAACAGCCCCCTTCCTTGGAGAGCCCTTTGCTGGGGTCTGGGTGGGGAACAGCCATTTCTGAGGATTAATTTCACACCATATTTGGTGTTGATATATAGATTTTACAGGCAGACTAGATCATTAGATACCTCTGCTCTGACCTGATTCAGAACAGAGTCCAGAGAATTTTATCCAGTGACTCCTACAACCACCCCAAGATCTTCTGGCTGAACGAGGAAGGTTCATTCAGAAAGTCATTGTGTTTGGATGTAAAGGTGGGAAATGATGGGGAAATTGGCCCCTCTTTCAAGTTTAAATGTTGTAACTTCTACATCTAGACCGGGGTGGCCAACCTGAGCCTGAGAAGGAGCCAGAATTTCCCAATGTAACTGCCAAACATGCACCTTTGTATGCAACTGCTGAGTCAGTTGTGAACCTTGCTACCATTATCATTATCCCTTCGAAATGATGATGGTGATGGACACTCGGCTCGATATCCCAGTGTGCCCTGGACGTCTACAGGTTGCATTAGCCAATCCAACCATTCGGCACTTGCAGATGGGCACCTCTGTATTGTGCCTGAGTCTTGTACAGCTATGAG
The DNA here is from genome assembly GCF_016161935.1 of Mauremys reevesii. Lineage (NCBI taxonomy): Eukaryota > Metazoa > Chordata > Testudines > Geoemydidae > Mauremys > Mauremys reevesii. The sequence goes on from NC_052639.1 coordinate 11,826,001, forward strand.
AGGCTGGTAGATGCCGATATTTTCCCCTCTTTTTAACCAGCACTAATACCAGGCCAGGCCAGGGCTGGGAAGAGAGAGAGAGCAGCAGGTTTCCCCAATAGTTTCCTGCTTGATTTTTCTTGACTAGCTTCACCTCTGCACCAACTTGCACTTTTCCTATATGAGCCTGGCTAGCTCAGTTGGCAGAGCATCAGACTTTTAATCTGAGGGTCCAGGGTTCAAGTCCCTGGTCAGGTGATAAACTTCTCAATATGATTGTAAAAATCTGACTTTCTGGATTCTTCTTTGGTGTTACTCTTTCTCTTCAGGATTTTCCTTTCCCAAGAAGGGCCTTTGTGTGGGGGGGATTGAAGGAACAACTCCTTGACATCCCCTCTGTCCTTGCAGCCTGGAGGAATAAAGGCCTCTGGGCATAGAGCATGTTCCTCCCCTGCACACACACACACACAGACAAACACACAGAATATCCCTAAGGAATTAGAATCACCTGCTGCCTTCCCCTGTCCTGCTGGATCCCCAAATGAAGATGCCCTTCAGCCCAAACCCATGTCCCCTCTTTTCCCAGTGCCCCTCAGACCCAACCCTCAGTCCCTCCTATGCTCACTGCTCCTCACTCCCAACTGGAGCCTGCTCCTCTTCACCCTTCTCCTCTGTCCCAACCCACAGCCCCCTCCTATTCCCAGTGCCCCTCAATCCCAACCCACAGCCCCCTCCTATTCCCAGTGCCCCTCAATCCCAACCCACAGACCCCCCTCCTCATGCTGCTCCTCAATCCCAACCCACGGCTCCCTCCTTCCCTCCAGCAGCAGGTGCTTCAGACCCCCTCAGGAAGATTTTCTTGCAAGGTTTCGTGTATGAGTCTGCATGTGGATTTCACAGTATGTTGGAAATAGGTTGGGTTGCTTGCCGAAATGATCACTGGTGGCTGGTGTTGGATTCCCAGTCTCCATGTTATTGGGGCAGGAGAAACAAAGTGTTGTTATCCTTGATGTGTGAATCAAGGACTCAACCCTGGGTGTAAACTAAATGAGCTGCCCACAAATTCTGGCAGCCACAATGAGCATTTGGTGCGATAGCTCAGACCTGCCCCTGTCCCAGAGGGAGGGGACCACCTGCAAGGGGCTTGGACCACTGACCTATCAGCTCTTAACTCCCAAACTTTCAGTAACTCTATTATCAGTGCCAGTGAGTGTAATTTAAACCATAAGAAAAACCACACTGGGCTAGACCAAAGGTCCATCTAGCTCTGTATTTTGTCTTCTGACAGTAGCTAATACCAGGTGCTCTAAAAGCATCTCAACAAGGCACCACTGGGAGTTGAACCCAGGATCTCTTGTTTACAAAACAGGTACTTTAACCAGCTAAACCATGGTGCCTGCCTGTGGCTAAAGTAGAGTGTCTGCTCACACCTGACTCCCTGCATCCCCACCTGGGCCCCACAAAGCAGAGCAGCAGGTGAGGTTTTTCTTGCAAGCTCTGTGTGTGTATGAATCTTTGGCCAGGTCTGCACTACAAAGTTATTTCAGCAGAATTATATTGCTCAGGTGTGTGAAAAACACACTATGCTCCCTCGGTTGGCACTGCAATGCCACATCTGGTGACAAAACTGCCCTGTTTTGGTGACCAAATAAAACCACTTCGATGAGCTTTTTGCAGCAAACTTAAAGTGACAGAGTGTCAGTGTAGACGCTGCTGTTCATTATATCACCATAACTGGCCTCCTCCAGTATCCCACTATGCCCTCTGTGAACTCGCCTGCCCTGCATTCCTGCTACAGAGCCATGGGGCCCTCCCCTTTCATCACTCCGGGAAGTTCTGACAGCTGAGCCTGCTGCTCTGCTCCAGCAGCCAGGAGCAAATCACTGCCGTGGATGCTGCTCTCTCCCACACTGCGAACACAGAGCAGGGTAGCGGGAACTTCCTTACATGGGGGGGGGCACCGGCATCCGAACTGTGACACCCCCAGGACACCCCTTCCCTAGAGTAGGCTCTTACCTTCTAAACAGGGACGGCTGTTTTCTAGTAAAATCAGGAAAAGGGAAGGAGAAAACTCGAAAGAGGTTCCTCCTGGCACTCATGTCCGTGAACCCGAATACTCTCTCAGTCCTCAAAGAGAGACCTGGAGAAGGAGACTTGCTGAAGCAAAGCCACAGGGTCTCTGAGGTTTCCCTGGCCCCTCGCCCCTGTCCTGCCTGGCTGATGTCAGCATCTGTCTGTGAGGTCACCACCTCCCCACCACCTTTGACCAATAGTCTGAGGTCCTGCAAAAGGCCTTTGTGATGTCACTGCCTGTCACAGACTCACAGATCCTGCCCACTCTTGGCCCCGTGCGGTCCGTGGGGGGTGCCCCTTTCAGTGCGACAGCCCTTCACGGGGGTCCACTCTCTCTCGGGGTCAGGCCCCCCACCTCCTGGAGCCGCACCTCTCTGAGCCTTAGCACGTCTGTCTCTCGCCGTGGGCCCCCTCAGGGAGTCCACGCGCTCTGGACCCCCTGGGCCTCCTCACCCCCGAAGGGGATGATGCCCCCTGTTCTCTAGCCCGGAGTGACCCTCAGCCAGCATAAAACAGGAGGGTTTATTGAGAGTTGAACACAGCACAGGAAACTCTCAGGGCCTCAGGCCTGGCCTCTCACAGTAACAGCACATCCCAGTCCCCTTGCAGCCAGGTGGGCTCTGCCTGCTTCCCCTCGCCAGCCCAGAGCCCCCCTGCTTCCCAGCTGGGCCTCCGATATCCCGGGCCCCAGGCCCCACCTCTGTCCATTGTCTTTTCTCCAGGTAAACAGGGTTGCCTGGGCCTCCTCCCCTCTCTGCCCCCCTCTGGCTGGAACAGGTTGGTCACGGGGTCCTCTCCCACAGCCCATTGTCCTCTCACTGGCCAGAACTGGCTGTGACTCCTGAGCTGGGTGTCCGGGTCACCAGGTCACCAGTCGCTGGGGTCTCCATCCTCCAGGCCATCAGCCAGGGTCCCAAGTCCCTCTCCGATCCTCTGTAACAACAAACTCCCTCTCCCCTCACCTCGTTAAACCAGTAACACCCGGGGACACTGAGTCCCGCTCCCTGTGCATGCGAACCACTGGAAAACACAGAAAACCCTAAGAAAATCCCCCACTTCGTCACAGAGCCCAGCAGACCTCTCCTCCTCTGGGCACCTAGAGCAGAGGCGGCTGGTACTGACGGCTCCAAGGGAAGGCTTAAAAGCCACAGAGCAGCCGAGGGCAGGGCAAGAGGAGGGCAGGACCATGCCTATGTGTGGCCAGCAGACAGGCACAAAAACACCCAGCCAGGCTGCTCCCTGCCATGCCAAACCCCACTGAAGGCCACCCACAGACCAGCATGTGGAGAGGCTGCTGATGCTCTGTGGCCATTATCGAAGATGGTAGGAAAGCAGGGCCAGCCCCCCGGTGGCGCCTCTTACCGTTCCCACTCTCTGTGCTCACTTTGGCAGTGGGGCAGGAGATTTTACCCCAGCTGGCGAGAAGCAGAGAAACACCCAGGCTCCCAAGGTGCTATGTAGCAAGTACCCTCCAGCACAGGGACAGGCGCACACTTGGAAGAGGGAAACTGCTCCACACACTAGCCCGGGCAGCCGCCCATTTTCTCTGGCAAGTGAGGAAGGGCAAAGGCGAGACTGGAAGCACCTGGGGCTCATGCCCCAGCCTTTGTGACACCCAACCCCCAACTCCTTCCCGGGGCTCTAGCTGAAGCCAGAGCATTGGTCTGAGCGGCCAAGAAGAGGTTCTAGCCCTGAAGGGAGCAGGACGTTCAGCACAAAGGTAAAACTGCACAAGCACAACCACGAAGGGACTCGACCCCTCGATTGCCTGATTCAAAGTCAGACGCCTTATCCATTAGGCCACGTGGTCACACAGAAAAAGGCCCTCCAGGCACTTCTTTGGAAAAGGCGACACTGACACATCCAACAAAGTGGGGATTCACCCACGAAAGCTCATGCTCCAATACGTCTGTTAGTCTATAAGGTGCCACACGACTCTTTGCTGCTTTTGCAGACACTGTGTTTCTCAGGTCAGCTACTGAGGGGGGCCAAGACTCCCTGGGCACAAGAAGTCGCGTTCCCAGTGAGATATGAGACTTAATTCTCTGGAGCCAGGTGCAGGGTTTGGCAGGGAGGCTCAGGCATGGGGGATTGGGGTGCAGCGGACGGACCGGCTGTCTAGGTGCAGAGATTTAGTTGCACTGAGGCACAGGAGGGAGGAGGAGGAGGAATCCTGCTGACAGGCAGTGGCCAGGGCCGGTGCAACCACTAGGCAAACTAGTCGGCTGCCCAGCGTGCCAAGTGGTTGGTGGCACCAAAAAGCGCACTCAGGGTGGGCAGTGGAGTGGAGGTGAGCTGGGGCAGGGGGCTGGGAGGTGCGGGGGGAGGGCTGCCCGCAGCAAGTAACAGGGGTGGGGGCGTGCAGGTGAACCGCTCCCTGTCCCAGTTCACCTCTGCTCCGTCTTCTCCCCTGAGCACGCTGCCCCCTGTCTAATTCTCCTCCCCTCCCAGGCTTGCAGCACTAAACAGCTGATTGGCACCGCAAGCCTGGGAGGCAGGAGAAGTGGAGCTGTGCTGGCGAGCTCAGGGGAGAAGGCGGAGCGGAGGTGAGCTGGGGTGGGGAGCTCCTGCAGGGGGGGCTTCCCAGTTCCACCCCCCCACGGTAAGTGGAGTGACCCAGCCCCAGCCTGCTCTGCTCCCCTGGCTCATGTTGGTGTTGGCTGGATTTGTGCAGGTGTTCATGTATGTTTGCAATTGTGTGTGTGTGCTCTGCTGCCCTCTGCCAGCGCGACAACTGTTTCTCTGTATGTCACAGCCCCCGTACCGTCGATCCCGGTGGTGATTTCCCCATGTTACAAGGGCTGGCTGGCCTGACCCTTCTCCCCTCTGCAGAGTGTGGTGCAGCTCACCCCCTGTGGGGCAGAAGTGCCAAGGTGCAGGGTGCTGGGCTCTAATGCACCTGGAGAGCAGCTCAGGTGAGGCTGGGCAAGGTAATAATAATTGGAGATATACCAATCTCCTAGAGCTGGAAAGGACCTCAAATGGGCATCAAGTCCAGCCCCCTACCTTCACTAGCAGGACCAATTTTTGCCCCAGATCTCTAAGTGGCCTCCTCAAGGATTGAACTCATAACCCTGGGTTTAGTAGGCCAATGTGCAAAGCACTGAGCTATTCCTCCCCCCTATAAGTCCATAGTGTTGAGCAGGAAAGAGGCACAGTGGAGATGTTTCCAGGGCCTCACATAACTTCTGCCATGTGGAGGGAAAGCCGTTGTTTCAAAGTCCTCAGCACAGCTAGTGGAAAATCACAGGTGAAAGATGGGAGCTTGGAGTCACATGGGCAAGTCCACATCCATGCTTGATTTTGCTCAGTTATTGCAGGATGGATACTTTGCAGGATACGTCAGATGGAACGTTCACAGAAAAGTCTGTTCAGTGTAGATGGGTGTCTGCCATGGTCCACTGTGAGTTGTGTCCTTTTGATGGGCCACTCACTGGCTAACTACCTTGTGGGCGTTACCCCAGGAGCAAACGTATTTGAAATACAAGTATGGAGCCAGTGCTCACAACTTCAAGTACAAAAATTATACATGCATACAAATAGCATCATCATATTCAGCAAATCATAATCTTTTCATACACATCTTACATGCCACATTTTGTACCAGATTTGTAGCAAATATATAACAGTGGTTGCAATAATGATCTATATGCTCATATTTTAATCAGATAATGTCACCTGATTTTTGCATCTCCTGTCAAAATACAACTGACACGTGTGGCTTTCTACAGAGTGTCATGATGTTAAAGTTGGAATTCAGTCTCTGTACTTGTGTGTAGGGGGTATTGCTTTGTGCCAGGCACACCGGGCTGTTAGCTGCACCCACTGTCCTTGCCAGGGGGCCCTGCTGAACCCTGGGCGGCTGCACTGCAGTGCTGGGGTGACTCTGCAGGGGGAGAAGCTGCTGTGGAGCAATGTTGAGCAGGTGCAGGAAGGAGCCGGGGTCACTATTCACATTCTGAACTGCACAATTTTCCAAATTTGGGAATGTCCGAGAACAATTCTAAGGGGAAGGTGAATGCAGATCAGTGACACTGGAGGTGCCCAGACCACCAACGGGGGCGGCGTGGAAATTAATAATGGGAAGATCATTTGTGAAATGAATCGTCACTGACAAGTATTGTCTCTGTCTTCACGTTGTGGTGTTAGTTAGAAGAATCAGGACATATTTTTACTATATTAATTAAACACTTAATTTTATTTAATCAAGCCAAAAACTTAGTGTCACTTATTTTTTCTCTGTCCTAGCCAGAATGAATTGAATTTCGTGACTTTCTGGAAAGTGCAGAGAGATTGAATGTGGGGAATTCAGTCTCTGTGTTTGTGAGCTGATGTTTTCCTCTCACAGGTCAGTGCCTGCATTGAAATACCCAGAGGGATCTAAGGGCTGGTGTACGCTGGGCACTGAACTGGCAGAGCGACGTCTCTCAGGGTGTGAAAAATCCCCACCCCAGACCCATAGAGTTAAGGTGACCTAAGCCCTGGTTAGAATTGTTCTGTCAATGCAGCTATTACAGGGATGGGAAAACCCCTCTAGTCACTGTCTACTCCAAAGTGCTATAGCAGTGCCACAGCAGCGTTTTAAGTGTAGACAGAGTGAAACTAGATCTGGCTCCAGTTTGCACTGTGGATGCTCAGGTACTAAGACTACAGTAATAATAATAATAACAACAATTCAGTGTTTCTGTAGTTAGCAGGATTTGAACCCACACAGGGCAACCCCAATGGATTTCTAGTCCATTGCCTTAAACACTCAGCTACAATTACTTCATATATGGGTGTTTGAATGTGGGTGAAGGACTCAGGCTGAGAAATGATTTTAAAAGGGGTTGTTTCATTTATTGGCCTGATTAAAAACTATGCCTAAAAGGCAGCCACTGTTGTTAGTACTTGTACCTGTGTAGGGACACCCCAATGGGTGTCAAGTCCATTGTCTTCACCAGGGGCAGTCGATTATTTTATCAAGGTACAAATTTCTTGGTCAAGTTCTAATCACCAGAGAAAACAATACACTGCTGATAAGAAGAAGTACATAAAAAGATTTTGCAGCCACCATGGGCATAACTATGATGTGTGCAGCCCAAGGTTTTCCTCCCCCCAGCCACACATCCTCACCCCCTCATGCTGGCTCGTCTGCTTGGCCCCCTGCCCCCTCTCGGGGGGCGCTGTGCAGCGTGGCTGGGGATTGTGCAATGGCCCAGCACCAGGCAACACAGAACGGACACCACACGCCCTGCCCTGCCTCACCTGAGCTACTCTCCAGGTGCATTGGAGCCCAGTGCCCTGCACCTGGGCCCTCCTGCCCCCAGGGGGTGAGCTGCAGCCCCCGCCACACTGCGCAGAGGGGAGAAGGGTCAGGCCAGCCAGCCCTTGTAACATGGGGAAATCACCACCGGGGGTCGACGGTATGGGGGCTGTGACATATGGAGAAACGGTTGTTGCGCCGGCAGAGGGCAGCAGAGCATTCGCACACACATACACACACACACACAATTGCAAACATACACAAACACATGCATGAATCCAGCCACACACACACACACACTTGCTAATATACACAAACACCCGCATAAGTCCAGCCAACACCAACACAACTACTAACAGATGCAAACACACACACAAATCCAGCCACATGAACACACACCTGCACAGCCACAATAACCCCACAGCTGCAATAACTCCCCCACACAACCACTGCAGAAAACCAGACATACACAAAAACACACAGAAATAGACACACACACACACACCATCCCCATTCTGTACACACACCTTGGGTCACTCACTGTGACACTGACCACTTCAATTGGATGGGGGGCCCAGCACCGTGGCTATTCCCTGCCCTCCAGGGCTTGTGTAGGTGGCAGAGTGAGGCCACAGGAGGCACGATCCAGTGCCAGCCAAGGGGGGCTTAGAGGTGGGGAGGGGGGCTGTGGTTTCTGCATCACCTGGTTCCTGGCACAGGCTCCTTCCAGGATTTGCAGTTCTTACCCCATCAGAACTTCCTGCTCAGCCCCCTCCTGCTGTGCAAGATGGTTGGGGGGGGGGGAGATGGGAACTTGTGAAGGTTTTTATTCTTCCTCTGAATCATGTAGCACTGGCCACTGTTGGTGATAGGATACCTTATAGGCCCACTGACCTATTTTGCTATGGAAAATCCTATGGTATATTAGATAGTGAAGTACATTATGCAGGGGAACAGGATTACACCTTTCACCAAAGCATCCAGAATTGGCCACTGTCTGAGGCAGAATATCAGCTAAAATAGACCTCAGAAAGTTCTGGTGTGGCATACTGTAATGTTCTATAATAGAAGATTGAAGAAGTAGACACATTTGTTTTGCCTCCCTCTGAAGCATTCAGCATTAGACACTATTGGAGATAGGACAGCAGACAAAATGGACTATTCATCTATTCCACCGCATGGTAGTGGTGTTAGCCAAATAGGCTCGTTCCCCCTGGAGCGTTCCCAATTACCCCAAGGAGGCACGGAGAGACAGGGGGACGGTTACCAGATTCTTTATTCGGTCAGCTGAGCGGGTGTCTTTCTCGGCTCGTGCCTGAGAAGGAGCACACTATACAGGCACGAAGCATGTTCTTTTATACCTACGAACAAACGACTTAGCATGTCAAATTCTGCTAACCCATGCATTCTTTACATTTGTGTCTTGGTAGAAATTAGGGACCACCTGTTCGCCTCCCCCCTTTCTTAACATCCTCTCCCATGGGCAGGCACATTTGTTTAACTCATTCCCATTTTTGGTATACAATACATATATATCTTGTGTCCATGTAATTTTGGACGGGGGTAGCAAATGGAAAAACAAGCGGGGAAAATGACAAATGCCTGAGGATATATTTGGCTTAAGCATATATCTGGCCTTATTTGGCTTAAGCATATATCTGGCCTTATTTGGCTTAAGCATATATCTGGCCCTTTTGTCTAACAATTCCCCCCTAAAAAGCAATTTGAGAGCCTTACGGCCCCCAGTCTTCAGCTTTTACTGGCTGATACATTGCCATCATCCGTTGATGTATCATTCGATTCACCACTCGTCGGACCAAGGTAACTACACAGGGAGCGAAGCAAGCTAGGGTTAATAGGGTTGTAATAAAGAATACAAAGAGAAAAACCTTCTCGGAGCCATCCTAGTTGCGGCAACCAGGATGTAAACCAATCTGTATTCCACCCACCCCAGGTTTGGACCGGGACGTGGGCTAACTTCCTCAATTCCTTTGTTATTTGTTTTACTGCTTTTCCATTGTCATCTATTTGTAAGCAGCAGTTAGACTCGTTTAACTTTGCACAGATTCCTCCTTCCTCTGCCAACAAATAATCAAGAGCTAGATGATGCTGATAGATCACATTTCTCATCTGAGTGGACTGATCGGCTAAGAGATCAAGAGCCTCAGCCGTCTGATTAGTTATTATTTCCAAGATAGCTTGCAGCCTGATTATCCGATTTAAGTTGTAAATGGGCTCTCTTGCCCCTGCGATCCATTCATTTGGATTCCATGTAGCTGGCCCATAATGTTTTATAATTCTCTCAGGGGGCCATTCCTGAGCTCCCCACGTTTGGGAGCTTCCAACGGTCAATGAGGAATCCACAGACCGCCTCTCCCTAATCAGATCATCGTACACCTTGACTCCCAATTTGCCTCCCTGTACCTGGGGTAGCAGGAAGAACAAGGGCCTAATGTAGCCGACGTAACATATTCCTGACCAATTTGGGGGCAGTCTTCGATAAGCGTATTGCCCACATATCCAATAGTGACCCTTTAGGGCCCAATTTCCTTTTGCAAAGGGGCCCTCCCAAGTCTCGGGGTAGTCCTCGGGGCCCGGCTCTTCATAGTATAAAGAGTTACCCATCTCTAGGGGACCCCCTAGTACGATGGACGTACCTTCGGGATTGCAATATTCACATTTCCACGCCCCAGCCCCTTCCCTCCAACCACAATTACAACCGAATTTAGGGCTATTGGTTGTAGACCAGAAATGGTTAAAATGGGTTACCCGAGTTCCATTAGAGTGTTGCCATGCCCACTGGTACCAGCGTACCACATGGTCCTTACTGATGGTGTTGTCGCGCTGGCAACTTATAAAGAGGGCATCAAAGAACCCATCCAGTCCTACGGCCTTACAACCCTCGCCAGTATGCTGTTGGTAGGAACATTGTACCCAGCTATGATTAGTGAGTTGTACGTGGGTGTCGTTCCATCGCCCTTGATATTTAGAACAGTCATACGTGTGGCAACTAGGGTGATCGTGGCAGTCAAACCCTAGAGATAAGGTCCAGTCACATTGGCTTTCTCCCACATACACTCCCTCTTGTCGAGTACGATTGAGACAGAGGATCCCTGTTCCAGAAGAATAGAGGCGCCAAGGACTGCTATCCTCAGTCCAATGTCCCATTCCATCATGGACTATACTCAAGTTACTGATCCACCATTTAGCTTGTACCGGCTGGGCTACCCAAGGCCACTCATTCCAATCCCCTGGACCCCCACAAACCCAGCAGCTGCTAAGATTAAAGGAATTAGCTATTGTCTCCCCTAGTTGCACAAACCTATTTTCCCAATCAGAGTAACAGTGCGAATATACAAACAATAGTATCAATAGTAAATGCATTCTCGTTTTCTCTTAAACAATCCTTTTAGTCCATCTAGTCCTTGATATTCCCAGACGGTGTCTTCGCCCGTGCCACCCCGGGCCTCCGGAGCCGGGGCGGACAGAGGGCTGATGTCCTCTTCTGTTGAGTCGGTTTCCAGGTTTGGGTTCAGGAACCGCTTAACCCGTGTGTGGTGTGTCCATTTGTCGCTCCCGAGGACTTTAACCGCGGCTTGGCTGATGAGCGAAACAGTGTGTGGACCGTCCCACCTCGGCGTGAGAGGGTCACGCTTCCACTTTTTGATAAGGACCTGGTCACCGATCCGGAATGGATGCACGGTCTGGTCCAAGGGAAGGGCCTGGAAAGGCGCCGCGTATCGATGCAGCTGTAACAAAACAGATTGCAACCCGGAAACCTGTTTCCATAGTAAGTCATTTCCCACTTCCCAGGTTACGTCCTCCCGGAACCCTGGGATGAGTACTCGGGGAGGAAACCCAAAGACCAGCTCAAAGGGTGAAAGTTTAAGACCCTTTCGCGGGGCCCTCCGAATGCGGGTGAGGGCGAGTGGCAAAGCATCGAGCCACTTTAAGTTAGATTCTGTGCATATTTTAGTAAGAGTATCTTTGAGAGTTCTATTCATCCTTTCCACTTGACCCGAGCTCTGCGGCCTCCAGGGTGTATGTAGTTTCCACTGTATGCCGAGAGCCTGGGACACCTGCTGGACCACTTGTGAAACAAAGTGGCTTCCCCTATCAGACTCAATTACTTCGGGGAGATGGAAACGAGGAAGTATTTCTTGTACCAGGGCCTTGGTGACAGCCGGGCCTGACAATGCCGGGTGGGGTAACATTCCACCCATCCGGTAAGTTGATCAACAAATACAAGCAGGTATTTATAGCCCCTGCAAGGGGCACCTCAGCGAAGTCAACTTGCCACCTTTGAAAAGGGAACATAGCCCATGGTCGGCCTCCCATCGGGGCAGGAGGGCCACATCCCTTCTGGTTTGTTTGCTGACAGACGGCACAGTTATTAACAATTCTCTGGGCCTCCATGTGCATACCCAGCCCCTTGAGGGATCTGGCGGCTAAATCAACCATTGCCCCAGACCCCAAATGTCCCTCTTTATGCAAGAGCCGGAAGATTTCCTGGAGTACTGGCCTGGGGACAAAAACCTCTCCCCCAGGCAGTCTCCACCATCCAGAGGAAACCTGCCGGCCTCCCGCAGCCTGGGCTTGACCTATCTCCTCGGCCGTGTATTGGGGAGGAGGGGTTTTAGCCTCGGTATCCTGAACCATGAGAAGCCATAAGGCCCCGTCTCGGGCGGCCTCCTTCGCGGCCTGATCAGCTAGCTGGTTATACCTCCGTTGTTCGGCCTCTGGGGCTTTCCCATGGGCACGCACATGTATCACGGCAACCTGGAGAGGGAGCATTAGGGCCTCGAGCAACATTTTAATGAGGCTCCCATGTGCAATCTTTTGGCCTGAGGCCGTAATGAATCCTCTTTCTCTCCACAGGGTCCCATGTGCATGCACTACCATATAGGCATACCGACTGTCAGTATACAAGTTAAGGGTTTTCCCGGCTCCCAAGCGGAGATCTTCAATGAGAGCCACTAGTTCTGCTGCCTGAGCAGATAAGTTGGGGCTGAGTTTAAATTTGTGTATCCCTTTATCCTTAATCACTACTGCCGCCCCAGTAAATCGCTTGCCATTTACCACATAACTAGACCCGTCAACATATCCCTCAACATCGGGGTTGGGCCAGGGCAGGTCTGAGAGATCAGATCGGGGTTTGGTCTCTTGTTGTAAGACTTCAATACAGTCATGAATAGGACCGGCCTCAGAGGAGGCCTGAGGGTCGGGCAGTAGAGTGGCCGGGTTAAGGGAACTGACTGTCTTAAAGGTCAGTTTGGGGGCCAACAGGAGCCCCACTTCATATCTAGTATGTCGACTGGGGTTTAGATGCTTTTCCCCAGCACCAGTTCCCAGTATCTGAGGCACCCCGTGGGGGACCACAACTTCAGTATCTCCACCCAGGGTTAATTTTTCGGCTTCCTGTACGAGGAGGGCGGTTGCCGCTACGGCCCGTAAACAGGCAGGCCATCCCTTGGCGACGGGGTCCAAGACTTTTGAATAGTACCCAATGGGTCGCCAGGTTGGCCCTGACCTCTGGCACAGGACTCCAGCTGCCACCCCTCTCCTTTCATGAACGTATAGGGTGAATGGCTTTCGGGAATCTGGGAGAGCCAGAGCAGGAGGCTGAACCAAGGCTTCTTTAAGCTCTCGAAATGCTTTTTCCATTTCCTTGGTCCATACCCAGTGAAGCAAACCTTCCTTAGTTAGGGACTCATATAATGGTTTAGCTTTTCCCCCATAGTCAGGAATCCAGAGTCGACAAAAGCCGGTCAGTCCCAGAAATGCTCTTAATTCTCGGGGGTTCCGGGGCTGAGGGCTGTCGAGTATAACCTGAATTCTTTCTTTCCCCAAACTGCGACTCCCTTGGCAGAGGTGATACCCGAGGAAGGTGACCTGTTGCTTAACTAATTGAGCTTTCTCCCGTGAAACTTTATATCCTTGTTCCCCAAGGTAATTAAGGAGCTCTATTGTGTGTTCTTTACATGCTGCCTCTGTTTCAGTACTTAAGAGTAGATCATCACAATATTGAACTATGTTACATGCAGGGTGGTTAGCTAGGAATGGGGCCAGGTCCCTTTTTAGCTGGCTGCCAAAAATCTCAGGCCACAGGTAAGCCCCTGTGGGACAACGGTCCAGAGATATTGGGCCTTGTAGTGGGTGTCCGGATCCTCCCATTCAAAAGCAAACAACTTTTGAGATTCTAAATCAAGGGGAATGGAAAAGAAGGCGTCTTTTAAATCTATTACCGAGAACCAGCCGTGGTCTTTAGGTACTTGGCCTAAAATCGTATGGGGATTTGGGACAACTGGGTAGGGGGCTTCTATTAGTTTGTTAATCTGTCTCAGGTCCTGGACCAATCGATACTGTCCATTAGGCTTAGGCACTCCCATTATCGGACTGTTGTATGGGGATGTGCCTTCTCTTAGCCATCCACACTGCAGGAATTTTTGAATCAGAGGTTTCAGCCCGATTCGAATGGTTAACTTAAGGGGGTATTGTCGAATTCGGGCCGGGCTACTTCCCGCCTTAAGGGAGATTCGCACTGGTGCAGCATTCTTAGCTCGGGCAGTCCCTCCCTCCTCCGCCCAAACCTCAGAGTTAACCCCCGGCAGCTGGCTCTCGCCACTCTCCTGACATTCCGAGGAGTGATTTCCAGCACTTATGAGAGCCATCTGGTAGTTAGAGGTTTGTTGCTTCGGGATTCTAACTTCCATTTTCCCGTTCTCGAACGAGATCTCCGCCTGTAATTTAGTGAGGATGTCTCGTCCGAGCAATGCTATGGGGCAAGAGGGACTGCAAACAAACTGGTGAGAGATTTGTTGATCCCCGACTTTTACTAGGAGAGGGAGAGTTTTTTCCAAAACTGTGATCTGCCCCTCAATCCCTTGAACAATTGCACTTCCCTGTGTTCTACCCCGGGGAGCCTTATTGAGGGGGAGTAGACTAAGGGTAGCCCCAGTATCGATTAGGGCTTCAATTGGGCGGCCCCCCTCCACTTTAATTTTTACCGTGGGATCCAAGCTGGCAGCTTGTGCTGCCAGGAGGGGCCGCTGGGTCCCCCGGCCCCCCTATGGGGAAGATCTCTCTCCTGAAAGTTCTGTACCGTTGTAGTAAACGGGGGAGGGAAAAACCCTGTCCGTGTACTCTTTTCCTTTGGCATGTCGCCGGGGGCATTCGTTTTTCCAATGTCCCTCCTCCTTACAGATAGCACATTGATTTCGCCCTAAACGGGGACCCTTTCCCCTACTCTTACTCGGTGGCCCCGGTCGTCCTTTAGCCTTGCCCCCCTTCTCCTCATTTCCCTCCCTTAGGGCCAGTGCCAAAACGCGGGCCCCTTTCTTTCGTTCCTCATCGTCTCTGCGATCATAAACCTTTATTGCAATCTCTAAAAGCTCCCTTATATTTTTACCCGATGCCCTCCAATTTTTGCAACTTTTTCCTGAGGTCCTCATAAGATTGTCCAATGAAGAGGGGAATCAACACCTGCTTTCCATTAGCACTGTCCGGATCAATGTCTGTGTATTTCTTACAAGTGTTACACAGACGTTCATAAAAGGCAGCTGGATTCTCACTCTTTTCCTGTCGAACATTATACAGCTTAGCCCAATTTGGTGTTTTTCTAATACAGCGCTTCATGCCCTGTACTACAGCGGCGGCATAGTTGCGGTGCTTATCTAAGTCACTGCTACCATGCCCCCAATCAGGAGGGCTTTCTGGCAATAGTTCTGCCAGCTTGGCTGCGTTTTTTTCTGTCTCTTCTAGCTGTTCACGGGCTTTTAAGAAGACTAAACGCCTTTCCTCGGCAGTGAGTAGGGTATTTAGAGCTACTCATATCGCCCCAGGTAGGATTATGGGCTGAGATCAAGGTCTCGAATACTGTTGTTAGCGGGGCTGGATCCTCCGAAAACGGGGGATTCTGGTGCTTCCAATTATATAAATCACTGCTAGTGAAGGGGACATAAAGCATAGTAAGTTGACCGTTTGAGGTCAAAGTCTCCCTTAAGGGCATCGTGTACGAGCGAGTAAGGGTTACTTGAGTGTCCCCAGGTGTATAATTGGGTGCCATTTTCCGCACCCTCTTTTTGGGGGTCATTGTGGGACCAGGGTAAACCGTCACCTTGTTTTCAGGGTTACAATCGGGAGCTGAGCTCCCGTCCCTCTTCACCTGGATTTCTCCAGAGTCAGCTCCACTCTTAGGCTTGTTCCTAAGGCGGCTGGCAATTGGGGAGGGCTCCTGATCGGAAAAGTCCTGATCAGAGTTGGTATCCTCTCCTGTGTCTAGGGAATTACTCGCAGGGGGTGGGCTGTCTGCTATGACCGGGAGGCCAGGATACAAAGGGGGAGGAGGCATATAATCAGGGGCAGAAGGAATTATAGTTGGCGGACAAGATTTCTTAACGGGGGGACCGGGCTTTTTAACGGGGGCACGGGCCATCAGAGTTTTAAGATTTTGTGTTCTACATTTTTGCAACCATGGGGGAGGGTTGGCCACGAGATCCTGCCAAATATCTATATAAGGATATTGATCCCAATTGCCATTCCGGGTCACAGTGCTATGCACAGCTTGTACGATCTCTGGTTTGAGTGTTCCCCCCTCGGGCCATTCCACCCCGAGTGATGCCCATTCCAGAGTACAGAACTTTATAAGATTGTCCTTACATAATACAATGCCATAATCAGCCTGGCGTCTAAACGCTTTCCAATTATTCAACATACACCCTAGGGGTGTCCCAAGAAAGGTGCTTTGAGAGGACCCCATTATATTTTGACCTGATCTATTAGAGGGAAAGAAGAAGAGGAGTATCATTCATTCAGGGTTCCACTGGGTCACGAGGTTCGGCTGACCCCCCTTGCGATCAAGATTTTCTGGTCATCGAGTTTCCTCTCGCAGAAATCTTGGGGCGGCTAGGATCAGCTTAAGTCCCAGACCTGGTCAGCGGCATTCACTCCTTTCATACACACACAGGTTCCCTAACTGCCTACTCAAATGATTATAATTTCGGTTTCCAACAAAACATTAATAGAAAGAACAAGAAAACTGTTGTCAAAAACAGGATCAATCCCTGGGGTTGTTCCAAGTCCCAGTAATTGCCCAGAACAGCCCACGAACTGGTGGAGTTAGTCATTGGCAAGTAATCATTTAACAAGGAACATTACACATTTGATATAACAACATAGCATACTGCAGTCCACTATCCCATGCACGTGCTACCTAGAGGGTTCCCGTGTCCAACCTACACTGCAGGGGCGCTCCTGTTAGGTATTATACCTCAAACCCGACAGGCAAACGCACTTACCGCCTGGAGTGGCCGCGTCCGGCAGTTGGACTCCCCTCTGCTTCGTCCGCCCTGCTTCCGTGACCTGTGGAGTTCTCTATAGAGGGGGCGCAGCCGTCCCGGCCGATTGAGGCGACCTGGAGCTCGAGCAAACCACAGCCCGAGGTGGCCACTCTCCTAGGTCGTCCTCAGCCGCCGGTCAAGCGCCCCCTACAGGGAGAGAAGTCCCTTCGTGGTCGCCATTGTTAGCCAAATAGGCTCGTTCCCCCTGGAGCGTTCCCAATTACCCCAAGGAGGCACGGAGAGACAGGGGGACGGTTACCAGATTCTTTATTCGGTCAGCTGAGCGGGTGTCTTTCTCGGCTCGTGCCTGAGAAGGAGCACACTATACAGGCACGAAGCATGTTCTTTTATACCTACGAACAAACGACTTAGCATGTCAAATTCTGCTAACCCATGCATTCTTTACATTTGTGTCTTGGTAGAAATTAGGGACCACCTGTTCGCCTCCCCCCTTTCTTAACATCCTCTCCCATGGGCAGGCACATTTGTTTAACTCATTCCCATTTTTGGTATACAATACATATATATCTTGTGTCCATGTAATTTTGGACGGGGGTAGCAAATGGAAAAACAAGCGGGGAAAATGACAAATGCCTGAGGATATATTTGGCTTAAGCATATATCTGGCCTTATTTGGCTTAAGCATATATCTGGCCTTATTTGGCTTAAGCATATATCTGGCCCTTTTGTCTAACAGTGGTAATAATGATTGGTAGATTATCTACAGTGCTTTTCATTAGATTGCTGAGTGCTTTACAGAAGAGGTCAGTATCATTTTCCCCATTTTATAGATAGGGGAACTGAGGCATGAGATGCCGTGACTTGTCCGCGGTCACCATGGTAGGCCCGTGAGACAAACCAGGTCTTCTGAGTCCCAGTCTAGTGCTCTAACCACTAACCACACTGCCTCCCGTATGGTTTGGTATTACACAGTGAGATGCAAACAGTGCATGATCGCCATTAAAATATCATGTATTAGCCATTGTTGGAAATGAACCCACACTACTTAAACAACTGATTTATCCCTTTATGGAGAAGCCTATGGTATGATATTGCACAGTAGGATACATAGGAATTAAACAGCTGTGTCCTGGCCACTGGTGAAGACAGGATACTAGGTTAGATGCGTCAGTGGCTGATCCACTGTCAGTACTTCTAGTCTGGCATGGTGGGTGAAGTATGTGATGATGGAGAGGTGGGGTGCATTACACTTTTCTGGGAAGCAGTGTTACTCAATCTCTTCACATTAGCAACTCCTTATTCAACGCGAAATTGTTTTGTGACTATTCCCCAGACATTTACTATTGAAAAGTAAAATAAACAAACAAAAACAAACCAATGGTAATATATTTAATCTGTGCCTGTACTTGTTTTCAAAGGTTGACCGAGAACACTTGACCTTGAAGAGTACGGACGAGCAGGCAGTGGGAGAGGGGCTTTTTTTTTTGCCTTTAATAATTAATAATACATAGCTCTTATATACAATAAACTCAGGCCGACCTAGCTACATCACTCAGGGAAGTGAGACGTTTGGTCCCTCTTCCCCCCATGCCGTGGCTATGCCAACCTATGCCCTGGTGTAGACAGGGCTCTGTGATTGAAGAATTCTTCCCAGCTGCCTGCCTGGGGTGGGGTTATGGGGTGCGGAACAATGTTTATGGTGGGGTGCTGAGAGCCACTGAACCAAACTGTAAATCCCGTCTATAATGGAACCACTGCAAGTCAGGGTGCTGCAGCCCCCCCCCCCCGCAGTTCCAGCACCTATGGGTGAGGATGGCTGACTACAGCGACTGAAGGACCCCTCTGGCCGCCGCAGCGTCTACACCACCGGCGCCCAGCGACACGCTGCAGGGACTGGGGGGTGAGGGGGAGCAGGGCCTTGGCATCAGCCCCAGGCAGCGGGGAGGGGGCAGGGAGAGGGGCACCACGGGACGGGCGGAGGGCTCCGGGGCGTGGCTGTAGCGCCACTGGGGTCCTGAAGCCCCGGCCTGGGCCGCGCGTCTCTCATTGGGCCCCTTGGACTCCCGGCCCCGCCCACAGCTAAGCCGCCGTTTTGTTTCCCTGCCCCGCGCTCCCCCCGCGGCCGCGGCTCCCGCCTAGGCAACGAGCGCGGCCAGCTCCGCGATCGGGTCGGACTCTCGCCTCCCTCCCTCCCTCCCCGGTTCGGAATATGCAAATACAGCCACGCTGTGATACGATTGGTTAAATTACCGGCCCACCCGCCGGCGTCAAGTTCCCTTTATGCAAATACAGCGGCATCCTGGAGCTCTGATTGGAGCCCGCCCTCCCTCCGCTCCACCCCGTCCGGCCGCCGGGCCCCGGCATGAAGGTTGGGGAACGCGGCCGGCCGGCCCGCCTCCTTCCTGTGTGCGTCACTGAGGGGGCGTGCTCCGCTCGCCGCGATTGGCTCCTGCCGGGGGAGGCGCGGCAGGATTGGCCGGCGGGCGGGAAGGGGCGTGGTATATAAAGTGAGGCGGGGCCGGGGGCCGCTCTCTAGGCTGCAGCTTCGCTTTCGCTTTCTCCGCCTGCCGGAGCCGCTGGCGCTGGCCGGGTAGGAGCGGGGCCTTGTCTGGCGGGTACCCGCGAGCGGCCGCGGCCCGGCCGGGCTCTCGGGGGGGGGCGGTCGCGGGTCAGTGCTGCCCGGGGGGGGGGCACCACCTGGGGCGGGAGCGGGGCCCGACGCAGGGGGTGGCGAGAGCGCAAGCGCTAGAGCGCCGGGCTTCCCTGCCATGTGATGCGGTGGGGGATGCTGGGACATGTAGTCCAAGGGCCTGGCCCACCTGTGGTCTGTGTGAAGTGATGCATGCTGGGGTCTTCACACCCCCGCTTTGATTCCTGGCTGCTGCTTTGGGGCAGTATGGAGACTTCGCTTCCCAGCATGCACTGTGCCCCCTTATCCCATGGGGCTGGAATGACCTGCTGCTGCCTGCCGGGAGGTTCGCTCTGCAGAGCAGGATTCAATTCCAGCTACGTTTTTTCCATCCCGTCATCTTTTGTTGGCCAAATGGCTCAAATTACAACATGTAATACAGGATTCTGTACCCTAGGCATGGACTGTGGCTTGTCTACCGGACTAAAAGGCCATGTGACCTTAAGGTTGAGCTGTAAATGTAGACTTCATGAGTCATTTAGCTACTGGCAATGTGACATCCTGCCTCCTCCCAGAGCATAGACCCCCCTCCCCTTCATCCCCCCTCCTTCCCCCTCCTGCAGCGCCACATCCCCAAAAAAAAAAAAAAACTTGTAAGGGACTTTGTCCTATCAGATAAGCTTTTTTGGTTCCCTCTGAGGCCACATGGTATCCTGTGCATGTTGTGTGCCTTTGTTCTAGTAGCTACTCTGCAACTCAACTCCACGTTAATTATTGATACTTTGCACGTAAGCAAATAGAAACATGAGCTACTAAACTCATGAAGTTTAAATCTTGCTACTGTTGCTAATGTTTTTAGTTTTTTTTAAAAAGGAAAACATTAGTTCCACTAACTTCTATCTTGTACCTGATGTAGGTCATTTTTAAACATGGGCTAACAAACTGAAGTGTTTGCATGTGTAGTAAACAAGCTTCTTATTACAGGCAAAATGTCTAAGGGGCCAGCAGTTGGAATTGATCTTGGCACCACGTATTCCTGTCTTGGTGTCTTCCAACATGGCAAGGTGGAAATCCTTACCAATGATCAGGGTAACAGGACCACGCCAAGTTATGTTGCCTTCACAGATACAGAGAGGCTGATTGGCGATGCTGCAAAAAACCAAGCTTCAAGGAATCCTACTAACACAGTCTTTGGTAAGAAAAATGAAATGAGACTTTAAAACTGAGATCAGAGTACTTCAATCGTGTAACCATTAAACTGAATAAAGTTGCTGTATCATTGCTTAGCTAGCATAAAGTGTATAGCTCTTCAGCATGTTACAGGGTATAGCATCATGCAGAATTGGGCTCTCTAATTTGGATGTAGATGGAAGTTAGAGGCCTCGCTTCTCCATTGTTTCCATTTTGGCATCAGTTTAGGTAGCAGTGTATTTGCTTTCGATGAACACATTCTGGGAATGGAGGAACAAATGCCATCTTTTTTACAGCACATCCTGTTGTGCAGGTTGGTGCTCAAATTGGCATGAGGCATAAGTTATTTAGACTCCAAGTTTGATTCATAGTCCTTAAGCTAAAATGATCCTAGTTAATTATTATTTTCAGCTTTCATTGAGTTCAGCTGTTCCATTTTAATTAGTATACAGTTGGACTTTAAATCAGTGGTTTTCAACCTGTAATCTGCAGACTGCCTAAGATATCCAGAGCAGTCTGCACATCCAAGGTTGAAAACTACTGCTCTAAATCATGCAACCTCCGTTTACCCTATAAAGTGGAGATTTTTGCTGTTGTCCTGATACTAGTAGATAGGATGGCTTAAATGTGCTCATACCATGGCAGGAGTTAAGTCTCCATAATTCCAGTGACCAAAATAGCTAGATATTTGGGGAGCGGAGTTATTGTGGGAGTTGCCTCATGTTAACTTAGACACAGGACATAACTGAAATGCTAATGACAGCATGTGTTTGTAGAATGATGAATTGGAGTTGTTACTGATAATAGTTAACCCTTTTCAGGTGCAAAGCGGCTGATTGGTCGTAGATTTGATGATGCTGTTGTCCAGTCTGACATGAAACATTGGCCTTTCACTGTTGTGAATGATGCTGGCAGGCCAAAAGTCCAGGTCAACTACAAAGGGAAGACCAAAAGCTTCTACCCAGAGGAAATATCTTCCATGGTATTGACTAAGATGAAGGAGATTGCAGAAGCATACCTTGGGAAGGTGAGATTAAGAGCTGAGTTTACTCAGCTAACTCTCCTAGAATTTAAGGGGTTAATAGTTTCAAACCTAGCTTGAGCTTGATTTCATCTACCATGTAGATGAAAGTCTCAGATGATTCTGACTTCTTTCTCCTGCCCATAGACTGTTACCAATGCTGTGGTCACAGTACCAGCCAGCTTTAATGACTCCCAGCGCCAGGCCACACAAAGATGCTGGAACCATTGCAGGTCTCATTGTGCTCCGGATCATCAATGAACCGACAGCTGCTGCTATTGCTTATGCTTTGGACAAGAAGGTGAACAAGCTGTACTATAACACAGCTAAACAGCATAGTAGATTGTTGTTAATCAGTTCAATATTGGTGAGATGTAACATCAGTAACAAAACTCTCTATTCCTTACAGGTTGGAGCTGAAAGGAATGTCCTGATCTTTGATCTTGGTGGTGGCACTTTTAATGTTTCAATCCTCACTATTGAGGATGGCCTCTTTGAAGTAAAGTCAACTGCAGGTAATAACCACTTGGGTGGGGAGGACTTTGATAACCGCATGGTCAATCATTTCATTGCTGAATTCAAGCACAAGCACAAGAAGGATATTACCGAGAACAAGAGAGCAGTTCGCCGTCTCCGCACAGCTTGTGAACATGCAAAGCGTACCCTCTCCTCTAGCACTCGGGCTAGTATTGAGATTGACACTCTCTATGAGGACATTGATTTTTACACCTCGATTACCAGAGCTCGTTTTGAAGAGTTAAATGCTGATCTGTTCCGTGGCACTCTGGATCCTGTGGAGAAGGCCCTGCAGGATGCCAGACTAGACAAATCACAGATCCATGATATTGTACTGGTTGGTGGGTCCACCCAAGTCCCCAAGATTCAGCAACTGCTCCAGGATTTCTTCAGTGGCAAAGAGTTGAACAAGAGCATCAATCCTGATGAAGCTGTGGCTTACGGTGCAGGTAACTCATTCCCCCAATAACTTTTTTGGCTTGTAATGCCAGGTTTGATCATGGGTATAGATGTATGTAAAGTCTGCAAAAGACTAACACAGCACTCAAGCCATGGCTAGTAAGCGATCGTCTCCCAGGTTTACACTTAAATGTTGGTGACCTGTGGATCACAATGGCATCAGTGAGAAATCACTTACACTTAGTTGAATACTGTGCATATTTCTTAAATCCTATTGGATAGCATCTTTCCAGTTCACTTGCGTTGATGAATTTGGTTCCAAATTCATCCATACTTTCCACCAGAAGTGGACTGATAGTTAAAATCTTCCGTGAATGTCCGAGCGAGTTAAAAGAAACCTGTCTTTCCAGTGACAGTATTTTACTTTGTAGTGTCTTCACACAGCTTCTTTTTTTTTTTTCCAGCTGTTCAGGCTGCCATCTTGTGTGGCGACAAGTCTGAGAATGTAGCAGACCTGCTGCTGGTGGATGTCACTCCTCTGTCTCTTGGTATCGAAACAGCTGGACGTGTCATGACGGTCCTGATCAAGCGAAACACTAGAATCCCCATCGAGCAGACTCAGACATTCTCCACTTACTCTGACAACCAGCCTAGTTTTCTGATTCAAGTATGTATCTGGGCTGGAGTAATATTCTTCAAATGGTTAAGGGCTGCTACTCAATTCCCTTCAGTCTCTGTACTGCAACAAAACTAGCATAATCTGGTCTCAGGTACTGAGAACCTCCAGTTTAAACTTCAAACTCCTCTTGTAAGGAAGTACTGTACTTGTAATGGAAGTTATCTGCTGATGAGTGCGCAGGTCAATCTCGGTGAGTAGACTCTCTCTTAAGGCATGGTAGGTTTTGAAGAATCCCTTCCCTGTTTGAGAGTTGATTTGTGAAGGAGTAACTTACGGCTGCTATGATAACATTCCAAAAATCATTTGTAGCTTCTACTAGAGGTTGAAAAACCCATGTTGGCTCAAAGTACCTTCCTTGGATGTCTGAGCGACCATAACACATACTTCACTTGACTTCCTGATCCTCAGGAAAATACTAGTTTGCAAGTAACACAGATTAAACTTCATATAGCAAAATACTTACACTCATCTTGCTGGCCCTTGTTTCTTCTCCGCCCTGCCCCCACCCCCGGCCAGGTCTATGAAGGGGAGAGAACCATGACAAAAGACAACAACTTGCTGGGCAAGCTTGAGCTGACTGGCATCCGTCCAGCTCCAAGGGGTGTACCTCAACTTGAAGTAACATTTGATATTGATGCCAATGGCCTCCTTAATGTGTCTGCTGTGGACAAGAGTACTGGCAAGGAGAACAAGATCACAATTACCAATGACAAAGGTAGGCAGTGCATAGTCCAGGTGGGGTGGGGGAGGGGATGCAAGAGGGCTGCAGTAGTTTGTAGGACTGCATAATGTCACCTGAAGTGGGTGGGTGAGTGCATATACCAGTGATTCGTAGAATGGAAGGCCAATCTTATTGCTCTAGGGGTACTGGAACCACCAACTCCAGCTCCTTTCCCAGAACAACCACCACCTTGCTGGGGTGTACCCCAAGCTAAAGCAGCTGCCTGGTCACCCATTCATGCTGATGAGGAATGTTAAAACCATGTTGCAAATTACACAGGCATTACAGTCTGATAAAACCTTAACATTGGCTTGTTTTTTGTTTTGTATTTGTTCCTCTCATCTTCAGGGATACAGTGGTTCTCCATACTGTACACTCCAAAAAGGAAGTATGGGTTGATGTAGATAGTTTGAAGCCTAAAAATCTCATTCCATGAGTACAATATTTCTTATAGTAATGTGGCCTACAAACTTAATCCAACTGACTTACCGTATCTTACAGGTCGCTTAAGCAAGAAAGACATTGAACGCATGGTCCAGGAAGCAGAGAAATACAAAGCAGAAGATAAGAAACAGCTTGATAAGGTGTCTTCCAAGAATTCTCTAGAATCCTATGCTTTCAATATGAAGGCCACTGTTGAAGATGAGAAGCTCCAGGGCAAGATCAGTGATGAGGACAAACAGAAAATCCTAGACAAATGCAATGAAATTATCAACTGGGTGGATAACAATCAGGTATGTGAAAATTATAGCTCCATGAGAAGAATTTTCATCATCCAAAAACTGGAATTAAAAGCTCCAACAAAGCTTCCTGACTCATTTTAACCTGACAAGGAACACACTTATCGAAGTGTGCAGCAACAGATGGGCAAGTCTCCTGCCATTGTAATCTTAACTAGTGTCTTTTTGTATTGTAATGGCTTACAGAAGGCAGCAGTACCAAAATCCAAGGTGGGATCCTAGTTTCTATGGGCAGGCTGTAGCTATTGGCCTAGATTGAGTGACAGGAGATAGCTAATGGTCGCTATGACGAGAGTGACACCAAAGCCATTCGTAGTTTCCACCAGCAGTCGAAAGACTTGTGTTGGCTTAAAGTACCTTTCTTGGATGTCTGAGTGACCATAAAATCTTTCTAAAAGACTTGCCTTAATAAATGGATTTCTCCTGGTGGTACAAGATACAATGTCAGATCAGATTCTAGTTACCAACTCAGCTAAAAGAAAGGGATTCCTGAATATTTCCTTTCCTGAGTGGACATCTTGCACTCATGAATTGAATTAAAAAGCAATTCCTTGCCAAAACTGCTCTGACTGTCTCTTTGACTGGCCTATAAGATGTTAACGCTGTAGATTACATAGGTTCCAAGCTCTTTAGCAGTGGTTACTGTTAATCTGTAGCTTTCCTGCTTAATTTTTTGTCCATATTTACACTTTGTTCTAGATTCTGAATTCCTCTATGTAGCTTGTCAAATGCCTAGCTTGGCATACTACTCTCCCCCACCTATCCTTGTCACCCAGGCAAGCGGAAATTGACTAATAGTGCAAGCCTCCCCCACCCCACATGGGGTTTGCATAAAGTACACTGTGGCTTAAGCTGCCATCTTAACCCTGACCCAAGGTAAATGGGAAAATATAAGCAGTAGGTTGGTTCTTGAGCTGGCTTTCCAGGGGCGCACTTGCAGTGAGTGTACAAATTGTTCTCTATATGTTCCAGGCTGCTGAGAGAGAAGAGTTTGAACATCAACAGAAGGAGCTGGCGAAGGTCTGCAACCCCATCATCACCAAGCTGTAGCAGAGTGCAGGAGGGATGCCTGGTGGCATGCCTGTTGCATTCCCTGGTGGTTGGAGCTGCCCGATCTGGAGGGGCCTCATCTGGACCTTGAGGAGGTGGATTAAATGCACAGGAAGCAACCTTCCACAGCTGGCTATTGTAATAAGAGGAGGCCCTGAAACAAAGCCTTGTATTAGAGGCCCAGTATGAAGCCCAAAGCCTGGACTAAAGTAATGGTCAAGACTTTACTAATGTAAAGCAAAGTTAAGCTGTGAGCCAGAGGCAGGCCCTGCTCACAGAAGCTGGCAAGGAAAGAGCAAGATACAGACCTAAAAGGTCCTGGACACCAGGTATCAGACCGTTCCAATACTTGCCCATTCCACACAGATAACAAGGAAGAGGCTGACCCATCCTGAAGATGGGCAAAGGGGTAATATGATGGATAGAGTTGTTTTGTTCATACCAACATGTGTACAAGGTGAGAGGCGGCACCTTGCTACGCAGAGGGGTTGTACCTCAATACGTCAGGACTGATGTATAACTTGTTTGTACCTGGGGATAAGAATGCATCCCTGGGGCAGTGGAGTGTCCTGCCACTGACTGAGCCGGTCCATTGTTGGGGCACATATTTGTAGTATGTCCTGTAGAGTCTGCTGGAAACTATTACTGTGCTTCGTTTGACAATAAACCTGGCCGGGTGCCTTATTAGAATCTGCGGTCCTTGGAAGTTCTCTCAGGGTCTGCTGTCAGCTCTCTGCAGAGCCAGGGTAGCACACAGAGGGAACATGCATGCAGCCAACTGATCTGAACATTGAACAGAGCAGAGTACCACACTGGTGGCATCTGACACCCAGGGGCGGCTCCAGGCCCCAGCACACCAAGCGGGTGTGGGGGGCACTCTGCCGCTGGTCCCGCGGCTCCCATGGACCTCCTACAGGCGTGCCGGCAGAGGGTCCGTGGGTCCCGCGGCTTCAGTGGACCTCCCGCAGGCATGCCGCTGTGCTTGGGGTGGCAAAATGTCTAAAGCCGCCCCTGCTGACAACAGCTATTTCTTAGCATCGAAGCAGTTGAAGAAAACTCCATTTGAGCTGCTATATAAATTGTTTCTGGGCATTTTAGGCATTCTAAATCCTTGAACATGTGCACAGGGATGGGAAGGTGAACACGATTGCACTTTATTAGAGGGGTATGTGTGTGTGTGTCCCACACCTATGTCTACGAACTTTTATGTAGCCTGATGCACAATAACGAATGGCATAGGGGTCTTCCCACAGATTAATTACACCACAAGAGAGTGATATGCGTACATACCTGTCATCAGTGTGTGCACACACGTGCACCTATGGATTAACTGTACTCTAATATTTCTGTGGGTGAGGAATGAAATCTTAAACTTTAAGTTTCAAGGGAATTAGGCTAAACTTGGTTTCCTTAAGTTTTATTCTTATTTTGTGTATTAGGTTTTGATTTAAGTTAGCCAAGTAAAACCCTAGTCAGCTTTAACAGCTCTTAGCATTTTCTAAGCACTGCATCCCTCACTTAAGAATTGAGAAACCTGAACTGCAAGGCTGGTCCTGTGTCTCTAACCACCAGGTTATCAAGGAAGGGTGTGAGTACATTAACCAAAACTTTGTTGCATATAATACTATATTCTCATATGTAACTTTTTAAATAGCAGTAATGCAATTGTAACTTTGTAACTTTTGAGTATTTTACCATTTACTTACTAATATTGATTTTAATAAAAAGTCTTTAAAGCTATATCTGTCTCAGTGTGAGTTTCCTGTCATACCCCTGAGGGTCCTTTATAAATTCTGTGCAGACTGATTCAGGACAAAACTTTGATCTTCTGATCAAACAGATTGGTGAGCCTACACCCATACTTAATTATTAAGATCAAATAAAATTACATTAATAAACTAAATTCCCATATTATCCAACTATATATTAGTACACCTTAAATCCGGCTACAGGCTGGTGAGCCAGCCAGGAGTCTCAAGGAGTGTGTGACAGGGATTCCAGGCATCCTTAGACCCCCTGAAAATCTCACCTGAGACATAAGTAAAGAGTTAAAGTTACAAGGAGTTAGAGAGCAAGAGTTGTGTGTCTTGCTAACTCACTGTTAAGAACACAGGAACCTGATTTCCTGTGGCTGCAGTTTGGCAGCAAGACCAGTATTTCCATTGTTTTGTGGTTTAACTTAGTTTTGATGTATCAGTTTTGAACCTTATCTTGCAAGATAAAGTAGTAGTGATGTTGTTAAATGTGTTTAAGGGGCTTTGCTGGAGGTTGAAGTTGTAACGAATGGTACCGATTAAAAATATAAGCAGTAGCACCGGGCCCGCTGACCCACACTGAGTGGTGGTGGGGCAGTTAATACATGGATTTATTAATTGCCACCAAGAGACTGCAATAACTCAGAACTTGTATAGTTCTTCAGTCCCCACAACTCTCCCAGGGTGCACCTCTGATCCATCTGCCTCAGTATCCCCAGTTGTTTGGCAGGTCCCGACAGAGGGGAAAAGACCTTTCAATCAGCTATGAGCCATCAAGGGAAGAGAGGGGAACATGCCCCCCCCCCCATCTTTTACTTGGGACTTATTGAACTAGGTAGAAAACCAGTTTGGGGTATTGTTTCCTCCTTCTGTGAAAGGATGCCTTCAGTTACAGAATAAAGCAACAGAACGTTCATTCTAGTTTATTACATAAGCTAGTGAAGTGTTAGAATTCAAATGAGTTCTATGTTGGGTTAAGGTGAGTGGAGTAAGGGCAAGAGTAGAGTCCGTTGGAATTGCCCATAGCATGGCTTTAGAAAACCTTGCCAGAAAATACATTCAGGAACATGGAGGAGGTTTAGAACAGCTAAAGAACAGCAAGATATCTAAGGCTATGGCTACACTGGCGATTTGCAGCGCTGGAAAGCCTCCACCAGCGCTGCAATTAGTAAGTGGCCACACCTGCAGGGCACTTCCAGCGCTGCAACTCCCTGGCTGCAGCGCTGGCCGTACACCTCACTCAGCGTGGGGAATAAGGATTCCAGCGCTGGTGCTGCAGCACTGGTCATCAAGTGTGGCCACACACCAGCGCTGTGATTGGCCTCCAGGGAATAAGGTGTATCCCAGAATGCTTTTATAAATTACTCTCTTTTGTTTTGTTATGCAGCCTCTCTTTGTTTTGTTGTGAACGAGCTCCGATCGGAGCTCCGTTCTGTACCTGGCTGTAAACAATCAAATGAGAGGCAGGCAGGCAGAGTGAATGAAACAGAACGGAGCTGATCGGAGAGCTCCGTTTGAACTGCTTATCTATAAAAACAAACACTGATCACAGCAAACAGGAGCTATCTGTACCTGGCTGTGAACGATCAAATGAGAGGCAGGGGAAACAGTGTTGGATGCAGGCTGTTAGGGTTCGCAAACATTTTGTGATTTTTCCAGTCTCTCTCTTCCCCGCTCCCTGTCACAGTACACCACAGGGAGTGAGTGAAACAGGGGGGAGTCCGTGTTGGAGGCAGGCTGTTTGCAATTAGAGTTAAGACTAAGGGCTCATGAACATTTTGTGATTTTTCCAATCCAGGAAGCTAACACACAGTGTTGGCTCCAAAAATCCACTCTCTATCTTCCCCGCTCCCTGTCACAGTACACCACCCTCCACCCCCCTCTTTTGAAAAGCACTTTGGTGCACTTGAATGCTGGGATAGCTGCCCATAATGCAGCACTCCCAACAGCGCTGCAAATGCTCCAAATGTGGCCACACATCAGCGCTGGTAGCTGTGAGTGTGGCCACACACCAGCGCTGCTCCTACACAGCTGGATGACCAGCGCTGCAAACTACCAGCGCTGCAAACCGTAAGTGTAGCCATACCCTAAGCATTGTAAGCATGGGGTTTTGTGAGTAATGTATTTGATGTAGAAACAAAGCAGAAAAAAAGGCTAAACTGGTGAAGAAAATAGCTGTTAAATGTCTGCTAATAGTTTGCTGGTGGAACCCTTCTGCCCCTCCGAGTTGGCAGCAACAAGCGCCGGGTTCAGTATCCAGGGGTTCCGTTTCAATAACAATGCAAAACCGGCTCGAGCCCCCACCCAGTGACCTGGGACAATTATCTACCCCCCCCCCCGGGCGCCTCTAGGAGGCAATACTTCCCCACTCGCAAGCACAGAGTCTGAGTGTAGCAAAATCCTTTTAATAAAGGAGGGAAACAATGTGGCATCATGTGGGGGAAACACCACAAACAGGATTATAACACAAATCATGAGCAAAAGACCCATCTCCAAGTACATTTGGCAATGTCCTTTTCCCCTCAGGGTCTTAAGTCCAAATCACCCCAAAGTCCAACAACCCCAAAAGTCTCTGTCCCTGGTCAGTGCCACCCTAGAGTTCAAAAGTTCATTTGCAGTTTTACCCCCCCCAGCCTGGGTGGAAATGGGGGGGGGGCACACAGGGTGTAAAGGGGCATTTTATGTGGGCTGAGGCTAACTGCCCTGCCTCTCCATGGAGATCTGCTGCAGCCGTCACCATGAACAGCTCTGCTCCGCTCCACCAGCCCTCCCATGAACTACTCCAGCTGTCCACTCCCTCCCCTCGGCCAGGGTTTAGAGCAATACAACCTTTATTAAAATAAAATAGTAAACAGGGTTTACTTTAAATAATCTAAATCTGTCCTAATTTTAGTATTAAATCCAAAGTTCTTAAAGATCCCATCAATAATCAAAACCTAAATGAAAAATTGAAATAAACAATGTTTAATTTAAAACCCAAACATTAAGAAAAAACTTTGTTTTTAAAAACAAAAACTAACAAATGCCATAAATTAATAATTTCAACATTTTATCAAAAAGGTGTGCTACTGCAGGATGAGAAAATAACATAAAATAAATAAGCCTGACCACTAAAGCCTCCTATAAAGGAATTGAATCCTTGAATACTGGCCAAATCTGTATAAAATATGTAGAATTATGTCAAAACTGGTGTTGCAGGTCAGCCATTCGAAGCCAGCAAATGTCAATTAAAAGCTCCATTCCAACTAAAAAAGACAAAACAACCCAATAAACCAAAACGGTCACAGCCTGAAACAAACCTACACAGAAGCAAAATTAAACCTTTGCCAACACTGGAACAAACAATGTAAATGTCTAATTCTAACTTCTTGTTTCTCCCAGGAGGAAAGTGTTTTGCATCCCAGTAACCAGGCTGTCACTGCAGCTTTCCTTTCACTAAATAAGATTTTTACCAAATATAATTTGCCCTCAGTTTTCTCTATGAGAAATTGAAATTGTATCTTTGCACTAGTATCCCAAGTGTGCAAGTCCATCCCCTCAGAGTAGCCCCATCCCCTGAGCTCAGGGGAGACTCCCAACTGGTTTGTGCATTTGTAACCTTGGGGCCTGAAGCTGATGAGAGAAAGGGAAGTGAGCGATCTTGGAGCTTTCGATACCCCCTGCTGGGAGCAGAGGGAATTGACTGAGTGATGTCCTGGCTAATTTTCACCTTGTTCTCTGCCAGCAGGCTCCACTGGAGAGCTGGGGAGTGACTTGACCATGGCAGCACCCTATGTACATTTTGGGGCCATTGGGGTGAAATGTGAGTACTTTTGGGGTTGGGACCCACATGAGAAGGGATGTGCACAAACTGGAGAAAGTCCAGCAGAGGGCAATAAAAATGATTAGGGGGCTGGGGCACATGACTTACAATGACCTACAGGCCATATCCTGTATGTTAAGCTAAGGCAAAGTGAGCATATCTATATTGTGACCTTTTACTCAGAAAGGAAACTTGACCTTTATCTTGTTACTTAAATAGAGAAGTACCCACGCCTGTCTAGACCAATCGACAATGGAGAATGGCATAAGGGGTTTTTCAGTGTTGTACCCACAGAATTAACAGGTACACCAAGAGGGAACTTATGTGCATATGTACATGTCATCAACACGCACAAACATACTAGCCTATGAAGTAAGCGTACCCTAACGTTTTGTGGATGGGGAATGAAATTTGGGCATAGGAGGAAGGATTTCCGGCGCTTGTGCCCTATGAAAGAGGTAACCCACCTCGCTAGAGCACGTCGCTCTGTCATTCTGACTTACTTCCTCCACTCTCTGTCTATCTACTATCAGTAGGCGCCTGTACTTGTTCTTAAACTTTAAGTTTCAAAGTAACTCGGCTAAGCTCAGTTTCCCTAAGTTTTTATTTGTTTATTAGGTTTTGATTATAAGTTTAACTTATTCAAGTAAACCCAAAGTAACATTAGCTTTTTCTAAGCACTGCATCTTTCACTCAAGAATTGAGAAACCTGAACTGCAAGGCTGGTTCTGTGTCTCTTACCACCAGGTTATCAAGGAAAGGTGTGAGTATATTAACCAAAACTTTGTTGCATATAATGCCATATGTATCTTTTGAATAGCAGTAATGCAACTGTAACTTTGTAACTCAATTATATTAAATAAAATGTAAGCTAATAAATTAAATTTTCATCATATTTTCCAAATTAATATTATTAGTACACCCTAAATCAGGCTACATGGGACAGAGAATTGGAGTGCAGGGGGATGAGGGCACTGGCTCTGGGGGTGCAGGCTTTAGGGTTGGGTTGGAATGATAGGTTCAGAGGGCAGTAGAGAGCTCAAGCTTAGGGCAGAGAATTGGGCTGTGAAAGCTCTGGAACAAAGCCAGTAAAATGAGAATTTAAACATGAGAAAGAAAAAGATCAGACTAGAACAAAAAATGGTGGGGGTTGAAAAGTTTGAGATACAAGTAAGAAAAAAACACCCCCCTACCCCAGAGCATTTAAGAACTAAATGAGAAATACCTCTCCCCCGCTGCACCAACAACTCTAACAGGAGCTGACTGAGGAAGAATCACCACTTGCCAGCAGTTTGGTTTGGTCTGGAATGGACCATGAACATCTCATTCCCACAAATCTGGTGTGTCTGGCCTGGGACAGGGGAGGGGCTCCTCTCCTCTCCATTGGGGACATGGCGGGATGAGAGATGTGACAGGGCTTGATGGGAAATCATTATTTCCCTGATCATGTGCCAGTCCTAGTCCTTGCTGACCCAAACAAACCGTTTATCCTGCATGCTGATGCCAGTTTGGAGGGCCTATGAGCACTCTCGTACCAGGAAGTGGAAGGCAAATGTAAATCTGTGGCCTTTGCCAGCTGAGAACTGTCAGCGAAACTCGCTATCCCATCCACCAGCTGCAGTTCTTGGCCTTGAAATGGGCCATCACTGAGAAATTTTGAGACTACTTGTCTGCTGCTCAGTTTCAGGTATGAACAGAGAACAATCCACTGACTTATGTGTTAACAAGGGCTAAGCTGGATGCTACAGGGCAGAGATGGGTGGCTACTTTTGCTAGCCATAACTTCAGCATTCAATACCAATGAGTTGGTATAACAGGGAGTGTGATTTATCAGGACCACCAATTCTTGGCTGGGGGGAGGGTGTAAGCAGGGTCAGAATGAACTCTACCCTGCCATCTGTTGGTGTTGTGTTGTAAAGGCATTTAGTTGCTGATGTGCATGGTCACACCCACCCCACATTGCATGATGGGGGTGCTTGTCCAAATGGTGATTTTGGCTGCTGTGGGATCCCCAATCTCTTTCTTATTAGGGCAAGAGTAACAAAGTGTAGTGAACCTGGTGATATGAATCAAGGACAGTAGAACGGAATTTAGCAGTTCTTGATTTCTGGACTCACCAGAACCCACATGAAACTCAGTATACAAGGGACATGGGTTCCAAAGCAGAGTGAATTAAAAGAGATTGAAAAATCAATATTTGCACTTAATACTAGGTTTCTTTTAAAATTTCTAAATGCAGATTTTATGATTTTTTTTCTTGCTTTAGTTAAAAAAATATAATTATTTATGATAGCGAACATTTAAAAACTTTGATGCTTAAGTGTACATTTTAGATACAATTTAGTGGGTTGTCTCTTATTTCACATAAAAGCCAAACCTGGCAGAATAGTTTAGCTGGAAGAAAAAGCAGAGCAGAATTGTTAGTCAATAGTCAGTGGGTGGGTTTATGCAAATACTAGACTCATGGACCGGAGGAAGGGCGGGGGGGGGCACACGCACCATCTCTGAAACTAATGCTTGCTACTTCACTCCATAACACCACACACAGAGCAGCCCTTTACCTCTCAGGACCAAAAGACACCGTGAAAGAGATCTAACAGCACAAGCTTACAACAAGCAACTGGAGCACAAACAACAATTTTAAGGATTCAAAACCACCTCTGTCTTTCCACACCAGGGACAACAGAAAGGACCAGCACCTGCAAGAGACCACCAAACATCCATTCCTACCTCCCACCCCATTTTGTCCTTTGGAACCCATGCCCCTTAATGGTGAGTACTTTCCAGGACAGGGTGACGCTCTCAGGCCTCAAATGCCAGGTACAGTTACTCTGTCCTTGATCCGAAATCAACAGGAAAATACACTGGATTACTCCTGCCCCAATAAGAAAGAGACTGGGGATCCCACAACACCTGAAATGACTGTTTGGACAAGCACTCCCATCATGCAACCTGAGGTGGGTGTAACCATGCAAATGACATCAGCCCCAAAAGGCCTTGACAACACATCACCAACAGATGGCAGGGTAGAATTCATACTGACCCTGCCTCAACTAGATTGTGGCAAAGATTCCAAAACACCAAACATTAAACCTCACCAAACATGGGTCAATCCATCCTCATCGTCAAATCTGCTTGTTATACTCCACACCTGAACAGTAGCCCTCCTATGGACAACATACCCTCCTAATTCAGAGTCTGTACGTTAACCTTTTACCCCAAGATGGGGCTATTGCAGATTATGTATTCCTTACGCCACCCGATCTTAAACAGAACTTCGCACCCTTGGATAAGCTGTACGTTGTTCCCTGAGCACCAGAAACTTCTACGTCTAAACTCTGTACCGTACACATTTTTTTCTTTGAACGTCATCTTAATAAAATGTTGACTTTTGTTTGAGATCCCGGCTCCTGTTCCTTTGCAAGGCGTGTGCGTTCGCTCCGGGTTATAGTCTGCTAATACAGCGAGAGGGGGGGAGGATATAGCCAGATGCGCTCGCCTGCTGCAGACACGGATCCAAGGCTGAACCTCGTCCCCCACAAGCTGAAGGCTTAACTGAAAACAGTTTAAGAAGTGCTCCCGTCTCCGGCACTCAGCTACCCAGCTCCCAATGGGGTCCAAATCCCAAATAGATCCTTTTTGCCCTGTAGAAGCTGTAAAATCCTGTGACCAGGGCAGCAGCCTAGCAGCCTGCACATCTGCCTGCCAGCGCGAGAGCACGTAGGGCACTAATCTGGATAGTGGCAGCTGGGTGGCAGGGGGAGGATGTAAAAACCAGCAGAGTGGTGCAGCGGGAGCGTGCTGGGCCCATAACCCAGAGGTCGCTGGATCGAAACCATCCTCTGCTAGGTGAGCGCTTGTTTCTTTTCCCTCTGGGCCTTCAAGCGAGCCGGTGACCAGCAGAGCACCAAGAGCCTAGGCCATGAGGCAAGAGGTGGCTGAGGCGAAGCGGCCTGCCAGGGAGCTCCCCGGCACCTCTGGCTGCGTGGGCTGAAGGCAAGAGGCAGGCCTGGGCGTGGCGAGGGTCTCCTGTCCTGGCCTGAGGCTGCAGTGCTTCCTGGTCCCCTTTTCCCACCACCCCGGCAGGCGGCTGCTGCGGGAGAACACGAGGGAGGCTCTGGGGGCGCTGGGCAGCGCTGTGTGTGTGGCTGTCAGGGGAAAGAGCCGAGGCTCCGGACTCGACCTGCCATTGACTCGCGTGGCTCTGCGCGGCCGTCAGCCGGGGCGGGCCAGGCCGCGGACGTGACTCAGGCTTGGGCCGCATGGCCGCGCTTTCCTGACGAGGCATGAGGCAGGCCAAGAGCTTTGCACAGCGTACAGGGAAGTGGGAGGGAGGCGTCTTTGAGCCGGCGTGTCTCCTCCGCTTCTCCCTTGCCGCTTGGGCGGAGGCGGGAAGGGAGCGAAATGTTCCCGGCTGAAGGTTTTGCACTCGGCCTTGAGGATTAAACCTGAGCCTCCGGCACGGCTGCTGGGAGATGCGCTTTTGCAGCGCGGCCCCGACACTCTTGTAGGCAGCAGGTGAATCCACTGTGTCCAGGAGGGAGCCTTCGAGGCGGCAAAAGGGGGACATCACAGCTCCCAGCAGACCTTGAGGAGCCCATGAGGAGCCTTCAGTGGCATCCCTGGGGGAGCATAACCCCCCCTCCTTTCCATTAACAGCTGCACTCACTGACCCATGATACCACAGAGACACCTACCAGCAGCTGGTTTGCCAGGGCCGCTGCCCAGCACCCTGCAGCGCTTCCTGCCAGTGCCAGAGCTCACCAGGCACTAGCCTGGAGCCAGGGCCGCTAGGCGCTGCTGAAGAAAAGCCAGCAGAGGGACACAGTGGAAGCGTCCTGTGCCCAGCACACAGAGGTGGATCAATCAAAACCCTCTTCTGCCAGCACCAGGCCTCCTGCTTCTCACACTGGGCCTGCAAGCGAGGGGGCGGCTGGCACAGCACCAAGAGTCTAACCTGTGAGGCAGGAGGCGGCTGACGCCCGCAGCCTGCTGGGGAGCTCCCAGAAGTTATTAAGGGACAGAGACTCCTCAGTGCCCTTAGTAACAAGGGTTTGGGGTTCCCCAAGGCCAGTAAGGGGGTCACTATGTCTGTCTTATAACCCTGGGTGTCAGGTCGCAAGTCTAGGGGCTTGGCTACACTTGCAAGTTTGAGCGCATTAAAGCAGCCCCGGGTGCCCTAACTCCTGAGGTGTCCACACTCGCAAGGCACATGGAGCACCTGGGCTCTGCAGCTGGAGCGCTCCTGGTAATCCACCTCCATGAGAAGCATAAAGCTCACTTTGCCTCGGCTGAAATGCCCAGGTGTGAGTGTGACGACGTGTTGTATTACTGCACTGTGATTGGCCTCTGAAAACGTTCCATAATCCCCTGAAGTCAAGTGCCCACTGTGGTCATTGTTTTGAAATCGGCATGCGGATATTCCCTTTCAAAGCTCTGTTTCCGACAGCCGGCTGCTTATCTGCTCCGGGACAAAGCAACCATTACTGGGGAATGCTGCTGCCGATGATGCAGGGTGTGTGTGAGAGAGAGAGGTGGGGGAGGGTGGTCTGCTGCTGTCCGAACACACAAGACAGCATGCTGACACACTCTCAGACCCCAAAACACACTGTCTCTCCCCCCACATACACACTCCACCCCCGCCCCCCATTTGAAAAGCACATTGCAGCCACTTGCACACTGGGATAGCTACCACAGTGCACTGCTCTCTGTGGCATTTGCAAGAGCTGCTAGTGTGGCCATTCCAGTGCACTTGCAGCTGTCAGAGTAAACACACAGCAGCATTTTCCTGCTGTGGTCTCCGAGGGCTGGTTTAACTCCCAGCGCTCTACATCTGCAAGTGTAGCCAAGCGCTAAATTTGCCAGGCCAACCTACATAACACCTACCATATTTGAACCTCTTCTTTTCACACGGTTGCTCAGTCTCAGGTTCTGCTTTGTCTCCAGACAGATCCATTCTCTTTCAGAACAGCCTTGCTCTTTCTGTCTGTGTCAGAGTAAACACTCCCCTTCACTCTATTCTCAGACAAACACTAGTATTAACTGTTTGCTACTGATGGGTTTAGAAAGCATTTGTCAAATGGAAGATTCTGTTCCTGGAGGACTGTTCTGAAGATCCAGTACTTTATACAAGAAGAGAGGAGTTTTTCACCCCGGATGGGCCTTGAACCCACAATATCTGGTTTAGGAAGCTAATGTTTTCGCCATTAGGCCACTGAAGAGCAGTAGAAAGGTAGATGGAAATTCCCTCTCATAATTGCACATTTCTCACATTCACTCAGAAGCCAAATACCCCATTTAATCGCCTTACAGAAATGTCTGTATCCCCTGGCAGCGAGGCAGCTGGGCAGGTCGCTGACAGAGCTGGGCACCACCTTTCTGCCAGCCATCGTTAGAGAAGAACCCCACCCTGGAGTCACCCCTCCCTCCTTCAGCACCTCCACGGCTGTGGCTCTGAGTGGTAGTAGGATGATTAGGGGGTGAATCCGGGACTGGAAGGGGGGTGAGGTCGGCCTGTAAGGAGTAACCAGGTGGGGCTGACCCAGGGGGAGGCTGTGGGCTGCTGGTCAGTTTAGATCAAAGCTGCACAGCGACCTGACACCCAGGGTTATACCTCATCAGGAAAGCGCGGCCATGCGGCCCAAGCCTGAGTCACGTCCGCGGCCTGGCCCGCCCCGGCTGACGGCGCGCAGAGCCACGCGAGTCAATGGCAGGTCGAGTCCGGAGCCTCGGCTCTTTCCCCTGACAGCCACACACACAGCACTGCCTAGCGCCCCCAGAGCCTCCCTCGTGTTCTCCCGCAGCAGCCGCCTGCCGGGGTGGTGGGAAAAGGGGACCAGGAAGCACTGCAGCCTCAGGCCAGGACAGGAGGCCCTCGCCATGCCCAGGCCTGCCTCTTGCCTTCAGCCCAGGCAGCCAGAGGTGCCGGGGAGCTCCCTGGCAGGCCGCCGCCTCACCCAGGAAATAAGGAAAAAGGGATGAATAAAGAAGTCAGGAAATAACAAGGAAATGAAGCAACAAAGAATCCTGTGGCACCTTATAGACTAACAGACGTTTTGCAGCATGAGCTTTCGTGGGTGAATACCCACTTCTTCGGATGCAAGAATAACTCTGAGCGGTATCCGAAGAAGTGAGTATTCACCCACGAAAGCTCATGCTGCAAAACGTCTGTTAGTCTATAAGGTGCCACAGGAGTCTTTGTTGCTTTTACAGATCCAGACTAACACGGCTCCCCTCTGATACAAGGAAATGAAGAGGTTTGTCGAACGGGTTTCTGCCCCATTTACCATCTTCTCAGCTACCGCTCAGAGTTAAAGACCTAGAGTCGACCTATCGGCATAAGTACAGATGGTTGGATGGGAATTAAAAGGAGCTGCTGTCACAAGTGTTAGGTGCCTGCAAGCAGCATGCAGAGCGTTTAAAAACACCGCAATTAGAGGCTCAGATGAAACGTTTGCCCTAAATCAGAAGCGACAATAGGACGACCAGCAGAACGCCACTCTAGGTACATGGCAGAGTAATGGAGGCCGTTAGAGGCAAAAGTCATTCCTCAAAATTTGGAAATCAGATCCTAGTGAGGATAGTAGGAAGGTGCACAAACTCTGGCCTGTTAAGTGTCAAAGTGTAACAAGTCAGGCCAAGAAAGAATCTGAGAAGCAACATGCTAAAGACACAAAAGCTAAGCATAAATCCGGTCAATGCGAGTCCTGGCCTGTCCCCGCAGAAAGGTGAACCCCCTCTGTGGCTGGAGTGAGCTCCTCTAAGCCGACCTCACTACAGACCTGCGCCAGGTAGTGCTCATTGTAAAAACGTTTCCTCTGAAGGTTGGGAAAACGGGACCAGCGGTGCTCAGGCCGGCTGACACAATTAAAATCCCCCCCAACACCAAACATCATGCAGCCCAGAGGAAGGGAGCCTTTGATCTTCCCTCTCATGCCTTAACTGGGGACCATACACACTAATATAGCAGTGACCAGTGCCACAGAGCACAAAGCCACCAGTAATGCCCTCCCTGGTTGGAGCTCCACCACCTTCTGTACTAGCACCGCGAATGTGAAAAACAAGACTCCAGCCCCATCGTTCTTCCCTGGCCAGGAGGCCCTTCCTCCAATCACCCTCTGCCTATTGAGCTACCCTAGAGTTGTTAATGTGCATTTCCTGAACACCCACCATGGCCAAGTCCAGCTGCTCCAAGGCACTGAACATCAAGCGCCTCCTCCTGGGCCCCCAAATCCCTGCCACCTTCCACACGGCCACTTTTACAGATGCCCCTTCCCTGGTACTGCCCTTGCTCAGCTGCACAGAGGAGCTTCCATCCCCAATCCCTGCCTGTCACTGCCCAGCAGCCCTCTGGCACCATTCCTGAGGGTCACCCTGCCTTGCTGTCTTCCTGCCATGTTGGGAAAGACAGCTCTCATCTCTCCTTGTTAAAAGTCAGGTGGGCCAAGTAGGGGCAGAAGCCCATTCTATGTTTTCCTACTGCAGAGCCCAAGATCAGAGACTCACCATCAGTGCCACCCACAGGGGAGGCAAGTGGGGAAGTTTGTTCCAGGCCCCACAGGGGCCCCATGAGAATACAATGTTGCAACTTTTTTTAATGGAAGGGGCCCCCAAAATTGCTTTGCCCCACAGCAGCTCTGCTCACCTTGGGTGCAAGTACCACTGGGCTGCCAGAGAACAAGCTGCCCCCCTGTACAAAGAGAATAAAAGAACCTGTCAAAGCCTGGGATTGAACCAGGAACCTTTAGATCTTCAGTCTAACGCTCTCCCAACTAAGCTACTTTGGCAGCCATGGAGCAGTATTTTGGCCTGTTGCTGCTCTGCCCGGGATGTTTTTGCAGCAGTTGCACACAAACAGGACGTCATTGTGAGCGGCCCATGAAGACAAGACTCGCTTTTGCCTGCCTTGCTCAGCTTGACTTGCTGCCTCACCCCGTTCCTGCCCTAGTGGCCGGGTTGACCTGGTGGGGGAAGGGGACTGGGGGCCAGTGGCACGGGGAGGAGGTTGAGCTGGACCCTGAGCTAGACTAGACCCTGGCAGTGAGAGTCTGGCCACCACCTGCTGCCCCACCCTGTTGTCCTGGCTTCCCCCACTGGGCGTCATTTCGGGAGGGAAGTGGGGCTTCTGCCTCCCCTCCCCGATTTTCACACCGCAGAGGAGTGCGGACAGGAAAACGAACGGCTGCTCCACACCCCCACCGGAGGAACCCGGCGCCCTTAGCTGTGGGGAGTAAGAAGTGGCTGTTGGCTGACAGGGCCTGTCCCCGAGGAGCTGGAACAGCAGCTGCCGCCTCCCCCTCGGCTCCAGGCTGTGGGAATTGCTCATTGCCTGGCTGCATGGGCGGCTGCTGCTCCATGCTCTGGAGAGCGTCTGTATTGCTCTGTCAACCCCCCGTCTTCACTGAGCCAGGCTGGTAAAGTCCCAAGTGCCCCCTCCGGCCTGGCAGCTGAGAGTCTGTGCAGACATCAGCCCCCCTGCCAGCCCCACAGGCAGCAGCAGCGCCAGCCCCCCAGCACCACAGGGGCACTCGATGCACTTCCTGTGGGGAAATGGCTCCTTGGCATCCAGCCGCTAGAGTGAGAGCCAGGAGAGAGCAGTGTCTGGCTCACCGTGGGGGAGAGAAGAGACCTGGTGAGTGCGGATCTCCCTCAGCCTCCCCCGCAAGGCTGGTCAGTTTTATTGTCACTGTGATAGTCGGTGCGTCCCTGCGGGGCCGGCCCTCGAGGGATCCGGGTATGGGACAAATCCCCTTTCCTCCCCAGGCCCTGCCCCCACTCCACCCCTTCCCCCAAGCCCCCACCCCTGTCCCATCTCTTCCCGCCCTGCACCTTCCTGCCCCATTCCTCTCCCTCTCCCACTCTCCCTGCTCCTCCCCCCCCCAGCGCCTCCTGCACCCCACTGAACAGCTGATCACTGGCAAGTGTGAGGAGCTTGTCAGCAAGGCCTGTAGTGGGTGGGGGGGAGCTGGCTGCCAGTGGGTGCTGAGCACCTTTTTTTCTCTGTTGGTTCTGCAGCCCCGTAGCTCCCATGGAGTCGCTGACTCACATGCTAGAGAGAGGAGCAGAACCAGGGCTATGGCTGATCTATGGGGCACTAGGTGAGTGGCAGAGGCTTCAGGTGCTGAGAGTTTGCCCGACCCCTCAGGTACACAGTGTGCGGGAGTGTCCCAGGCATCTCGATGAAAGGAGCAGAACAGAATTTACTTGGGGTGGGGAGAGAATTGAGAGTGTCTCAGGGGGTTGTACAGAGGTATTGCCTGGGTGAGAGACTGGCTAAAACACAGGCCTCGCTGTGAGCAGGATTTGAACCTGCACAGGGGAACCCTATTGGATTTCGACTCCAACGCCTTAACCACTCGGCCATCACAGCTGTGAGCACAAAACTGCCCCAATGCCAGAGAAACTGGTAAAGAATCACAATGCCCAGGCGTGAAGTCATCTGAACTACAGGATTCCCACAGCAAACCTGGCTCCCAAAGCACAGGGGGGATTTGGGGTTTGTTCTGTTTGCTTAGCCAGGTGCCACAGGAGTCTTTGCTGCTTTTACAAATCCAGACTAACACGGCCCCTCTGATACTCCTAGTGACACTCTCCAATGGATCCCCATCCTCCACCCACCTTGAGCTAGGTAGGAGCGGATCATCATTATCCCTACTTGAGAGAGGGAGAAGCTAAGGCTGAGAAAGGAGAATTGACTTGTCTTAGGTCACACAGCCAGCCAGTGGCAGAGTTGGGAATAGGACCCAAGAGCCCTGATTTTCAAACTAACCATCAGATCTTGAATTTCAAACACTGAATGACCTGAATAAAGTGCTCTCAGATGAGCTCCAGACCAACAACAGTGCACAGTAATTATTCAGCAAGTATTTGAGGAGAACTGCAATGTTAGAGAGAATCATGAACTGCTCAGAGACCATTAATGCAGCAAAGCAGCAAAATTTGTCAACATATAACAGGTTCTGACTTATTTCCTTGGTCTTAAAAGAGAACAACAAGGACCTGAGTCTCCTCCCTGTCAATAACCCCCTGCTCAGCCAATCAGGGTAGAGACTGAGGACGGGAGGCTGAGGGTTCTCACCAGAGAGCCCAAAGGATGGCCCAGGTCACTGGTGGGGATCACTGCCCGAGCACTATTTCAGCCCCACATTTTTGGGTGGACCTCCCACAGTGGGAGCTGCAGAGCACTCCCCCGCAACACACACACACACACACACACACCGCTCCTGGTGTTGGGAGGGGAACAGGTGAAAGGACAAAAGAAGCAAGAGACAAAGAGAAAGGAGGAAGGGATGGATGGAGGAAAAGGTGAAACAGAAAGGACAAACCCTAATGTCCCCACTGATTCTATGGGACAAAATCCCAGGTGCGGAATAAAATTCTGCCTCCTTAAGTTTGTGTTTTCCATGCCTAGAATTCAACTGTCACCAGATGGATCAGACCGAACAGGTTTCAAACCTCAAGGAGGCTCTTACCTTCTAAACAGGGATGGCTGTTTTCTAGTAAAATCATGAAAAGGGAAGGAGAAAACTCAAAAGAGGTTCCTCCTGGCGCTCACATACGTGAACCCCAATATTCCCCCAGTCCTCAAAGAGAGACCTGGAGAAGGAGACTTGCTGAAGCAAAGCCACAGGGTCTCTGAGGTTTCCCTGGCCCCTCGCCCCTGTCCTGCCTGGCTGATGTCAGCATCTCTCTGTGAGGTCACCACCTCCCCACCACCTTTGACCAATAGCCTGAGCCCCTGCAAAAGGCCTTTGTGATGTCACTGCCACACCCCTCCCTTGCTGGGTTAACGTCCTGCCCCTGGCCAGGCACTCTGGAGGTTTGAGCTACTCCCTGTGGATCACCCACTCAAGGAGCATTCGTTCTAGGCAGCAAGCCGGCTAGACAGGAAAACATCAGATGCTGCTCCCAATGCTACACTCAGCTTTTCAGAAATTAGTCGCCTTTATGGCCAGAAGAGACGATTAGAGCATCTAATCTGACCACTTGAGGATCACTTGAGCTGCAGTCAAGCACTCTACCGCTGAGCTATACCCCCACAATGACCTGAGTAGGGAATCGTGATTTTCAGGACTTTGAAGGACAAACCCTGATTCATCGAGCTCCTTTGCCATTCCCAGACCACAGGTGGTTTTAAAAATGGGGTTTGATTAAACTTCTTAAATGTGGCAAACACCACAGCTTGCACACCCACCGATATAGCTTCTCCCACTGACATAGCTGCCACCTCTTGGGAAGTGGATTAACTACACCCCCAGGAAAACTCTCTCCCCTCAGCATAGAGCAGTGGTTCTCAAGCTGTGGGGCAAGACCCCAAAGTGGGTCATAACCGTGTTTTAATGGGGTTGCCAGGGCTGGCGTTAGACTTGTTGGGGCCTGGGGCTGAAGCCAAATTTCTGAGCCCCACCACCCAGGGCTGAATCCTTCAAGCTCTGGTTTTGACCTCCCCTAACTGGGGCAGGGCTCAGGCTTTGT
This sequence comes from Mauremys reevesii, assembly GCF_016161935.1. Lineage (NCBI taxonomy): Eukaryota > Metazoa > Chordata > Testudines > Geoemydidae > Mauremys > Mauremys reevesii. The sequence goes on from NC_052639.1 coordinate 11,869,573, forward strand.
CTTCCCTGCCTCTGCTCAGTGGGGAGGGGCCTGGTCCCTCTTTCCAGGGCCATGGAGTAAGTTTTTTTTGGGCAGAAGGGGGTTGCAGTGAAAGGAAATTTGAGAAACGCTGGCATAGAGCCTCTGAATATGTCTAGACTTGGCTCCCTGTGGCAGATCAGACACGGAAAGTACAGCCATGGAGACACCACACACCAGCCTTGCCTAACAGGCAAGAATCAAACCTCCACAGAAAGACGCCTGTTGCTTTCTAACCCATCTCCCTAAGCCCTCAGCCACCAACACTTAACAAAGGGGCTTTTCTACACGATGGTTCTGGTCTCACTGAAGGGTCATTTCCAATTGTTTGCTCAGACCAGCATTAGGGAAAATGGTGCCCTGGGCAAAGCTTGTACTTTGGCACTTCCCCATTGCCCCTGGACGGTCCCCACTCCCCCTTTACCGCTAGCTCCTGCACTCCCACGCCTTGCACCTCCTTCACCCCTAACTCCTGCCCCCTCCTGTGCCCCATTGCCCTTAACTCCCTGGGCCACCAGCCATTGCCCCTCTCCTGCAGCCCCTTCACATGGCTCCAGTGCTGGGGGCCCGCACTTGTTCTCCCTTTCCCTGGGCTTTGGCATCACTAGCCCCTGCTTAGCGAGTAGGGTTCAGTGGTTCCCAAAATGTGGGGCATGACTCCTAGGGGGACACAGAGGAACATGCATGGGGGCACCTCAGGGCCTGAGCCAGCCCCCATGGAGGGAGCAGCACTCAGCCCCACTCTGCCCCAGCTCTTCCCCAACCCCAACGTCAGCCTGGGGCTCTGGCTCCCAGCTCAGCCTCGACCCCCTTACCCCTGTCTGCACCTCTCTCCCCAGCAAGCAACAGCCCCACTCCCAGCCTCAGTTCTTGACTGCGGCTTCCAAGGGGCCACAGCCATGGCTAAGAGGGCACAGAGTGAAATGTTTGGGGACCACTGGTTTAGGGTGATGTTCTCAATCACTTCTATGAAGTCCAATAAAAGCTATTCCTCACCCACCCCTCCATCAGGACAGTCTAGGTATGTTCTGCTGCCCTTCAATCATGCAGGAATGTTAATAACATTTAATTACATTGAATCCTAAAGTGATTTGTAACCCACCACCAGCCGAAACTGGTCATTTTGGGAAAGCGGCCCCATCATGCTGCATACCTAGGCAGAGTAGGTGTGTCTGTGCAAACACGCTCTGTTCCTGAAGTCTTTCCCCCAGCTCCTCACTAGATGTGAGGGGGGAGCTCATTCAGCCCCTGCTTCTGCGTAGTATTTAAAAACTCCTTATTGGCCCTAGCTCTGCTGGCCTTAGATTTCTCCTCCTGTCCCTTTTAACAGCTCAGATGAGGTGGCCGAGTGGTTAAGGTGATGGACTGCTAATCCATTGTGCTCTGCATGCATGGGTTCAAATCCCATCCTCATCGGATGCATTTAGTTTTCACCCTCCTTTGTAGACAACCATCTCCCCTTTGGTACAATGACAGCTCAAACGATCTTGCTTCTTGCAAACAAAAACCTTCTCAGAAACTCAGAACTCCCTTGCTTTAAATAAAATGTCTAAATCCCAGATTTCTTTAAAAAAGAAATTCTCTAGTGCTGTATTTCTTAGTTTTTATCTCAAGAGGTAACATCCTCATCTTCTCCCCAAAACACCCTGGGACCTGCCCAAATTATTAAAATACCCTCAACTCGAGCAAGGCCACAACAGTGAACCAGAGCTAGTATCTAGGCCAAGCTGTTCTGAAGGAGGCAACTCAAACATTTTCTCCTGCTTCCCTTGGCCAAGTCTGACTGAGAAAACAAAATTCCCCAAACTGAAAATTTTCTGCTGAAAAACTAATACTAGTCTGTTTGGGGACTTTGGTTTGAAAGTATTATTGTTATTATTCTCTTCTGATTTCTGAGTCAGTTCAGTTCAGTCTTTTTCCTCCAGGTGTGTTTCCAGCTGCTGAGTTGTGGGGGAGAGAGGCCAGGTCATGATGTCTCTTCCCCTCTTTCATAGTTTCCTCTGACTTGCTAGGAAGCTCCTTTGCTACGATGTGAGTCAATCAGTGTCCATTGTCGCTGTGCTATCTCGGAGAAGCCTGCATTGTACACGGTTCCTGGGATGGTCCTTGGGAGTGTGGATCCCTTCAATGGGCCAGCAGCGAGTCTGGCTCCTCCCTTGTCGCACCTGAAAGTCTGGTGGGGGGCATTTCCCAACCTCATAACATATCTCAGTAACGCACACAGAGCAAAACTTCATAACTTCCCAACCAATGCGAGCACACACAATCCAACACGATATTAATGTTCAACAGATCAAGACTTTTGAAATGACACCTCACCAGGCAGACTTTGTACAAACCATCTCATCATTATATGAGAGTGGTGAATATGGGGCTTGCAGGGTGCTGCTCTGAGCACAGCGTGCCACACCTGGGCTTACATTGCAATGGAGACGTACCCTTAGAGTCCATCTCTCCTGGGATAAAGATGGCCCACACCTGACTCTCTGCCAATCCCCACTGGGCCCTGAGAAGTGTTGTTCGTGTTTGGATTCTATAAAGCAGAGGAGCAGATGAAGTTTTGCTCCCAAGGTGTGTGTGTGATTCTTTGGACAGGTCTACACTACAAAATTAGGTTGGTGTAATTACATGACTTAGGCTGGCAATGCAGTTCTATCAACCTAATCCCGGTGTAGATAGCGGCTCAGCTGTCAGAACTTTCTGGAGCTATGAAAGGGGAGGTACCCAGCCTCTGTAGCAGGAATGCAGGGCAGGTGAGTTCACGGCAGGCATGGAGGGATACTGGTGGAGGCCAGTTATGGTGATATAATGACCAGCAGCATTTACACTGACATTTGTCACTTTAAGTTTGCTGCAAAAAGCACTAGGCCTCTCGTCGAGGTGGTTTTATTTTGTCACCAAAACAGGGCAATTTTGTCGCCAGACGTGGTATTGCAGTGTGTGCACCAGCCACAAGCTGCTGACCGAGGGAGCGTTGTGTGTTTTTCACGCATCTGAGCAATATAATGATGCTGAAGTAACCTTGTAGTGCAGACCTGGCCAAAGATTCTCTCTCTCTCTCTCTCTCCCTCACACACACACACACACACACACACACACACACACACACACACACACACACACACACACACACACACACACACACACACACACACCTACCTTGCAAGGAAAACGTCACCTGCTCCTCTGCTTTGCAGAATCCAAACACAAGCAAAGCTTGTCAGGCCCCAGTGGGGATGGCAGGGAGTCAGGTGTGGGCAGACACTGTGCTGTTGCCACAGGCAGGCACCATGGCTTAGCTGGCTAAAGCACCTGTCTTGTAAACAGGAGATCCTGGGTTCAATTCCCAGTGGTGCCTTATTGACTAACTCTTGGGCAACCTCGTATTGACTACTGTGGGAAGACAAAACACAGAGCTCTTTGGTCCAGCCCAGTATAGTTGTTTAAATTATACTCACAGGCACTGATAACAGACTTACTGAAAATTTGGGAGTTAAGAGCTGATAGGTCAGTGTTCCAGCCTGTCACAGATGATCCTGCTTCCTCTGGGACAGGGGCAGGTCTGGGCTCTCAGGCTGAATGGCTCATTGTGGCTGGCAGAACCTGTGGGCAGCTTGTTTAGTTTGCACCGAGGGTTGAGTCCTGCTTTGTGCACCGTGTGTGAGAATGAAAATCCTAAACTGCCCTTTGAAATAACGAATGCAGCAGGACGTGTTATTGTCTCTGCCCCAAAGCAGACAGACCAATGGAGAAATGCCATTGAGTCCAGGCTAATACTCCACTGCCATTTTACCTTGTTTGCTTGCTAAACTCCCTCCCAACCTTGAGGGCTCCCAGAGCCCGGTATTGAGCCTGAGCCGAGAGGTCTACGCTGCAAATTTACCACCCCATGGCCCTAGCCTGGGAGCCTGCACTGGCACGGGACAGCGCTGGGTGTTTCATTGCAGTGTGGACATAGCCCAGCATTATGTCTATACTGCCATTAACACACCCAAGTCACTATTCTCAAACCCTGGGTCAGTTGATTCAGCGTAGACACTTGGGCTTCAGCCCAGCCTCCAAGACCCCATGAGGGGTGAGGGTCTCCGAGCCTGGGCTCCAGTCTGAGCCCAGATGTCTACGCTGTAGTTTTTAGCTCCACAACCTGAGCCCCAGGAGCCCAAATCAGATCATCCAGGCCAGCCGGGCCAGTGGGATTTTATCACAGTCTAGATGCCCTCTCAGGGTATGTCTACACTGCAATGTAAGCCCAAGGTTAGTAGAAGTCATGTCAGCAGCCCCAACACATAAACATAAACCACAAGGGAAAGACCCACCCCCCAGATAAGCTGGGCAGTGTCCTTCTCCCTACGGTTCGTAAGTCCAGCAACCAAAAGTCCTTTAACATGAGCCATCCCCGCTCTGCACCCCACTCACAGCTGTTGTCCTTAGTCAGAGCAAGCCCAGAGGTGCCTCTGTACAGTTCACCTGCCATCCTGGGTGGAAAAGGGGGGAATATAAGAAGGCTCCATACTCACTATGTTGTCTAGGACTCACTCATCCTCTACAGCCACCCTGTCCTAAAGTTGGTCTGACACCTAAATTTTAGCATTGGGACCCAGACCCCAGCCCACTCAGCTTTGGAACCCCTGTCCCCTGCCTAGCAAGTGCTATTGAATTGAGGGTGAGTCCCTCAATCGGGGTCTGCCAAGCACAGTTGTGCTGCCCTCGATTCACACAACAAGGATAACAACCCTTTATTTCTCCTGCCCCCAATAACATGGAGACTGGGAGTCCAGCACCAACCACAAGTGATCATTTCGGCAAGCAACCCAACCTATTTCCAACACACTGTAAAATCCACATGCAGACTCATACACAAAACCTTGCAATAAAATCTTCCTGAGCGGGTCTGAAGCACCTGCTGCTGGAGGGAAGGAGGGAGCCGTGGATTGGGATTGAGGAGCAGCATGAGGAGAAGGGGCCTGTGGGTTGGGACAGAGGAGAAGGGTGAAGAGGAGCAGGCTCGGGTTGGGAGTGAGGAGCAGTGAGCATAGGAGGGACTGAGGGTTGGGTCTGAGGGGCACTGGGAAAAGAGGCGACATGGGTTTAGGCTGAAGAGCATCTTCATTTGGGGATCCAGCAGGACAGAGGAAGGCAGCAGGTGATTCTAATTCCTTAGGGATAGTGTGTGTGTGTGTGTGTGTGTGTGTGTGTGTGTGTGTGTGTGTGTGTGTGTGTGTGTGCAGGGGAGGAACATGCTCTATGCCCAGAGGCCTTTATTCCTCCAGGCTGCAAGGACAGAGGGGCTGTCAGGAAGTTGCCCCTTCAAACCACACACAAAAAGGCCCTTCTGAGGAAAGGGAAAATCCTGAAGAGAAAAAGTAACATCAAAGAGGACTCCAGCAAGACAGTGTAAGATCTTGGGGAGTAGTTTATCACCTGACCAGGGACTTGAACCCTGGACCCTCAGATTAAAAGTTTGATGCTCTGCCCACTGAGCTAGCCAGGCTCATAAAGAAAAACAGCAAGTTGGTGCAGAGGAGAAACTAGTCAAGAAAACAAGAGCGGGAAACAATATGGGAAACCTGCTGCTCTCTCTGGCCTGGTCAACACTACGAGTTTATATCGAATTTAGCAGCGTTAAATCGCATTAACCCTGCACCCATCCACACAACGAAGCCCTTTATATCGATATAAAGGTCTCTTAATACCGGTATCTGTACTCCTCTCCGACGAGGGGAGTAGCGCTGAAATCGGCATTGCCATGTCGGATTAGGGTTAATGTGGCCACAATTCAACGGTATTGGCCTCCGGGTGCTATCCCACAGTGCACCATTGTGACCGCTCTGCACAGCAATCTGAACTCGGATGCACTGGCCAGGTAAACAGAAAAAGCCCCATGAACTTTTGAATTTCATTTCCTGTTTGCCCAGCGTGGAGCGCCGATCAACACAGGTGACCATGCAGTCCCAGAATCCAAAAAGAGCTCCAGCATTGACTGTAGGGGAGATACTGAAGCTGATCTTTGTATGGGGAGATGAATCTGTTCTATCAGAACTCCATTCCAAAAGACGAAATGCCAAAACATTTGAAAAAAATCTCCCAGGCTATGATGGAGAGAGGCCACATCAGGGACTCAACACAGTGCTGAAACTTAAGGAGCTGAGACAAGCGTACCAGAAAGCCAAAGAATGAAATGGACGCTCATGGAGGGAGGGGCGGCTGATGACTGTAGCTATCCCACAGTTCCCGCACTCTCCAAAAACCATTTGAATTCTTGGCTGAGTTCCCAAAGCCTGAAGGGTCAAAAACATTGTCACGGGTGGTTCAGGGTATATGTCATTGCCCCCCCTCCCCCGTGAAAGCAAAGGGAAAAAATAATTTCTCGCTTTTTTTCAATGTCACCGTATGTCTACCGGATTCTGCTGGCACATGTTGTGCTGCAGCACTACACAGCAGCATCCCCTTCCCTTCCCTTCCCTTCCAGATGGCAGACGGTACAGTAGGACTGGTATCAGTCATCGTCATCCCGTGAGTGCTCCTGGCTGACCTCGGTGAGGTCGCCCAGGGGCACCTGGGCAAAAATGTGAATGACTCCCAGGTCATTCTCTTCTTTAAGCTTTGTCTAATGGAGATTCAGTCCTGCCTGGAATATCATAGCAGCTGGAGGCTGCCCCCCCTCCTCCTTTGAGCTCTACTTGCAGAGGCAATAAAGTCAGTGTTGTTTCAAATTCCTGCATTCTTTATTACTTCATCACACAAATGGGGGGATAACTGCAACAGTAGCCCAGGAGGGGTGGGGGAGGAGGGAAGCAATGGGTGTGGTTGTTGCAGGGCACCCCTAGAATGGCATGCAGCTCATCATTTCTGCGGATGTCTGGGGCTCTGACCCGGAGTGGCTGTTTGCCTCTCTGGTTCTTTAGTAGGCTTGTCTGATAGTCTAGACAGGACTGACTCTCCTTTAGACAAAACGTAAAGAAGGGAATGACCGGGAGTCATTCCCATTTTTGTCCATGCGTCCCCGGCCGACCTCACCGAGGCCGGCCAGGAGCACCCATGACAGCAGCAGACAGTACATTATGACTGGTCACTGTCATTGTCAACTTGCAAAGCAGCAGATGGGATGGGATGGCTAGTAACTATCTTTGCTAACTTGCAAAAGGCAAGGATGCTGCCGTAGCGCTGCAGTACCGCGCCTGTCAGCACCATCCAGTAGACATACGGTGACAGTGAAAAAGGCTGAACGGGCTCCATGGTTGCCGTGCTATGGCGTCTGCCCGGGCAATCCAGGAAAAGGGCACGAAATGATTGTCTGCCGCTTCTTTCACGGAGGGAGGATTGAGTGACAACATTTACCCAGAATCACCCATGACACTGTTTTTGCCCCATCAGGCATTGGGATCTCAACGCGAATTCCAATGGGCGGGGAGACTCATGGAACTATGGGATAGCTATGGGATAGCTACCCACAATGCAACACTCTGGAAATTGACACTAGCCTCGTACATGGACGCACACCACTTAATTAATGTGCTTAGTGTGGCCACGTGCACTCGACTTTATACAATCTGTTTCCAAAAAACAATTTCTGTAAAATTGGAATAATCCCATAGTGTAGACATACCCTGTGATTAACAACTTTGCTGGCTAATTGAAAGGCTTTGCTGGCTAATTGAAAGGCTGATGGTTCAAACCCAAGTGAAGATGGAGGTGTTTTTTTAGTGATGAGAATCCAGTACATTTTAACAGGCAGAAAAGTGCCTCAATGCTGCTCTAGCCTCATTGGGCAAGCATAAGTGGCACTTTTGCCAGATGCATTGGTGGTATAGTGGTGAGCATAGCTGCCTTCCAAGCAGTTGACCTGGGTTCGATTCCCAGCCAATGCAGGGAAGTGACATTTTCTCTACTGGGAATTGGTTTTATTTCAGTCACGTTGTATCAGTTTATCAATGAAATGAGAGAATCAATGTCCTGCAGGTCATTCAACACACAGTGGAGGAAGAAAGGGGTGGGACTGTACAATGAGCTGTTGGAGTTATCTGGTATTACAATGTTTGGTTTATTTAAAAAAAAATATCTTTACTTCCCTCTCCCTTTTAGACTCAAAGCCTTTAAGGTCAGAAGGGAACAATGTGATCATCTAGTCCGACCTGCTGCACCTTGCAGGCCAAAAGACACCACCCACCCACTCCTGTAATAGACCCGGGAGGGGAGGCAGCTCTGTTCATTGCCCCTACCCCAGGCAGCACATGGAGGCCCTCTGCTCCTCCCCATCAGTGTGCAGAGATGTGCCAGCAGCACTGAGGTGGCTCCCTGCCCACTCTGCCTCCGTCCCTCCGTGCCACTCCCAGAAATGGCCGGCATGTCCCAGCATCCCCTGGGGTGGGGGGGAGTGTCTCCATTCACTGCCTCTGCCCCGAGTACCAACTCCGCAGCGCCCATTGGCCAGGAACTGCAGCCACTGGGAGCTCTGGGGGCAGTGCCTGCAGGCAGCGGCACACGGAGACCCCCTGGCCCCACCCACCTACGAGCTGCTGCCGCAGGGTTGTGTGTACCGGTCACTTTGGGAGCTGCAGTGCCCGGGGTAAGCGCCACCCTCCTGCACTCCAACCCCTCCCCAGCGCAGAGCCAGCACCCCGCACCCAAATGTCCTGCCAGAGCTTTGCTTGTCTTCCTTTCACCCAGAACCATCGTCCTTCTCCTGGGCTGCAAGTAGCCACCCCTGGGAAGCCAAGAGGCAGGCACAGGATTCTGCCTCCCAGCAGCCAACCGCACCTCCCCAGGCTTTGCAGAACGACTGGTGGTGCTCTACTAACCCCACTTAGCCGCACTGAGGCGCTTAGCTTCTGCCCTGCCTTCCTCAGCTTGACTTTCCTCTTTGCCCCATTCCTGCCTCACTCCCGCCTTTGGCAAGTCACACAGAGGAGGCAGCAGGAAGAGCCGGCCGCCATAGGCCAACCTCCCAGGGCAGAGGAGACCAAACCACAAGGCTTCAAAAGGTGACTGGCCAAGATCCTCTAGCTTTCCCCTGCTGATGCCAAGGCTTTTTCCCAGCTCATTTCACCACCCTCTGCCAGGCAGGGGTTGAGTTTATCACAGGTGTTACCCAAAATTGGGCCAGCTAGTAAGCTAATGACCCACCAGAGTTTGGCAGAAAGCAGCACGTTTATTATACTGACAGCTAAGCTCAAAAGAAGAAGCAGGGGGCAGCGGGGGTGACACACTCACACTTGCATACTCACGCTCCCAGGACAGGCACAGCACTGGAGATGTCAGGATTCTGCAAGGTAAGGCAGTCCGGGCAAAGGGCATTCACTGGAGGTACAAGCTTGTGAGTGCTCTCCTGAGCACAGGGCCCCTCCCCCTTTTAAGGGCCTGCACCTCATGGCCTGCGACTAGAGATGACTTGGCTGCATCTGGTTGGTCACACTCCACCCTGGGCAGTGTCCATGCTCTGGGTGTGTGAGTGCTGCCTAATTAGCGTCCCAGACACCTTGTCTACCTGGGAGCTCTTCTGCTCTTCACCCAGAACATTCATCCCACGAGCATTCCAGGAGGGAGCGGGAGGGGAAAAGCCACTTCACAGGCATTCAGAGAGGGAGAGGAGACAAAAGTGGGAGCAGGGGAAGTACAACAGACCTTCTGAGCATAGAAATCACTGCTGCTCCTACAACAGCAGGGACAGGCCAGTAGGAGCTTGGAAAATTAAGCCATTGTGTTTCTGCCTGGTTTTGAACCAGGGACCTTTGCATGTTAGGTAAACGTGATAACCACTACACTGCAGAAACTCTGTCAAAAGCCTTTGCCCCTCCCTTCATAAGTACATAAGAATGGCCATACTGGGTCAGACCAAAGGTCCATCCAACCCCGCATCCTATCTGCCAACAGTGGCCAATGCCAGGTGCCCCAGAGGGACTGAACAGGTAATGATCAAGTGATTTCTCTCCTACCATCCATCTCCACCCTCTAACAAACAGAGGTTAGGGACACCATTCCTTACCCATCCTGGCTAATAGCCATTCATGGACTTAACCTCCATTCATTTATCTGCAAAAAGAAAGAGGAGTACTTGTGGCACCTTAGAGACTAACAAATTTATTTGAGCATAAGCTTTGCTGGGCTAAAACCCACTTCATCGGATGCATGCAGTGGAAATACAGCAGGAAGATATATATATATACAGAAAACATGAAAAAAAATGGGTGTTGCCATACACACTATAACGAGAGTGAGCAGTTAAGGTGAGCTATTATCAGCAGGAGAAAAAAACCTTTTGTAGTGATAATCAGGATGGCACATTTCCAACAGTTGACAAGAAGATGTGAGTAACAGTAGGGGGACAAATAAACAAGAGGAAATAGTTTGACTTTGTGTAATGACCCATCCACTCCCAGTCTTTATTCAAGCCTAATTTAATGGTGTCCACTTTGCAAATTAATTCCACTTCAGCAGTCTCTCATGAGAGTCTGTTTTTGAAGGTTATTTGCTGTAATATTGCAACTTTTAGGTCTGTAAATGCGTGACCAGGAGATTGAAGTGTTCTCCGACTGGTTTTTGAATGTTATAATTCTTGACATGTGATTTGTGTCCATTTATTGTTTTACGTAGAGACTGTCTGGTTTGGCCAATATACATGGTGGAGGGGCATTGCTGGCACATAATAACATATATCACTTTGGTAGATGTGCAGGTGAACGAGCCTCTGATAGTGTGGCTGATGTGATTAGGTCCTATGATGATGTCCCCTGAATAGATATGTGGACAGAGTTGGCTTTGTTGCAAGGATAGGTTCCTGGGTTAGTGTTTCTGCTGTTTGCTTGCTGGTAAGTATTTGCTTCAGGTTGGGGGGCTGTCTGTAAGCAAGGACAGGCCTGTGTCCCAAGATCTGTGAGAGTGAGGCATTGTCCTTCAGGATAGGTTGTAGATGCGCTGGAGAGGTTTTTGTTGGGGGGCTGAAGGTGACGGCTAGTGGGGTTCTGTTACTTTCTTTGTTGGGCCTGTCCTGTAGTAGGTGACTTCTGGGTACTCTTCTGGCTCTGTCAATCTGTTTCTTCATTTCAGCAGGTGGGTAATGTACTTGTAAGAATGCTCGATAGAGATCTTGTAGGTGTTTGTCTCTTTCTGAGGGGTTGGAGCATATGTAGTTGTATTTTAGAGCTTGGCTGTAGACAATGGATTGTGTGGTGTGGTCTGGATGAAAGCTGGAGGCATGTAGGTAAGCATAGCAGTCAATATGTTTCTGGTATAGGGTGGTGTTTATGTGACCATCGCTTATTAGCACAGTAGTGTCCAGGAAGTGGATCTCTTGTGTGGACTGGTCCAGGCTGAGGTTGATGGTGGGATGGAAATTGTTGAAATCATGGTGGAATTCCTCAAAGGTTTTCTTTTTCATGGGTCCAGATGATGAAGATGTCATCAGTGTAGCGCAAGTAGAGTAGGGGCATTAGAGGATGAAAGCTGAGGAAGCGTTGTTCTAAGTCAGCCATAAAAATGTGGGCATACTGTGGGGCCATGCGGGTACCCATAGCAGTGCCGCTGACTTGAAGGTATACATTGTCCCCAAATCTGGAATAGTTGTGGGTGAGGACAAAGTCACAAAGTTCAGCCACCAGGTTTGCCGTGACATTATCAGGGATACTGTTCCTGACGGCTTGTAGTCCATCTTTGTGTGGAACGTTGGTGTAGAGGCCTTCCACATCCATAGTGGCCAGGATGGTGTTTTCTGGAAGATCACCAATGGATTGTAGTTTCCTCAGGAAGTCAGTGGTGTCTCGAAGATAGCTGGGAGTGCTGGTAGCGTAGGGCCTGAGAAGGAGTCTACACAGCCAGACAATCCTGCTGTCACGGTGCCATTGCCTGAAATGATGGGGCATCCAGGATTTCTACGTTTATGGATCTTGGATAGCAGATAGAATACCCCTGCTGCTTTTTTGGCCTGCTGCTTCTCTGTCTGGGATGTTTTTGTCAGTCCTGGCACACAAAAAGGGTATCATTGCAAGCGCCACGAAGGCGAGATGAATTTTTGCCTGCCTTGCTCAGCTTGACTTGCTTCCTCACCCCATTCCTGCCTTAGATCCTGGGTCGCCTGGTGGCTGAAGATGGTCCATTGTCTCGAGCGGTGCCAGAGCCTGACACAGTGCCCTGGGCCGCCTTTGCTCTGCACATGCCGGCCATGCACATTTGCAAATACTTTAAAGATCCTGTCAGTAAGTTCTGGAGACAGTTGCTCACCTTCAGAGGAAGCTCCCTAAAATTGGCCTGTCTCACCCAGTGGTACATTGACCTCTGTTCAGACTGAGCCGAAGGGGGGGGGCTCGCTGCTGTGGCTGCCGCTGCTGTGAGGGTGGCCACTGTTGCGGATGAAGCCATCCTGGAAGCACCTTCCACCTAGCCACCCACTGAAAATCCTGTAGGATGTAAGGTGGGAATAGAAGAACACGGGGGCGGGGCCTTCCTAATCTCCTCCCCTTCCGCCACTATTGGCCATCCCATACCTGGTGCTGCACCCAGTGGGGTAAAAAAATACGCCATATCGGAAGAGTCAGTTGGGTTCTTTATGGTTGTCCCGTCATTCTCCTCGGGCCTGACCTGCCCTCCAGCTCAGCCACCCACTGAAAATTGAAAAACAAAAAGTAGAGCCGCACAAGTCTTCAAAGCCCACCAGGCCCAACCACCATTTCTAATACAGCAGAAAAGCCGCACTTCTCCTGACTAGGTAGGGACGTCCTATGGCCCCACAAGAAGTGGAAGGTCATCGTGTTCGGTCTCAGCAGCATTCGTGGAGCAGGGGGAAACACATGGCTGAGGTTAATGACAAGGTCCCCTTACGCCACCGGCTGAGCCATTCCTCACAGGCCAGCAACCATTTCTCCCAGTTCGCGTTCCCCACCTCGTCCCCAACCGAACGCTAGAAGGCCCAGCCATCAACCTGCAAACTCTTGCTGCCCTCCTCTTCCGCCCTGACTGATAGGGGGGAGTATTGAGCCTCCCTCCCTTAGGCCCTTCAGCATCCCTGGGGAACACCAACACCGCCCAAGTGACTTTGGGCCAGTAGGTCAACCAATAGGGCTGCCTCCTAGGCCAGCCTGCAGCCCAGCTTCAGGACTCAGAGGAAATGGAGCTCGCATCCCTACCTACAGGACTCCAGGCACGGCCAGGCTTCTGGATCAAACGTCCCCTCTTGTGCTCAAGTCACAACAGCTAGCGGGTAAAAGACAGGCTTTCATGGCCTTTGAGAAAGCAAGATCGAGCCTTGGAAGACCCAGCAGGGTTTGTGGCACAGGAATTGTCCTCAGATCCCACCGAGACTTCAGCTCAGATTGCAGGATTCAAAGTCCCGAGTGCTGCCCTTACACCATGGGACCAATAGGGAACCCCCAGACCTCTGCTGAGCTCTGGTGTGGATGACCCTGTGGGGGCAGCCCTGCCTTTACTCACCAAGTTGGCCTGCAGCAGTTTGCTGCAGCTCCCAGAGGCCTTTCTTAAACCAGACTGAGAGGCCAGTGGGCATGTGAGGAAGTTGCCCCTTCAGTCCCAGGCAGTACATGGCCCTTCCTAGGAAAGAACAAGTCCTGGGGGAAAAGGTGATGTCAAATAACAACTTGGAGAGATGCCTTCTTTCCTTCTGTGGGGAACTGTTCCCTTTTTACCTGACCAGGAACTTGAACCCTGGACTCTCAGATTAAAAGTCTGATACTCTGCCAGCTGAGCTAGCCAGGCTTACACATAAATGAAGCAAATTTCATGAAGAAGAGAAACTAGTCATGAAAATGAAGGCAGGAAACAATACAGAAAACCTGCTACTCTCACTCTCTTAGCAGTCCTAGCCCCAGCCTGCTCCTCCATCCGGCGCCCTGAGGTCTTATTCTTTTTTCAGTTAAATATCAAATCCAGGAGAAAACACAGTTATACAAAGCAAAATGAAATCACAAACAGAAATGTCATTGGAAATACAGAAATAAAAAAGGAAAATGCAATCCCCATCACTTTATCGTGTCTGGGCCATTCCTGTATCGAGAGCCCCCGCGAAGGTCCCTGTCTGCTTACAAGAAACCTGGAGGAACTCATACCACAGCCTGAACATGAAACTCAACTGCTCCCAGGTGCTGCAGTAAAACCCTTTCCCTGCTGTGACGTTGCACTCCATAGGATTTTATGAAAATATGCTAATGAGTGTGAATATAATGTAACTGGAACATTCTTCATGCAAAAGTTCTCTTGTAAGGTATCATTACACAGCTTATAATCTACTGTGTGTGTTCATCCTATTTGTATGAACCGATCATTCCTGTATCTGAAACTAGAAATATGAACTATAACTCTGAGGTCCTGTTGTAATGATGCAAAGTGTGGGCCATTAATAGTGGTTTGGACTCTTGATGGCTCCGATCAACCAGGACAATTGACTGGAGATGGCTCTGTCCTGCACCATCTGTGAGTCAGGCCAGGAAGAATGAAGGCTTGGGGGTCTCACAGGACATGTGACCATGTCACCTGGTACAGGAATCCATCTTAAACCTGGGGCTCTTCCCCAAGAGAGAGACAAGAATTCCTGCCTTGTACCAAAGCTGTATAAGGGGGTGGAACTGAACAAACATGGCTGCAGTCATGAGACATCCCCTAGCTACCACCTGAGCTGGAACACGGACTATACGAGGTGAAAAGATTGGGCCCAGACATAAAATAAGTCTAGTCTGCAAAAGAAGCTTATTGGAAGATCTCTGAGGGTGAGATTTGATCTGTATTGAGTTTCATACTGTATTAGGCTTGGGCTTGCATGTTTTTGTTTTATTTTGCTCTGTGAAAAATACAAGGTCCATAGAGAAGGAAAAGAAAATGCCCTAGAAAAGTCTGTGTGTGTGTGTGTGTGTGTGAGATGGGTGGGAGGGTGTCTAGAAACCACTTTCCTCTAGTTTCTTTTCTCTGATTTCCTGTAGAAAATCTGAAGCAGGGAGCAAAAGCCATTGCCTTCTCTGAGGCTTGAACTCAGGACCTTCAGATTATGAGACTGACACGCTGCCAACTGCGCTAAGAAGGCTTGGAAAAGTTTTAGGCTCAGTGTTTATAGGACCCTCCTACAGCAGTGACTGGGGCAGGGAAGGAGCCAGAGATGTGCTGGAAGAAGCAGGAGCTCTGGTGACCAGAGACTTTTCATGGCAGCTTTCACAGCAGCAAAGAAATCAATTCAGGCTGCCAGTGAACAATCTACTGGAACTAATGGCAGCACAGGGGGGATGTTTCCAAGCTATGCACCTACTTCCACATTTTAGAACTTACTCTCCTTTTCCTAGTAGGGCACTTTCCATGCAAATTAAGCAAAGCAAGTTGGGGAAACTACACAGGTAATAAAACCAGTGCTCTAAATAAGGCTTGAATTCATAATCCCAGCAGTAGCCCCTCTGCGCTAACCAGTTGCACCACTGCAGGTGCCTCTTAGGCAAAGCTGGGAAGCAGGCAGTTATCAGTCTCTGTGATTCAGACCTTTGCCTGGTAATTGAAAGGTTGATGCATCAAACCTAACTCAAGATGCGGCTTTTCAGCCATGAGACTCCAGGACATTTTGACAGAAAGAAAATCTCCTCTGTTTTGGTTTAGCCCCATTTGACTCCTTCTGCTCGTCTTCTCCCCCTCCCTCCAGTCTCTTTCCTTCCCATTGGGGCCATGCAGAGAGGAGCCCCAGTCAGTCTCTGTCACAGAGGCTGTATCCCATAAAGGGAGGGAGGGAGGGGTTGCTCCAAAACACTGATAATGGGGGGGAGGGGTGGGCATGGTTAGGGGAGAAAGGATGGAGAATTAACAGTGGGGCCCAGAGAGATTCCCCCAGATTGGGAGATCCTGCTGCCCCCATCAGCCAGCTGTGGGAAGAACAACTTGGGATTGCTTGGGAAGCCACCTTTAAAAACACAAGTGTAACATTCTAGTTACATTTTAATAACACCAAAGCCTCCTCAATCCCAGGGTCACGATCACTGGAATGATTTTGCCTTGATATTTTACCAGCCGCAGACACAAAGCGAGTCAAATTACAGTTTCCGGTCGGAGTCAGTGCACACACAAGAATCCGGAGGCTTTTAATTCCTTAGGTTCTGCTGCCATTTCATTTCTGTCCTGTTCCAAGATTTATCATTGTGCAAAGCAACGTTAGGCCCTTGGGAGTGTCCCCCTCAGTGCTGCCTGCCACCCCTGGGCAATTTAAAAGGGCCCAGGGACCCCCGCCACCACCGCCAGCAGCACAAGGGGACTAAGGCGGTTTCTTGCCCGCCTCACTCCATGTGGCACACCACTCCCGGAAACGGCTGGCACCTCCCTGGTGTGGGGGAGGTCTCCGTACGCTGCCCTGCCCTGAGTGCCAACTCTGCCAGCTGTGGCAATGGGAGCTGCGGGGGTGAAGTCTGCGGGCAGCCATGCACAGAGACACCCCTGGCCCTCCCGCTTAGGGGCTGCTGCCAGAGGAGGGTGCAGGTTGCTTTTGGGAGATGCCCGAGGTAAATGCTGCACCCCTCACCCTCTCCTGCACCCCCAACCCAGACCCCACACCTGCACCCAAACTCCCTCCAAGAGCTTGCCCCCTGCACACCCTCCTGCAGCACAACCCCCTGACTGAGCCCAGACCCTGCACCCAAACTCTCCCAGAGCCCAGCCCCTCTCCCTCCCACACCCAAACTCCCTCCCAGAGCCTTAGGCACGTGTGTGTGGGGGGTGGGGCAGGACTTGGTCCCATTCTGGGCACCACCAAAAATTGTACAAACCTGCCGCCCCTGTCCAGCCCAACCTTCTGCTGATGCACCTCAGCCCACACCCCTGCAGGGTTTGAAGCTTCCATTGCTTAAATTCCAGGACACTGAGGGATTTCAGCTCCCCTTTGCCCAGAGGGAACTTCACCCCACTCCCAGCCAGGTTCTTGTCCATGGGATCACTGTAGGGGGGCTGGGTCCCGCTGGGTTTTTCTCTCTGTGACAGGCCAGGGTGCAATAACTGGGGCATCTGAGCACCCAGGACCTTCTGTGGGGCTGCCATTCCCCTTCCCCTTCTGTGGTCTCATCAGTCATTGACTCCAGCCTTTTTTCTATCCATCATCAGCATCATCCCAAGCAAACTGCACTCGCCTCAAAAAGACAGTGTCCCCTGGTGGGTGTAAATCACTGACCTCTCTCCTCTCTGAGCACTGACTGCCCCTGTGTTTCCTTGCCTCTCAGTCTGTGCAGATGGGACCTTTCCTCCAGTGCTGGAGGATCTGCCCTTCTCATCTACCCTTGTCCCAAGCAGCACAGCAGGTGGGAATCTTAAATGTACCAAGGTGACTTAGGAGCAGAAACCACCCCCAGACCTTCCATGCAATTGGCACTTGCCCTCACTGAGCAGGATTGAAACTGGTGCAGGGAGACTGCTGGGCCACATCCTCTGGGCATGAGCAAAGCACCAGGGTGAAAAATGAACTTGGAGATGCTGGGGATTGAACCCAGGGCCTCATACATGCAAAGCATGTGCTCTACCACTGAGCTACATCCCCAGATGGTTTAGGTGGGCTATGGGTTACACTCAGAGCCCTCCTGTTTCCACTGCATCCAGTGACCTATAAGCCTCATGAGAAGCCCATTCCCTCTCTGAGGGCCAATCCTGCTCTCCTGGAGGTTAATTGTTCATAGGGTCACTTTGCAGCAGGGCCAGATTCTATGTGTGGGGCAGAGAGAGTTTGTGCCCTGGACTCAGGGTGCAGAGATACGCTCAGCCCTCTCCCCTGCATTGGGTGGGGGGTGCTGCCACCCCGTGCTGCAAGGTCATGGTGGGGGACGCTGTGAGCAGCTCAACACCTACCCTGGCGGCAGAAGCGGGGTGGGGAGCTCCAGATGTTTCCACCTGCCTGTGAAGTCCAGCTTTCCCCAGCACATTCACTGCGGTGCAATTGGGTCACTGTTTCCATGGCTGAACAGCAAAGAATCATTCCCAGTTTCCTTCTATCGACAGCAGGATTAGCCTGTGTCAGTGGTTAATGAGGTGGATCTTGTGGTAGATTGTTATTCATTCCCACCTTGACAATTCACACAGTCCCTTTCCTACTCAAATCCCCAGCACCTCGGTGATCCTGGTAGCAGGGGTTGGGTCCTGAGATTTTCAGGGTCCTTTTTCCCCTCCACCTGGAGTGAACTCAGCTTTTCCCCCATCCCAGACAATCCATGAAATAACAACAGGGGCATAAAGAAAGAGGGGAGGGAACATCTCACAGCCAGGGCTGGATGTGCCCAGGGCCCCCTGCTTGTCCATTGTTTCCATGGAATTTGGCCCCCTGCTTTGCACAAGGGACAGAGAAAGATCTTGCTGTTCCTGTGTCTGTGCAAGGAAAATTGTGCTTCCCTAGGAAAGAGAGGCGGGAAATGGCCCCATGGTGGGACAATATCCTCAGGATTAAGACCTAAGGACTCAGGCTGAGACCTGATAGAACTGCACGCATCTGGGATTTAACAAATTGTCTTCCCTGGAGCAGGGCCAGATCCAGCGTTTTTGCCGCCCCAAGCAGAGGGGAAAAAGCTGCAATCAGCAGCAAGTCCTTCCTCCAAGAGGGCCAAACTGCTGCTGAAGCCTCCCTTTCCTTTGGTCGCCCCAGGCACCTGCTTGCTGCTGTGGTGCCTGAAGTCAGCCCTGCCATGGAGACAGTGGGAAGATGGGGGCATCAGGAAAATACCATGGATTCGTTTACATTGCAAGTGAAGAATAACTGAAGCATTTCTGGTTTAAAGTCACTTTTCCCTGACTGGGAATTGAACCCAGGCCTTGGCAGTGAGAGTGCCAAATCCTAACCACTAGACCACCAGGGAGCTGATGTTTTTTTTTTTCTCTCTTATGCTACACTTTCTTAGGCTACTTTCTATCCACTTTCTGAAACTGCTCCATTGTCCATTCCCTGAGGGGCTGGGAGCAGAAAGTGCAGGAATCCCTGTACTCAGGGTCACAACCTGAGCCCAACCCAAGCCACTGAAACAAACTCAAATCATGCTTCCTCCAGCAGGATCACAGAGCCACACAAAAACCCCATGAGAAACAATCCTCCTCTGTCTTCATTTACCCCATCACAACCCTCTCAGCAGCCCGCTCTTGCAGGAAGGACACTGATTTGATAGGAGCTCTGGCATAGAGACCAAGGGAGGGGTGTTGCTCCCCCTGGGTGTGAGCTGATCACATTCTGATTCCATGTAACGGGCCTCTGAGCTTTGCCATCTTGTGAGTTCTGAGTGCTGAGACCCCTGGACCCTTCTGCTGGGAGCATGGTGATTGCACAACAGCTGCAAGCCCTTTTCCTGTCTCCTTGTCCTCCTCGGCTTCCCAGATCTTCCCCACAAATGGTTCTATCAGGCGCTGGAGGGAGCTAAGGACCTGCAGGTTTCCTCACCTACCTCTTAAGGCAAACAGTGATTCCCTTCTCTGACACTCCTGGGTCAGGCTTCTTTTGAGTTTTTCCTCAGGGACCTGATTCCCTGTGAAAATGTGTGTGGGGAACTGGCTTGTCTACCCTCTCTGGGAGCTGAGAAGCTTTTTCAGACTCTCCCCCACTAGATGAGTCCAACAGCACCTCCCACTGGTGGGAGAATCCTAAATGCCACCCTCCCCGCTGGTTACTCTGACCAGCTGATGGTGACAGCATGTTAAATCAACCCCAGCTCTCTGGGCTAGAGAGCAGCATCTAACCAGCCTTGTGACAGCTCCGGTTTGCTCGCTGGAGCCATAATGAACCAGGAAAGAAGGCAAATGTCAGACAGGGAACCTCAGCTCCGCAAATAAATGCCCTCAGGGCTCCTTCTACACTGCGACTGGGCACTTGACTGACTTCAAATCCGGCCAGCCCAGTTGATAGAGCATGAGACTCTTAATCCTGCCAGCATGAGTTTAAGCCCCATATTGGGCAGCAGCAACAGCTCTTAGGTGTCACTCTTATGCTTATAGTCACAGCCCAAAATGAAATAAATTCTCTGTCCGCTCTACAATCTAAGGCAGATCAGGTTCCTTCCTCTCTGAGCTTCAGTAAAACATGAAGAGAGAACAAATAGAATTTCCTCCTCTTCCATTCTACCCCAGGCAAGAAGAGGGGATAATAACCATTTAACAGATGACTGCAGAGAGAAAAGTTTGGTCTTTATAAATAGGATGATGATCAATTGGTCTCCATGTCCACTGACGGTAGGACAAGAAGTAATGGGCTTAATCTGCAGCCAGGGAGATTTACGTTAGATGCTGGGAACAGCTTTCTAACTCTGAGGGTACGTCTACACTACGGGACTATTCCGAATTTGCATAAACCGGTTTTGTAAAACAGATTTTATAAAATCGAGTGCGCGCGGCCACACTAAACACATTAAATCGGTGTTGTGCGTCCATGGTCCGAGGCTAGCGTCGATTTCTGGAGCGTTGCACTGTGGGTAGCTATCCCGTAGCTATCCCATAGTTCCCGCAGCCTCCCCCGCCCCTTGGCATTTCCGGGTTGAGATCCCAGTGCCTGATGGGGCAAAAATCATTTTCGCGGGTGGTTCTGGGTACAGCCTCACCCCACCCACCCACCCAGAAAGCGGCAGACAACCGGTTAGCGCCGTTTTTTGGTGGTGAACAGTGCAGACGCCATAGCACAGCAAGCATGGACCCTGCTCAGCTCCATACCGCAATCGTGAATGTTTTAAACACCTCGCGCACTCTCGTGCAGTATATGCTGAACCAGGACCTTCGAACCGAGGCGAGTAAGAGGCGGATACGGCAGCGCGGCGATGACAGTGATGAGGACGTAGACACAGAATTCTCTCAAACCGCGGGCCCCGGCGCTTTGGAGATCCTGATGGTAATGGGGCAGATTCTATCCATTGAACGCCGATTTTGGGCCCGGGAAACAAGCACTGACTGGTGGGACCGCATTGTGTTGCAGGTGTGGGACGATTCCCAGTGGCTGCGAAACTTTCGCATGCGTAAGGGCACTTTCATGGAACTTTGTGACTTGCTTGCCCCTGCCCTGAAACGCCATAATACCAAGATGAGAGCAGCCCTCACAGTAGAGAAGCGAGTGGCGATAGCCCTGTGGAAGCTTGCAACGCCAGACAGCTACCGGTCAGTCGGGAATCAATTTGGAGTTGGAAAATCTACTGTGGGGGCTGCTGTGATGCAAGTAGCCAAAGCAATCACTAAGCTGCTGCTACGAAAGGTTGTGACTCTGGGAAACGTGCAGGCCATAGTGGATGGCTTTGCTGCAATGGGATTCCCTAACTGTGGGGGGGCGATAGATGGAACCCATATCCCTATCTTGGCACCGCAGCACCAGGGTACCCAGTACGTAAACCGGAAGGGGTACTTTTCAATGGTGCTGCAAGCACTGGTGGATCACAAGGGACGTTTCACAAACATCCACGCGGGATGGCCAGGAGGGTTCATGACGCCGCGTATTCAGAAGCACTACTCTGTTTAAACGGCTGCAGCAAGGGAATTACTTCCCAGACCAGAAAATAACAGTTGGGGATGTTGAAATGCCTGTCGTTATCCTGGGGACCCAGCCTACCCCTTGATGCCATGGCTCATGAAGCCATACACAGGCAGCCTGGACAGTGGTCAGGATCTGTTCAATTACAGGCTGAGCAAGTGCAGAATGGTGGTGGAATGTGCATTTGGCCGTTTAAAGGCTCGCTGGCGCACATTACTGACTCGCTCAGACCTCAGCCAAACCAATGTCCCCTATGTTATTGCTGCTTGCTGTATTCTCCACAATCTCTGTGAGTGTAAGGGGGAGACCTTTATGGCGGGGTGGGAGGCTGAGGCAAATCACCTGGCCGCTGATTACGCGCAGCCAGACACCAGGGAGATTAGAAGAGCACACCAGGAAGCGGTGCGCATCAGAGAAGCTTTGAAAATGAGCTTCATCAATGGCCAGGGTACAGTGTGACTGCTGTGTTTGTTGATGAACACCCAACCCCCTTGATTGACTCAGTCCCTGTAAGCAACTCCCCCTCCCCTTCGAGTACAGCTTACTTATGCAAATAAAGTCACTCTCATTTAAAAAGCATGAATTCTTTATTAATTCATTATAAAAAGAGGGAGAGAAGTAAGGGTGTGCTTTGGGAGGAGGAAAGGAGGGATGGAGAAGGCCATTAAAAAAAAATTCAGAGTAACGACATCCTTCTGGTTGGGCTGTCCACGGGGGTGGAGTGGGCGGGTGCACGGAGCCTCCCCCCACGCGTTCTTACACGTCTGGGTGAGGAGGCTAAGGAACATGGTGAGGGGGGAGGGTGGTTATACAGGGGCTGCAGCGGCACTCTGTGATCCTGCAGCCGTTCCTGAAGCTCCACAAGACGCCGGAGCATGTCAGTTTGATCACGCAGCAGCCCCAGAGTTGCATCCCGCCACCGCTGATCTTCCTGCCGCAACCGCTGATTTTCCTGCCGGTCTTCCTGCCGCCACCTCTCATCTCGGTTGTCCCTCCTGTCCTCACGTTCACTGGCCTCTTTCCTGTAATTTGAAACCACGTCCTTCCACTCATTCAGATGAGCTCTTTCATTGCGTGTAACTTCCATAATATCCGAGAACATCTCATCTCGCGTCTTCTTTTTCCTCCGCCTTATCTGTGCTAGCCTTTGGGATGGAGGAGGGATGGTTGAAAACTTGCAGCTGCATGAGGGAGATAAATATTTAGAAAGATACATTTTACAGAACAATGGTTATACTGTTTCACAGTGAACATCACTATTCACCTAGCACATGTGATTTCCCTACAAGGTCGCATTTTTCATCTTAATAGTGACTGCTTGCAGCTCTGGGGTTACAGATCTCACAGACACATCAGGTCCAGGCATCAGAATTCAGCTTGCATGCGGCCATGGTAAGCCACTGTCTCAGTGATTTACCCCTCCCCCCCAACGCATGGCTAATACCACGCTAGCTCCCTGCTAATCAACAACCTTCCTCCCCACCCACTGCGTGTCCGGTAGCTTGGGGAAGATCGCCTCGCTGGTGACCAAACAGAAAAGATCATTGGCATTTCACTCCTCCCCTCCCCCCGCTTCGCTACGTGCAGGAAAGTGTTTTTTTTAAGCTGCTGCATTCCACGAACCCAGTAGAGAAATGGCCACCCCCCTTACTTAAATTCCTGATTTTTAACCAGGTTATCCTGAACGATATCACTTTGCTGAGGATAACAGAACAAGATAAAGAGCGGATGCTTCTTGAATGCCAGCAGTCCCCGGGACCATACACTGCGATGCTTTGCCACGCAATGATCCCTGATTACTTGCTACATGCATGGCATGGTAAAGTGTCCTACCATGGTGGGCGGAACAAGGATGCCTTGCCCAGAAACCTTCTGCAAAGGCTTCTGGAGTACCTACAGGAGCGCTTCATCGAGATGTCCCTGGAGGATTTCCTCTCAATCCCCGGACATGTTAACAAACTTTTCTAAGTAACTATACTGTCTGCGAATGCATCCCAAGTCCTCAGGGCAAATCAATCATTAAAAAAGGCTTGCTTAAAAAACACTGTTTGCTATTTGCAAAGGTACACTCACCAGAGCTCCCTTCCATGGCGTCATTCTCTGGAATAGTTGCTTGTGAGGGCTGGGAGCAGGGTAATTCCGTCAGGGTGATAAAAAGCTCCTGGCTGCTGGGGGTCACGGAGTGCTGTGTGCTCTCTGCTAGGTCTTCCTCTTCTTCTTCATCTTCATCTTCCCTGTCTGCATAATCCTCAGACATGGCAGAGATTACAACCCCCACCTCGGAATCCACGGTCAGGGGTGGGGTACTTGTGGCGCAGCCCCCTAAAATTGCATGCAGCTCAGCATAGAAGCGGCATGTTTATCGACCTGCCCCGGACCTTCCGGTTGCGTCTTTGGTTTTCTGGTAGGCTTGTCTGAGCTCCTTAACTTTCACTCTGCACTGCACTGAGTCCCTGCTGTGGCCTTTATCCGTCATAGCCTTAGAAATTCTTTCAAATACTTTTTCATTTCGTCTTTTGGAACGCAGTTCTGTTAGCACTGAATCATCTCCCATATAGCGATCAGATCCAGTACCTCCCGAGCGGTCCATGCTGGGGCTCTTTTTCGATTCTCAGGAGACTGCAGTGTTAACTGTGCTGATGAGCTCTCCACGCTGGGGACGCAGGAAATGAATTTCAAAAGTTCGCGGGCTTTTCCTGTCTACCTGGCCAGTGCATCCGAGTTGAGAATGCTGTCCAGAGCGGTCAGTGGTGCACTGTGGGATACCGCCCGAGGCCAATACCGTCGATTGCGCCACACTAACCCTATTCCGATATGTTAATACCGATATTAGCGCTACTCCTCTCGTCGGGCAGGAGTACAGAAACCGATTTAAAGAGCCATTAAAATCGATATAAGGTGCCTCCTAGTGTGGACGGTTGTATGGCGTTAAATTGGTTTTACGCTCCTAAAACCGATTTAAACGCCTAGTGTAGACCAGGCCTCAGCCTCCTACTTCACCAATGTCAGACTCTGAGTGCAGTTAAGCTCTGGAATAGACTCCCAAAGGCGTCTGTGGTGTCTCTCTCTCAGAGGTTTTTAAGAACAGGTTGAACAAACCTCTGTCGAGGAGACTCTGCATATACTTGGTCCCATAGACAACCTGCTCTGGCTCTATCTGCTACCTTCATTGTGTTTGGATGTAAAGGTGGGAAATGATGGGGAAATTGGCCCTCTTTCCAGTTTAAATGTTGTAACTTCTACATCTAGACCGGGGTGGCCAACCTGAGCCAACGTAACTGCCAAACGTGCACCTTTGTATGCAACTGCTGAGTCAGTTGTGAACCTTGCTACCATTATCATTATCCCTTTGAAATGATGATGGTGATGGACACTTGGCTGTATATCCCAGCGTGCCCTGGACGTCTACAGGCTGCATTAGCCAATCCAACCATTCGGCACTTGCAGATGGGCACCTCTGTATTGTGCCTGAGTCTTGTACAGCTATGAATGGCTGGTAGATACCGACACTTTCCCGTCTTTTTAACCAGCACTAATACCCAGCCAGGCCAGGGCTGGGAAGAGAGAGAGAGCAGCAGGTTTCCCCTATTGTTTCCCACTCATTTTTTCTTGACTAGCTTCACCTCTGCACCAACTTGAAGTTTTTTTATGTGAGCCTGGCTAGCTCAGTTGGTAGAGCATCAGACTTTTAATCTGAGGGTCCAGGGTTCAAGTCCCTGGTCAGGTAATAAACTTCTCACTATTTTTGTAAAAATCTGATTTTCTGGAATCTTCTTCGGGTGTTACTCTTTCTCTTCAGGATTTTGCAAATCCTAAGAAGGGCCTTTGTGTGGGGGGGATTGAAGGGGCAACTTCCTGACAGCCCCTCTGACCTTGCAGCCTGGAGGAATAAAGGCCTCTGGGCATAGAGCATGTTCCTTCCCTGCACACGCAAACACACAGAATATCCCTAAGGAATTAGAATCACCTGCTGCCTTCCCCTGTCCTGCTGGATCCCCAAATGAGGACGCTCTTCAGCCCGAACCCATGTCCTCTATTCCCAGTGCCCTCAATCCCAACCCACAGGCCCCCTCCTCACGCTGCTCCTCAATCCCAACCCACAGCTCCCTCCTTCCTCCAGCAGCAGGTGCTTCAGACCCTCAGGAAGATTTTCTTGCAAGGTTTCGTGTATGAGTCTGCATGTGGATTTCACAGTATGTTGGAAATAGGTTGGGTTGCTTGCCGAAATGATCACTGGTGGCTGGTGTTGGATTCCCAGTCTCCATGTTACAGGGGCAGGAGAAACAAAGGGTTGTTATCCTTGTTGTGTGAATCAAGGACTCAACCCTCGGTGCAAACTAAATGAGCTGCCCACAGATTCTGGCAGCCACAATGAGCATTTGGTGCAAGAGCCCAGACCTGCCCCTGTCCCAGAGGGAGGATCATCCACGAGGGGCTTGGACCACTGACCTATCAGCTCTTAACTCCCAAACTTTGAGTAACTCTATTATCAGTGCCAGTGAGTGTAATTTAAACCATAAGAAAAACCACACTGGGCTGGACCAAAGGTCCACCTAGCTCTGTATTTTGTCTTCTGACAGTAGCCAATACCAGGTGCTCTAAAAGCATCTCAACAAGGCACCACTAGGAGTTGAACCCAGCATCTCCTGTTTACAAAACAGGTACTTTAACCAGCTAAGCCATGGTGCCTGCCTGTGACTAAAGTAAAGTGTCTGCTCACACCTGACTCCCTGCCATCCCCCCCTGGGCCCCACGAAGCAGAGCAGCAGGTGTGTGTGTGTGTGTGTGTGTGTGTGTGTGTGTGTGTGTGTGTGTGTGTGTGTGTGTGTGTGTGTGTGTGTGTGTGTGTGTGTGTGTGTGTGTGTGTGTGTGTGTGTGTGAGAGAGAGAGAGAGAGAGAGAGAGAGAGAGAGAGAATCTCTGGCCAGGTCTGCACTACACAGTTATTTGAGCCCAATTATATTGCTCAGGTGTGTGAAAAACACACAACGCTCCTCGGTCGGCAGCTTGTGGCTGGTGCACACACTGCAATGCCACGTCTGGTGACAAAACTGCCCTGTTTTGCTGACAAAATAAAACCACTTCGATGAGAGGTCTAGAGCTTTTTCCAGCAAACTTGAAGTGACAGAGTGTCAGTGTAGATGCTGCTGTTCATTATATCACCATAACTGGCCTGTGCCAGTATCCCACAATGCCCTCTGTGAACTCGCCTGCCCTGCATTCCTGCTACAGAGCCATGGGGCCCTCCCCTTTCATCGCTCCAGGAAGTTCTGACAGCTGAGCCTGCTGCTCTGCTCCAGCAGCCAGGAGCAAATCACTGCCGTGGATGCTGCTCTCCCGCCCTGCGAACACAGAGCAGGTGGTGGGAACTTCCTTACATGGGGGGGGGCACCGGCATCCGAACTGTGACACCCCCAGGACACCCCTTCCCTCGAGGAGGCTCTTACCTTCTAAACAGGGACGGCGGGTCTCTAGTAAAATCATTAAAGGGAAGGAGAAAACTCGAAAGAGGTTCCTCCTGGCGCTCACGTCCGTGAACCCGAATACTCTCTCAGTCCTCAAAGAGAGACCTGGAGAAGGAGACTTGCTGAAGCAAAGCCACAGGGGTCTCTGAGGTTTCCCTGGCCCCTCGCCCCTGTCCTGCCTGGCTGATGTCAGCATCTGTCTGTGAGGTCACCACCTCCCCACCACCTTTGACCAATAGTCTGAGGTCCTGCAAAAGGCCTTTGTGATGTCACTGCCTGTCACGGACTCACAGATCGTGCCCACTCTTGGCCCCGTGCGGTCCATGGGGTGCCCTTTCAGTGCGACAGCCCTTCACGGGGTCCACTCTCTCGGGGTCAGGCCCCTCCACCTCCTGGAGCCGCACCTCTCTGAGCCTTAGCACGTCTGTCTCTCGCCGTGGGCCCCCTCAGGGAGTCCACGCGCTCTGGACCCCCTGGGCCTCCTCACCCCCGAAGGGGATGATGCCCCCTGTTCGCTAAACCGGAGTGACTCTCAGCCAGCATAAAACAGGAGGGTTTATTGAGAGTTGAACACAGCACAGGAAACTCTCAGGGCCTCAGGCCTGGCCTCTCACAATAACAGCACATCCCAGTCCCCTTGCAGCCAGGTGGGCTCTGCCGGCTTCCCCTCGCCAGCCCCGAGCCCCGCTGCTTCCCAGCTGGGCCTCTGATATCCCCAGCCCCAGGGCCAGCTCCAGACCCCAGCACGCCAAGCACGCGCGTGGGGCGGCCCTATCCCGGGGGGGCGGCAGGCTGGGCCGGCGGATCTGCCGCAGTCATGCCTGCGGGAGGTCCACCGGAGCCCCGGGACGACCGGACCTGCTGCAGGCATGACTGCGGAGGGGGCGCTCGTCCTGCGGCTCCAGTGGACCTCCCGCAGCTGCGGACAGTTCGCTGGTCCCGTGGCTCGGCTGGACCTCCCGCAGGCATGCCTGCGGAAACTCAAGCGGAGCCGCCGGACCTGCGAACCGTCCGCAGCTGCGGGAGGTCCAGCCGAGCCGCGCGACCAGCGGACCCGCCGCAGTCATGCCTGCGGAGGTCCGCTGCTCCCGGTCTCCGGGCACCTCCCGCGCATGACTGCTTGGGGTGGCCAAATAGGTAGAGCCGCCCCTGCCCGGCCCCAAGCTCCACCTATGTGCATTGTCTTTTCTCCAGGTAAACAGGGTTGCCTGGGCCTCCTCTCCTCTCCGGGGTCCTCTCTCTGCAGCCCATTTTATTCCCACTGGCCAGAACCGGCTGTGACTCCTGAGCTGGGTCTCCGGATGACCAGGTCACCAGTCGCTGGGGTCTCCATCCTCCAGGCCATCAGCCGGGTCCCAAGTCCCTCTCCGATCCTCTGTAACAACAAACTCCCTCTCCCTTCACCTCGTTAAACCAGTAACACCTGGGGACACTGAGTCCCACTCCCTGTGCATGTGAACTACTGGAAAACACAGAAAACCCCAAGAAAATCCTCCACTTCGTCACAGAGCCCAGCACCTCTCCTCCTCTGGGCACCTAGAGCAGAGGCAGCTGGTGCTGACGGCTCCAAGGGAAGGCTTAAAAGCCACAGAGCAGCCGAGGGCAGGGCAAGAGGAGGGCAGGCCCATGCCTATGTGTGGCCTTCAGACAGGCACAAAAACACCCAGCCAGGCTGCTCCCTGCCGTGCCAAATACCAGGGGCGGCTCTAGCAATTTCGCCGCCCCAAGCACGGCAGCACGCCGCAGGGTGCGCTCTGGCGGTCGCCGGTCCCGCGGCTCCGGTGGACCTGCTGCAGACGTGCCTGCGGAGGTTCCGTTGGTCCCATGCCTCCGGAGGAGCATCCGCAGGGACGCCTGTGGAGGTCCACCGGTGCCACCTGCCACCCTCCCAGCGACAGGCAGAGTGCCCCGCGGCATGCCGCCCCAAGCACGTGCTTGGCGTGCTGGGTCTGGAGCCGGCCCTGCCAAACCCCCACTGAAGGCCACCCACAGACCAGCATGCAGGGCAGCTGCTGATGCTCTGTGGCCATTATCGAAGACGGTAGGAAAGCAGGGCCAGCCCCCTTGGTGGCGCCTCTTACCGTTCCCACTCCAGGTGCTCACTTTGGCAGTGGGGCAGGAGATTTTACCCCAAGAGGCTTTTCACCAGCTGGCGAGAAGCAGAGAAACACCCAGGCTCCCAAGGTGCTATGTAGCAACCCCCGTCCAGCACAGGGACAGGCGCACACTTGGAAGAGGGAAACTGCTCCACACGCTAGCCCGGGCAGCCGCCCATTTTCTTTGGCAAGTCAGGAAGGGCAAAGGTGAGACTGGAAGCACCTGGGGCTCATGCCCCAGCCTTTGTGACACCCAACCCCCAACTCCTTCCCGGGGCTCTAGCTGAAGCCAGAGCATTGGCCTGAGCGGCCAAGAAGAGGTTCCAGCCCTGAAGGGAGCAGGACTTTCAGCCCAAAGGTAAAACTGCACAAGCACAACCACGAAGGGACTCGAACCCTCAATCGCCTGATCCGAAGTCAGGCGCCTTATCCATTAGGCCACGTGGTCACACAGAAAAAAAAGCCCTCCAGGCACTTCTTTGGAAAAGGCAGACACTGATGCATCCAATGAAGTGGGGATTCACCCACGAAAGCTCATGCTCCAATACGTCTGTTAGTCTATAAGGTGCCACACGACTCTTTGCTGCTTTTGCAGACACTGTGTTTCTCAGGTCAGCTACTGAGGGGGACCAAGACTCTCTGGGCACAAAAAGTCAAGTTCCCAGTGAGATGTGAGACTTAATTCTCTGGAGCCAGGTGCAGGGCTTTGGCAGGGAGGCTCAGGCATGGGGGATTGAGGTGCAGCGGACGGACCGGCTGTCTAGGTGCAGAGATTTAGTCTCCCTGAGGAGGAGGAGGGGGAATCCTGCTGACAGGCAGTGGCCAGGGCCGGTGCAACCCCTCGGCGACCTAGTGGGCCCCCCTGGGTGCCATGTGGTTGGGGCACCAAAAGCACACTCAGGGGCAGTGGGTGGAGATGAGCTGGGTCAGGGGGCTGGGAGGTGCGGGGGGAGGGCTGCCCGCAGCAAGTAACGGGGAGGGCGTGCAGGGCAACCGCTCCCTGTCCCAGCTCACTTCTGCCCCGTCTTCTCCCCTGAGCACGCCGCCCCCACTCTAATTCTCCTCCCCTCCCAGGCTTGCCGCACTAAACAGCTGATTGGCACCGCAAGCCTGGGAGGGGGAGAAGTGGAGCGGAGGTGAGCTGGGGAGGAGCTGCTGCAGGGGCTGCCCGGCTCTTCCCATGGCCCCCGCCCTGCACTCACTGCATGGTAAGTGGAGTGACCCAGCCCCAGCCTGGTCCACTCCTGGCTCCCAGCCACGCCGCCGGCGAGTGCTGTGGGGCAGTTCCCTCCCCAAGCTTGGGAGCCAGGGAGCAGAGCAGGCTGGGGCCCCAGGCCTCCATGGGGAAGCAGAAGGGGCTGGCCCCAGGCCATCGTGGGACATGGGGGGCTGGCTAATTCCTGCGGGAAGTGGAGTGACCCAGCCCCAGCCTGCTCTGCTCCCCTGGCTCCCAGGCTTGTGTTGGTGTTGGCTGGATTTGTGCGGGTGTTTGTGTGTGTGTGGCTGGATTCATGCATGTGTTCATGTATGTTTGCAATTGTGTGTGTGTGTGTGTGCTCTGCTGCCTTCTGCCGGCACGACAACCGTTTCTCCGTTTGTCACAGCCCCCATACCGTCGACCCCGATGGTGATTTCCCCATCTTACAATGGCTGGCTGGCCTGACCTTTCTCCCCTCTGTGGAGTGTGGCAGGGGCTGCAGCTCACCCCCTATGGGGCAGGAGTGCCAAGGTGCGGGGTGCTGGGCTCCAATGCACCTGGAGAGCAGCTCAGGTGAGGCTGGGCAGGGCCTGTGGTGTCTGTTCTGCATTGCCTGGTGCTGGGCCATTGCACAATCCCCAGCCACGCCACACAGTGCACCCCGAGAGGGAGTGGGGGGCCAAGCAGATGATCCAACACGAGGGGATCATTCTCATGGGTAGCTGTCCAGTGGCAGTGAGTTCCACAGGCCTCGGCACATGCTGTGTGGGGCAGGAGGTCCTTGTATTTGGAGCAGTGGGAGTGAACTGTGTGCAGTTGTGTCTCTGAGCACGATTGTGAATATTGTGGTGTGGGGGGAGTGATTGTGAGTGTGGCTGGGGGTGTGATTGTTTCTCTCTTTGGGGTTGGGCTAGCATGTCCCTGTGGGTGTGTTGTGTGTGAGTGTTCTTGGGATTGTGTGAGTCCCTTTGTGTGTGTGTGTGTGTGTGTGTGTGTGTGTGTGTGTGTGTCACTTGCTGCAGGATACAAAATCCTGCAAAGCCACCACACACACAGAGTGGGGCTCAGCCCCACCAGCAGGAGGCAGCAGGGACACACACGTCTCTCCTGGGCCAGCGTGGACAATTTCCCATCAGGACCCGGCACAGTGCTGGTGCCCCCACACGGGGGTGGGCAGTGACCGAGGGGGCGGGGGCAGGGCCAGGGCTTTGGGTGTATGGGGCGGGGTAAGGCTTTGGGGAAGGGGCGGAGCAGGGCTTTAGGGGCAGGCACAACGGCGGGCGGGGCTTTGGGGCGGGCACAGCGGGGCGGCTGGGGAAGGACTCATTCAGGCCGGGGCGGGTCTGTCCGGGGTGTCGCTGTCCCTGCAGCGGGTGTTTAGAGCCGGGCTCCCCGGGGCAGGGGCGGGGGCAGCGGGGGTGACAGGGGCGGTGCTTTGGGGCGGGCACAGCGGGGCCGGGCTTGGGGGCGGGCACAGCGGGGGCTTTGGGGCGGGCACAGCGGGGCGGGCGGGGCTTCTGGGGCAGCGTCACACCCTGCAGGGGCGGGGCTCTGGGGCGCAGGGATGAGGAGTTGCTGCGCTGGGGTGTCAGGTTGACCCAGGGACCCGCCCTCACCTGGGCTGGAGAGGCGGAGGCGCCCGGGGCAGGCTGGGAGTTGAAGTTCCTGGCTCGTCTCAGGCGGAGGTGACGGCAGGTTGCTCAGGCAACGCGCCTCCCGGTGCACTCTGGGAAGCGTAGTTCTCTCTCTCTCTTGCGACCTTCTATTGGAGGAGGGGCCGTAACTCGTCACTTCGCCGCCCCGCTCCGCTCCTGATTGGCGGAGAGCGCGGGACAGAGACGGCGCGTGGGCAGGGAGGCGCCGTTCTCGGCCCCAGGCTTCGCTGCCCCCGCTCCCCCGGCGCGCGCGCTGCGTCGTTGGGATTCGATCCCGCTCGCCGCCAGGGGCGGTCCGGAGCGGGGAGGGGCTGGGCTGCTGCGCTCTGTCCTCTCCTTATGCCGCCCAGGTGGTGGGGAAGGTGACCTGGAGGCAGGAGCCCCGATGTCGCTCCTTGCTCCCCTCACAGCCCCTAGGGGCACAGCCCAACATTGGGGGGAGCAGTAGCTACATATGCGAGTTGCACTTTAATGATACAGAGATTGCCCTAAAGCACTTTATATTTCACAGTGTAAATATTTGTAATAAAACTATATATAGTGAGCACTGCACACGTCGTATTCTGTGTTGTAACTGAAATCAATATATTGAAAATGTAGAAAAACAAAATATAATCCCGTAATTTTAAATTGGTATTCTATTGTTTAACGGTGCGATTAAAACAGATTAATCATGATTTTTTTTAAGTTAATAGCGTAAGTTAACGGCAATTAATTGACAGCCCTTGATTTGAATGTTTCTGTCACATGCAGGACAAGCTAGAATATCCGTGTGCAGGGAAAGAGCCTGGGGGGAATTGTGCTGTGAAATTATTTCCTGTTCTGACATGTCCCCAGTTGCCTTTTTTGCCCTAACAGGCTGCAGTGCAACATCCATGTTTTGCTCCAGCTCATTCCGTCCTCCCAGGGGCAAGGGAAGGGAAATGGCTGCAGTGGAGCCAGTTGAGGGAGGGATGATCAGGGAGTTGCTGGCGGGTTCCCTTGGCGGGGAGAAAGGGCAGTAAATACATAGGGGGGTGGGAACTTCCAGGAAGGTTGCTCTGGGTGGGAGAGGGCAGGAAATTCCCAGGGTGGGGGACAGGGAGTGACTAACCTGCTGGGATTTGTTTACTGTGAGGCTCCAGCATTTCTCAAGTGTGGCCACCAGGGGCTTTTATTGTGGCCACAGGCTCCTGGGCTGTAATTGAGGGGGAGTCAGGGGCAGCAAAGCAGCGGCTCTTTCCCCCGGGCTGCCTGCAGGGGCTGGTCCCTACCCCCTTCCGGAGTCATAAACACTGCAGGAGCAGGCAACCAGTGGGAGTTCCCACCTCCCACGTGCGGTGGGGCTCAGGCTTCAGGCTTCTGCTCTGGGATGGTGGGCGATAGGCCCAGTCAAGATACATGGAACATAGGCTGGGTGGGGAGAAGTCTGTGTAACTCATCCAGTTATTGATATACATGTGACCTCGAATATTGCCAATCTGTGTGTGTCCCCCACACACACACCGAGCCCCCGCCCCAACCCACCATCTCCCAAACAGACCCTCAGTCTGGAAAGCATTCATCCCTCATATTGTTGAAAAGACTCACAGCAAACAGAAGAATCTCAGCTTTTAAAACAATCCTCCAGCAAGCAGGGCCGGCTCCAGACCCCAGCGCGCCAAGCAGGCGCGTGGGGCGGCGTTGTTGGGGCAGGGTGGTATTTGGCTCCGGCGGACCTTCCGCAGTCATGCCTGCGGGAGGTCCACCGGAGCCCGGGACGAGCAGACCTGCCGCAGGCAAGACTGCGGCGGGTCCCCTCTTCCCGCGGCTCCACTTGAGCTCCCACAGGCATGCCTGCGGCGGGTGCGCTGGTCCCGCGGCTCGGACGGAGCTCCCGCAGGCATGCCTGCGGATGCTCCACCAGAGCCGGGACCAGCGCACCCGCCGCAGACACTTCTGCCCCGGCCACGGGACGGGGAAGGGCGGCGCGGCGCACCGCCCTGCTTGGGGCGGTGTAATTTCTAGAGCCGCCCCTGCCAGCAAGACAAAGAAACTCACATCTGTAGACTCAGAAAACACTCCCAAGAAATTTTAACAATATGTTGTTATGAAGAAACCAAAGTGCTAAAGAGGCCTGTGTCATAAGTAGTTAGTTAAGGGTTAAGGTCTACCTGTAAAGGGTTAACACAGACCTGGTGAAACACCTGACCAAAGGACCAATCAGGGAAGAGAATTTGAAAATCCCAGAGAGCGGGAACTTGGGTCTCTGTGTTCTTTGTTCTGAGTTCTTAGCCGTCTGGACCTACACCAGTCTAGACGCTTAACCAAGTCTGCTCATCTTTCTGAACTAATTTCTTCTAGTCAAGCTAGTGAGTATTAGAAGAACTGGGTAATTGCATATAAGAATCTTGTGTCTGCAATTCTGTGTGTTTGCATTGATTATTCGTAATTTTGCCTGTATTGTTTGTACTGAGGAAAAGGGAGAAATTTCTCCAGGGATTAATAAGATTAGACCCTATGAAAGTCTATCTTGGATTCATAGAGATTGTGTATTTTTTCTCTTCTTTCTTTTATTCTTTTAATAAACTCTTTTAAGTTCAGGACTTGGTTAAGTTCCTTACCTGTGGATTCAGGGGAAGGAAGCTAGGCGCCACTCTGTGGAGACAAGAGTTGTCTCCAAGCAGAGAGAGCAGGAGAGGAGGGGAAGTGGGCTGCTTCCCTGTGTGTAGAGATTCAAGGGATTTGAATCTGGGTTCCCCAGGGGAAGCTTGGGGGACAGGCAGTGCGTCAGACACGTTAACCTGACTGGTGGCAGCGAGAAGAAATCCTACCCTAAGGGTTAGGGTGGGGGGAGAATACCTGTGGGTCCCCACCTTTGAACCCACAAGCTCAAAGTGGGGGTGAGATCCCATGACATGGTGGCAGCGGAGTTTCGAACCCATTGTTAGAAGAAATCTTCAGCCAGGTTGGCTGGAGGGAATTGAGTTTCCAGCAGGCTTTGTTGGAAGCAGTTTTTCTTTTGGGTTGCTTGGACAGGCAGCTTGAGGAAAAAGCAGTTTCTTTCGGGTGGCATAGAAAAGCACCTTGGAGGAAAAGAAAGTGTGTGCATTCCTTAGGTGGGGGGAAGTGCCCTCACAGGTTTGCTGGGGAGATAAGGAATCTCAAGACAGAGGTTTTTAGCTCTGGTTGCAAGGAGGTGTCCCTCCTTTGTGTGATCAGGATTCCTTGGGTGGGGAGTGCTCCTCCGAGCTCATCCCGTCCAACAGGGAAAACAGGTTTGGCGAGGAGAAAGCTCCTGAAGCCAGTTTTTCCTGTGACTTTTGAAATGCAGAAGCCAGGAAGCCAGTGAGATTTTCACTAGTCTTTTCTCGCAGAGAGACAGAGAGTTTTTTAGATTTTCCCTATTGCTCAGTACAGAACAATAGAGAGTTGCAACACACAATTTGCTATACACAGGATTAATTACCCTTTCTTTACTCAAGTTATCATAAACAGGAGGGTGTCCAGCACCCCAAGGCACAGATATGACGGAAACAAGTGACCAACTAGAGCTTGCTCGATTGCAAATAAAAATCCTGGAAGCCAAAGAGAGAACACCAGATGGCCATGGCAGCCATGGAGGCAGACCAGAAAGCCAGAGAGGCAGACCACATC
Source organism: Mauremys reevesii (assembly GCF_016161935.1). Lineage (NCBI taxonomy): Eukaryota > Metazoa > Chordata > Testudines > Geoemydidae > Mauremys > Mauremys reevesii. Next base: position 11,905,049 of record NC_052639.1, read on the forward strand.
AGACAAATGGAATTAAGAGAGAAAGATCTGGAAATCCAGAGGCAGGCTCTGGAAGTAGAACAGGCTAAGCAGCATAATCCACCACCCCATCCACCTACTGATCAAACTTTTCGGAGAAAATTTCCCGCCTACAGGGCAGGGGATGATGTTGAGGCCTTTTTAGAAAACTTTGAGAGGGCCTGTATTGGATACCGTCTTCCTAAAGACCAATACATGATGGAGCTGAGGTCACAGCTCAGCGGACAATTATCCCTTGTGGCAGCTGAAATGCCTAGAGACCAGATGGACGACTTTCCACTGTTCCTAACCAAGGCCAGACTCAGAATGGGCATCACCCCTAATCACGCCCGTCAGCGTTTCAGAGCCCAGAAATGGAAACCAGAGATGTCATTTCCAGAGCACGCTGCTTACCTGGAAAAACACTATTTCTCATGGATATCAGGATCCAAGGTTAAGGAGCTAGACGACCTACACCTCCTGATGATGATGGAGCAGTTCCTAGATGGTGTTCCTGAGAACATTAGACGCTACATCCAAGATGGTAAACCAAAAACTCTCACTGAGGCAGGAGAGATTGGAGCCAGATGGATGGCATCGGTAGACAACACGAAAGCTACTGCCAAAGGGAACGAATCACACAAGGTACCCACTGAGACTAAACCTTACCATCGAGGGCCAATCAAGCCCACACCTACAACCCAAGCACAGTCACACCCTACCTCTTCTTCTACCTCACCAGTTTCCAGTAAACCAACACAACCCCGTGACCCATCAAGTGGGCGATGTTTTGGATGCAATGAACTGGGGCATATCAAAGCCAAATGCCCAAAGAACCTGAACCGGGTCCAACTCCTTGCACCTGCACACCAAGGAAACCCGGAATTAGATATCTCTCAAATACCCATATGCTTTAGGGAAACTTTGAGAGTGGACGGAAAGGAAGTTATCGCATGGAGAGACACTGCAGCACATGTGTCAGCTATCCACCGAACCTTCGTGGACCCCAAATTCATCAACCCGAAAACCAAAGTGACAGTTCGCCCCTTCATGTCAAAACCTGTAACATTACCTACAGTGCGTTTACCTGTCCAGTACAAGGGCTGGTCAGGGACGTGGACTTTTGCTGTCTATGACAATTATTCTGTCCCCATGATTCTGGGCAACCACTTGGCCCATCACGTTGAGCCGCCAGAAACAGAGGGAGTGGTTACACGCAGCCAAGCCAGACGAGCTGCTGCACCCATACCTGTTCCTGAGCCATCCACCAAGACCCCGTCTGTGTTACCAGAGACCCAGACTGAGGTGGTGGAACCGGATCCCAGGCCAACACCGACAGCAGCCATAGTTCATCCAGTCCCAGAACCGGAACTGGAAGGGCACCCAGCGCCAGCACCGGCGCCAGCTATTACAACTCCACCGCCAGAGGGCGACAACGGGCCTGAACTGGAAAAACCAGCAGACAACCCTACCCTAGAGGCTCAGCCGGAGCCTGAAATAACACCTCGTGGACCAGCGGAGAGCGGTTCACAGTCAACAGAAACAATCTCATCACCTACATCACTTCCAGAGGAACTGGTGTCTCCCGCCTCAAGGGAACAGTTCCAGACAGAGCAGGAAGCCGATGACAGCCTCAAGAAAGCATGGGCGGAGGCACGCAGCAACCCACCGCCTCTCAGTTCCACTAACCGATCCCGGTTCGTTGTGGACCAAGGACTTTTATACAAGGAAAGTCTTTATGGTGGACACCAGGAGGGCTGGCATCCTCAAAAACGGTTGCTAGTTCCGACGAAGTACCGGGAAAAGCTCTTAAGCTTAGCCCATGATCATCCCAGTGGCCATGCTGGGGTGAACCGAAGCAAAGACAGGTTGGGAAGGTCCTTCGACTGGGAGGGGATGGGCAAGGACGTTGCCAAGTATGTCCAGTCTTGTGAGGTATGCCAAAAGGTAGGAAAACCTCAAGACCAGGTCAAGGCCCCTCTCCAGCCACTTCCCATAATTGAGGTCCCATTTCAGCGAGTAGCTGTGGATATTATGGGTCCTTTCCCAAAAAAGACCCCAAGAGGAAAGCAGTACATACTGACTTTTGTGGACTTTGCTACCAGATGGCCGGAAGCAGTAGCTCTAGGCAACACCAGGGCTCAAACTGTGTGCCAGGCCTTAACTGACATTTTTACCAGGGTGGGTTGGCCCTTTGAGATTCTAACAGATTCGGGAACAAATTTCCTATCAGGGACCATGAAAGACCTGTGGGAAACTCATGGGGTGCATCATTTGGTTGCCACCCCGTACCACCACCAAACTAATGGCCTAGTGGAAAGGTTTAATGGAACATTGGGGCCATGATCCGCAAATTCGTCAATGAACACTCCAATAATTGGGATCTAGTGTTACAACAGTTGCTGTTTGCCTACAGGGCTGTTCCACATCCCAGTTTAGGATTCTCACCATTCGAGCTGGTATATGGCCATGAGGTTAAGGGGCCATTACAGCTGGTAAAGCAGCAATGGGAGGGTTTACACCTCCTCCAGGGACTAACATTCTGGACTTTGTAAGCAACCTTCAAAACACCCTCCGAGACTCTTGGGCCCTTGCTCGAGAGAACTTAAGAGATGCTCAAGCGGAGCAAAAGGTCTGGTATGATCGACATGCCAAGGAGCGGTCCTTCAAGGTAGGAGACCAGGTCATGGTCTTGAAGGCGCAACAGGCCCATAAGATGGAAGCGTCCTGGGAAGGACCATACATGGTCCAGGAGCGCCTGGGAGCTGTTAACTACCTCATAACATTCCCTGATTCCTCTTTAAAGCCTAAAGTGTTTCATGTTAACTCTCTAAAGCCCTTTTATCCCAGAGAATTACAGGTCTGTCACTTTACAGTTCAGGAAGGAGATGACACCGAGTGGCCTGAAGGTGTCTACTACGAAGGTAAAAGAAATGGTGGTGTGGAAGAGGTGACCCTCACCACAACCCTGCAACGTCTGCAGCGTCAACAGATCAAGGAGCTGTGCACTCACTTCGCGCCCTTGTTTTCAGCCAACCCAGGACGGACTGAGCAAACCTGCCACTCCATTGACACAGGTAATGCTCACCCAATTAGGACCCCACCCTACAGGGTGTCACCTCATGCCAAAGTTGCTATTAAACAGGAGATTGACAACATGTTGGAGATGGGTATCATCCGCCCTTCTACCAGTGCATGGGCATCTCCAGTGGTTCTGGTTCCCAAACCAGATGGGGAAATACGCTTTTGTGGACTACCGTAAGCTCAATGCTGTAACTCGTCCAGACAACTATCCAATGCCACGCACTGATGAGCTATTGGAAAAGTTGGGACGTGCCCAGTTCATCTCTACCATTGATTTAACCAAGGGATACTGGCAGGTACCACTAGATGAACCCGCCAGGGAAAATCTGCCTTCATCACCCATGCAGGGGTGTATGAGTTTACTGTGCTTCCATTCGGACTGCGGAATGCACCTGCCACCTTCCAAAGGCTGGTGGATGGTCTACTAGCAGGATTGGAAGACTGTGCAGTTGCATACCTCGATGATGTGGCCATTTTCTCTGATTCATGGCCTGAACACCTAGAACATTTGAAAATGGTTATATAGCGCATCAGGCAGGAAGGACTAACTGTTAAGGCCAAAAGTGTCAAATAGGCCAAAACAGAGTGACTTACCTAGGACACCAGGTGGGTCAAGGAACCATCAACCCCCTACAGGCCAAGGTGGAGGCTATCCAACAGTGGCCTGTCCCAAGGTCAAAGAAACAGGTCCAATCCTTCTTAGGTTTGGCCGGATATTACAGGCGATTTGTACCACACTACAGCCAAATCACTGCTCCACTAACTGATCTGACCAGGAAAACCCAGCCAAATGCAGTTAAGTGGACTGATGAGTGTCAGGAAGCCTTTATCCAGCTTAAGGCGATGCTCATGTCTGACCCTGTATTAAGGGCCCCGGACTTTGACAAACCCTTCCTAGTTACCACTGATGCATCTGAACGTGGGGTAGGAGCGGTACTAATGCAGGAAGGACCGAATCACAACTTCCATCCTGTCGTGTTTCTCAGCAAGAAGCTGTCTGAAAGGGAAAGCCACTGGTCCGTCAGTGAAAAGAGTGTTACGCCATTGTGTATGCCTTGGAAAAGCTACGCCCATACCTTTGGGGACGGCAGTTCCAACTACAAACTGACCATGCTGCGCTAAAGTGGCTGCACACCAACAAGGGAAACAACAAGAAACTTCTCCGCTGGAGCTTAGCTCTCAAGACTTTGACTTTGACATTCAACACATTTCAGGAGCTTCCAACAAAGTTGCTGATGCACTCTCTCGTGACAGTTTCCCAGAATCTAGTGGCTAAAAAGTGTTCTTTACATGTTATATGCTTAGTAGTATATGTAATAGTGCATGTGTTTATTACTCTGTTGGTTTTGCAGTTTAGGAGGAAATCACCGCCAGTGCTCCCACTGTTGGTGATTTGGGGCGTGTCATAAGTAGTTAGTTAAGGGTTAAGGTCTACCTGTAAAGGGTTAACACAGACCTGGTGAAACACCTGACCAAAGGACCAATCAGGGAAGAGAATTTGAAAATCCCAGAGAGCGGGAACTTGGGTCTCTGTGTTCTTTGTTCTGAGTTCTTAGCCGTCTGGACCTACACCAGTCTAGACGCTTAACCAAGTCTGCTCATCTTTCTGAACTAATTTCTTCTAGTCAAGCTAGTGAGTATTAGAAGAACTGGGTAATTGCATATAAGAATCTTGTGTCTGCAATTCTGTGTGTTTGCATTGATTATTCGTAATTTTGCCTGTATTGTTTGTACTGAGGAAAAGGGAGAAATTTCTCCAGGGATTAATAAGATTAGACCCTATGAAAGTCTATCTTGGATTCATAGAGATTGTGTATTTTTTCTCTTCTTTCTTTTATTCTTTTAATAAACTCTTTTAAGTTCAGGACTTGGTTAAGTTCCTTACCTGTGGATTCAGGGGAAGGAAGCTAGGCGCCACTCTGTGGAGACAAGAATTGTCTCCAAGCAGAGAGAGAGCAGGAGAGGGAGGGGGAAGTGGGCTGCTTCCCTGTGTGTAGAGATTCAAGGGATTTGAATCTGGGTTCCCCAGGGGAAGCTTGGGGGACAGGCAGTGCGTCAGACACGTTAACCTGACTGGTGGCAGCGAGAAGAAATCCTACCCTAAGGGTTAGGGTGGGGGGAGAATACCTGCGGGTCCCCACCTTTGAACCCACAAGCTCAAAGTGGGGGTGAGATCCCATGACAGCCTGATTTTTCAACTACTTTAAATTTTTTTTCTCAAATCAGCATCTTTAGAGTGAAACTTTTTCTGCTTTTCTAACCAGACAATTCTCCCCAAAAGAAGAGAGACTGGTCCTGGAGACACTGCAATACCAGGTCAATGCATGGGGTGGACAGAGCAAGCTCCTATTCCATCCCCTTGTTTCAAAAATAAATTTAACATACAGTCCTCCAACAAAGGACCTATCAGATATTAAACTGATAAGAACAGATATAACTTAGATAATATTTTTTACCTCAAGGTTCCCCAGACACAGATAAGGTTTTCATCTCGAGGCCAAAAGACCAAAACATCAAGACATTTGATCACAGCCTTGAAGAGACCAAGAGACTACTCACCCCCTCTGAGCTCAAAAAGCCAAGAAGCAAATTTAAAGTTTATTAGAGCATATTTAAAAATAAACGATACAAAATGTTTGAAGAGTCAGTTATTGTGTCATTGGGGGTAGGATACAGGCTGTAGGGGGATATTAGCGTTTGGGTATTGGACGGCACATACATATACACAGTCTGTCATGTCCCCAATGGGGTATATGGTGGGTGAGTTCAAGGTACAGCCAACAAGCAGTGAGGGTACATCACTCATACAAACAGGTTATGGATAGTCATGAGCATAAATAAATGAACCAAATGGGTAATGATGATAGGATGATCCTCACAGGGCAGAGTTCAGTGTGGTTGGTTTAAGGCTCAAAAAATAAAGTCTAACAGGGGAAGTTTACAGGTCATTTCAGCCTTATGGGTGCGTGAAATCATGCCGGCTTACTCTTTGCATTGATGGTGGGCCGTGACGTACTCTGTGTAAATATCTCTGAACCAGATCTTAGCTCCTACATTTGATCTTAGCTCCAAGGAGCCGAGAAACAATGCTAAGAGTCTCAAATGCTAGGCAGCCGCTCTTCCCACTGCTTTCTACTTCAGCACGAGGAGCTCCCAGACACACACCAAACACCATTCACAAAACTTTGATAACTAGGTAACTCGAAGTGATGATCACTTCCCCGAAATGACTCCACTGGAAGAATTCAAAGCAAGAGCCCTTAACACACAATTCTGTTCAAAGACAGAGAAGTCTTTCACCCTCCTTCCTCTTGCTGGTTTCCCTGTACACTCCTAATTTGCATAAACCCACCCACTGACCTGTGACTAACAATCTCTCACTTTTACTCTTACAGCAAAACAGGCCAAAGAAAGCCTATGCAAGCGCTATCCCGCAGCCCCAATGCTCTTTTCTGCTCCTTCTCAAACGTACAGTTATCAGGCACACATAAGATAGTTTTGCTCCATACCAGTCCAGTTCCTTGCTGTTTCTTGTCTAACCACTGCACACACATGGTATAACCCTACCCTGAGCTGATTCCCGACTTTTGTGCTCAATACAGGAAAACGAGAATTGAGAGAGAAGCTGTGCAGGGAAGTCTTCCTCAACTTGCACTCCACTCCCCAAGGGCCTTTCGGGGTCTTCTATGGACTTCAGGTTCCATTTGATTGCCAAGGTTTGTGGTCTTATTAATTAGCCATCTCCTAATGCAAGGATGCTGCATGTCAGACTAAAGATCGATTTTCCAAAAGAGCTGGGAAACAGAACTAAAGCTGAGCACGAGGTGTTACATTTCCATGAGCATCCAGAATCTGACTGTGCCCTGGCAAGTTCAATGCTTCCGAAAGAAACCAGAAAATAAGGAGCCCATCAGGCCCCCCTGCTAGCACCCAGATCTAGTCAATCTGCTGGGAAATAAGGAAAAGGTGATGAATAAAGAAGTCAGGAAATAACAAGGAAATGAAGAGGTTTGTCGAACGGGTTTCTGTCCAATTTACCATCTTCTCAGCTACCAATCAAAGTTAAAGACCTAAAGTCGACCTATCGGCATAAGTACAGATGGTTGGATGGAAGTTAAAAGGAGCTGCTGTGGCAAGTGTTAGGAGCCTGCAAGCAACATGCAGACCGTTTAAAAACACTGCAATTAGAGGCTGTGACAAAGTTCCTCCTCTACCTTGGTGTGTCCTGCGCTTATTAGCAGATTTGCTCACCTCAGTGATCTTCCCCTCTGGTGGAACCCACAGTCTGGGTCAACTCCTCCTGTGTCTGATCAGGAGTTGGGAGGTTTGGGGGGAACCTGGGCCCACCCTCTACTCCGGGTTCCAGCCCAGGGCCCTGTGGATCGCAGCTGTCTATAGTGCCTCCTGTAACAGCTGCATGACAGCTACAACTCCTTGGGCTACTTCCCCCTGGCCTCCTCCAAACACCTTCTTTATCCTCACCACAGGACCTTCCTCCTGGTGTCTGATAACACTTGTACTCCTCAGTCCTCCAGCAGCTACACCCTCACCCTCTCCCTCTCAGCTCCTTGCGCCTCTGTCTCCCAGCTCCTCACACGCACACCACAAACTGAAGTGACTCCTTTTTAAATCCAAGTGCCCTGAGTAGCTCTGTCTTGATTGGCTGCAGGTGTCTAATCCTCCTGTCAGGGGTGCGGAAAGCCCCGGGGCGGGTGCAAAGAAGTTTTGGGCCCTAGGTGAAACTTCCACCTTGCACCCTCCCACCCAGCTAACCGCATCTGTCCGTTTCCCCCCTGCCCCGCCCCGCAGCTAACTCAGCCCCCCACCCGGGGAGCCCCCCTGCAGCAACTACTCCCATCCCCGTGGCAGCTAATCCTGCCTGGGGAGACTTCCTCCCCACCCCACCCCCTGCCACGGCAGCTAACCCTGCCTGGGGAGACCTCCTGCGGACATGGGTGGCAAGTTTGTAAAAATTTTGGTGGTGCCCAGAACCCGCCCCCCAACTCTGCCCCCCCAACTCTGCTCCCACCTGCCTAATGCTCTGGGAGGGGGCTCGGGAGGGGGAGGTCTGGGGTGCAGATCCTGGGCTGGGGATTAGGGTGCAGGAGGGGTGCAGGCTTTGGGATGGAGTTTGGATGCTGGGTGCAGGCTCTGGGCTGGGGCAGGGGTGGGTGTGCAGGAAGGGGTGAAGGGTGCAGGCTTTGGGACGAAGTTTGGGGTTGGGAAGGGGTGTGTGGGAAGGGGGAAGGGTGCACCTTGTGGGGAGGGAGTTTGGGGATAGGAGGGAGTACAGGGGTGAGGGCTGTGGGGCTGAGGATGAGGGATTCATGATGCAGGAGGGGACTCAGGGCTGGGGCAGAGGATTAGGGTGCAGGGGGATGAGGGGTTCATCCTGAGGGGGGGGGGCTGTGCTCACCAGGTAAGAACACCAAGCGAGGCCGAGACAGCAGCAGCCATGAGCCAAGCAGCAGAGGACACACCGAGGATGAGAGCATGCAGCAGCTGCGGTATGTACCTGGTCCTAGCAGGGGACCCAGAACAGTACTATATATGCATGAAGTGTCGCCTAATAGAGCTGCTGGAGGAAAAGATCCAGGGCCTAGAGCTGCAGGTGGAAACCCTGATAGAGAATAGACGGGGGTTTGAGAGGCTGATGGAGCAATGGCAAGCAGTAACTGAAGGGGAACGCCCAGGGGCACAGGGGGGAGCAGGGGCTGAGGCCAAGGAAGGGGGACCACCAGAGGAGGAAGATGGGCGGTGGAAGCATGTGACCGTGAGAAGCAGGCCAAGGAAAAGGAGAGCCAGTGAGGGGGAAATTGAGCTAAGGAACAGGTTTGAAGGTTTGGAGAATGAGGAAGGGGTACAGCAAGTGGTAGCTGACAGTGGGAGGCCTAAGAAAAAGAGGCGAGCGGCCAGTCCCATAGAAAAGGAGGAGTCAATGGAAGTAGCTCCAAGTTTGGTCCCATGGAGGATACAGGATGGCTTAAGGGGAACCACAAGGGATGATAGGAATGGAAGGAGCTTGCAACCAGGGGGAACGGAGGATAGGTTAGAGGACCGTGCTGTCCCCAGGCGAAGGCAGGTCTACGTGATTGGGGATTCCATACTGCGAAGGTTGGACAGGCCTGTGACCAGGGCCGATCCTGAGAACAGAAGGGTGTGCTGTCTACCGGGTGCTAAAATACGGGATGTGGACCTGAGGTTGAAAAGGATCCTAAGAGGAGCGGGTAAGAACCCTTTGATCATCCTTCATGTAGGAACGAATGACACAGCTAGATTCTCGCTAGAGAGGATCAAGGAGACTATGCCAGGTTGGGTAAGACGCTCAAGGAAATTGAGGCTCAGGTGATCTTCAGTGGGATTCTACCTGTCCCTAGGGAAGGGCGGCAAAGGGGTGAGAGGATCGTGACGATTAATAGTTGGCTGAGGGAGTGGTGTTACAAGGAGGGCTTTGGGATGTATGGGCACTGGGAGGCTTTTGGGGACAGACAACTGTTCTCAAGGGATGGGCTCCACCTAAGTAGGGAAGGAAGTAGACTTCTAGGAGGGAGGCTGGCTCATCTGATTAAAAGAGCTTTAAACTAGACACTGGGGGGAGACGGTCGGGAGAGGTCCTAGTGCTCTCCACGCCAAATTTTCACATTGGGAGTGAGGACAACAAGATAACAACAGATATAGCCAGAGGGGGGCGGTTACGTGTAAGGAAGAGGGGGGGGACAGATACTAGATCTACAAGTCATACTGGTAGTACTGTGTCCCTACCGAGTTGGGTGAAAAGAGTGAGAGGAGCCCAACAGGAAAAATTAGGATGTTTGTTCACCAATGCGAGAAGCTTAGGTAACAAAATGGAGGAACTGGAGCTCCTGGTCCGGGAATTGAAACCGGATATCGTAGGAATAACAGAAACATGGTGGAATGGTAGCCATGACTGGAGTACAGGTATGGAAGGTTATGTGCTGTTTAGGAAAGACCGATGCAAAGGTAAAGGTGGGGGAGTAGCACTGTATATCAATAATGAGGTGAAATGTAATGAGATAACTAGCACTGCAATGGACAATACAGAGTCTGTTTGGGCAATGGTCACATTGGGGAAGAAAACTACCAGAGCCTCACCCGGGATAGTGATTGGGGTGTGCTATAGACCGCCAGGATCTAGCTTAGAGATGGATAGAGAGCTCTTTAATGTTTTTAAGGAGGTAAACACTAATAGGAACTGCTTGATCATGGGGGACTTTAACTTCCCAGATATAGATTGGGAAACAAATGCTAGTAATAATAATAGGGCTCAGCTTTTCCTAGACGTGATAGCTAATGAATTCCTTCATCAAGTGGTTGCTGAACCGACGAGGGGGGATGCCATTTTAGATTTGATTTTGGTGAGTAACGAGGACCTTGTTGAGGACATTGTTGTAGGGGACAACCTTGGCTCGAGTGATCATGAGCTAATTTGTTTCCAAATAAATGGGAGGATAATCAATAGTGCATCTGAGACTAGGGTGTATGATTTCAAAAGGGCTAATTTTACTAAATTAAGGCGACTAGTTAGGGAAGTGGACTGGGCTAACATATTTAGGGATCTAAGGGCAGATGACGCCTGGGGTTACTTCAGGTTGAAGTTGCAGGAGTTGTCAGAGGCATGTATCCCGAGAAGGGGGAAACGGCTCGTAGGTAGCAGTTTTAGACCGAGCTGGATGAGCAAGCGTCTTAGAGGGGTCATTAAGAAAAAACAGAAAGCGTACCAGGAGTGGAAAATGGGAGGGATCAGCAAGGAAACCTACCTTATTGAGGTCAGAGGGTGCAGGAATCTGTGAGAAAGGCAAAGCGACGAGTGGAGATGGACCTAGCGAAGGGGATTAAAACCAATAGCAAACGGTTTTTTAGCCATATAAATAGGAAGAAAACCAAGAAAGAAGAAGTGGGACCGCTTAAAACTTTAAACGGAGTGGAGATTAGGGATAATCTTGGAATGGCACAATATCTGAACGAATACTTTGCCTCGGTCTTTAATGAGGCTAATGAAGGGCTAAGGAATAGTGATAGAGGGACCGATGGGAATGAAGATATGGGGGTAGACATTACGGTATCTGAGGTAGAAGCCAAACTTGAACAGCTTAACGGAAGCAAATCAGGGGGCCCGGATAATCTTCATCCTAGAATATTAAGGAATTGGCGAGGATATTGCTAGCCCGTTAGCGATAATCTTTAATAAATCCCTAAATTCGGGATTGTACCGACTGACTGGAGATTAGCTAATGTAGTTCCTATATTCAAGAAGGGGAAAAAAAGTGACCCGGGGAATTATAGGCCTGTTAGTCTAACATCTGTAGTATGCAAAATCATGGAAAAAATCTTAAAAGAGAGAGTGGTTCCGGAGCATGAGGCCGATGGCAACTGGGATAGATTACAGCATGGATTTACGAAAGGTAGATCGTGCCAAACCAACTTGATCTCCTTCTTTGAGAAAGTAACAGATTTTTTAGACAAGGGAAATGCGGTGGATCTAATATATCTGGATTTCAGTAAGGCGTTTGATACAGTACCACATGAAGAATTACTGGTTAAATTGGAAAAGATGGGGATCGAAATGAAAATCCAGAGGTGGATAAGGAGCTGGTTAAAGGGGAGACTGCAGAGGGTAGTATTGAAGGGGGAACTGTCCGGTTGGAGGGGGGTTACCAGTGGAGTTCCTCAAGGCTCGGTTTTGGGTCCGATTTTATTCAATCTATTTATTGCTGACCTGGGAACCAAGAGTAGGAGTGGGCTGATAAAGTTTGCGGATGACACCAAGTTGGGGGGTATTGCCAATTCGGAAGAGGATCGATATTCTCCAGGGAGATTTAGATGACCTTGTAAACTGGAGTATTAGTAACAGGATGAAATTCAATAGTGAGAAGTGTAAGGTTATGCATTTAGGGATGTCTAACAAGAACTTTAGTTATAAGCTGGGGACACACCAGTTGGAAGTAACGGAGGAGGAGAAGGACCTAGGAGTCCTGGTTGATCGCAGGATGACTATGAGTAGGCAATGTGATGTGGCGTTAAAAAGCTAATGCGGTCTTCGTTGCATTAGGCGAGGTATTTCTAGTAGGGATAAGGAGGTGCTAGTCCGTTATATAAGGCGTTGGTGAGACCTCATTTGGAGTATTGTGTGCAGTTTTGGTCTCCCATGTTTAAGAAGGATGAATTCAAACTAGAACGGGTACAAAGAAGGGCCACTAGAATGATCCGAGGAATGGAAGGCCTTTCGTATGAAAGGAGACTTGAGGAGCTGGTTTGTTTTCCTTAACCAAAAGAAGGATAAGAGGAGATATGATTACACTCTTTAAATATATCAGAGGATAAATACCAGGGAAGGAGAAGAATTATTTCAGCTCAGTGCTAATGTGGACACGAGGACAAACGGATATAAACTGTCAGTCAGGAAATTCAGGCTTGAAATTAGACGAAGGTTTCTAACCATCAGGAGTGCAATACTGGAACAGCCTACCGAGGGAAACCGTGCGGGCGAAGGACCTCCAAGACTATAAGATTAAGATAGATAAGTGTATGGAGTGGATGGTATGATAGCATAACTCGCTTAGTCAATAGGGCAATTAAGTGCCACACTGGTAAATAGAACAATGGGTCAATGGTATGATATAACCTTTTCCAGAGGGTTTGGCTGGAGAGTCTTGCCCGCATGCTCGGGGTTCAGCTGACCGCCATATTTGGGGTCGGGAAGGAATTTTCCTCCAGGGAAGATTGGCAATGGCCCTGGAGGTTTTTCGCCTTCCTCCGAAGCATGGGGCAGGGGTCGCTTGCTAAGGAGTGGGTGGATCGGCTTATGTGGCCTGCATCTTGCAGGAGGTCAGACTAGATGATCATAATGGTCCCTTCTGATCTTGAATTCTATGATTCTATGATTCTATGAATGGAGACACTCCCCCCCACCCCAGGGGATGCTGGGACATGCCGGCCATTTCTGGGAGTGGCACGGAGGGACGGAGGCAGAGTGGGCAGGGAGCCACCTCAGTGCTGCTGGCACATCTCTGCACACTGATGGGGGGAGGGGAGCAGAGGGCCTCCATGTGCTGCCTGGGGTAGGGGCAGTGCACAGAGCTGCCTCCCCTCCCGGGTCTATTACAGGAGTGGGTGGGTGGTGTCTTTTGGCCTGCAAGGTGCAGCAGGTCGGACTAGATGATCACATTGTTCCCTTCTGACCTTAAAGGCTTTGAGTCTAAAAGGGAGAGGGAAGTAAAGATATTTTTTTTTAAATAAACCAAACATTGTAATACCAGATAACTCCAACAGCTCATTGTACAGTCCCACCCCTTTCTTCCTCCACTGTGTGTTGAATGACCTGCAGGACATTGATTCTCTCATTTCATTGATAAACTGATACAACGTGACTGAAATAAAACCAATTCCCAGTAGAGAAAATGTCACTTCCTGCATTGGCTGGGAATCGAACCCAGGTCAACTGCTTGGAAGGCAGCTATGCTCACCACTATACCACCAATGCATCTGGCAAAAGTGCCACTTATGCTTGCCCAATGAGGCTAGAGCAGCATTGAGGCACTTTTCTGCCTGTTAAAATGTACTGGATTCTCATCACTAAAAACACCTCCATCTTCACTTGGGTTTGAACCATCAGCCTTTCAATTAGCCAGCAAAGCCTTTCAATTAGCCAGCAAAGTTGTTAATCACAGGGTATGTCTACACTATGGGATTATTCCAATTTTACAGAAATTGTTTTTTGGAAACAGATTGTATAAAGTCGAGTGCACGCGGCCACACTAAGCACATGAATTAAGTGGTGTGCGTCCATGTACGAGGCTAGTGTCAATTTCCAGAGTGTTGCATTGTGGGTAGCTATCCCATAGCTATCCCATAGTTCCCGCAGTCTCCCCCGCCCATTGGAATTCCGCGTTGAGATCCCAATGCCTGATGGGGCAAAAACAGTGTCATGGGTGATTCTGGGTAAATGTTGTCACTCAATCCTCCCTCCGTGAAAGAAACGGCAGACAATCATTTCGTGCCCTTTTCCCTGGATTGCCCGGGCAGACGCCATAGCACGGCAACCATGGAGCCCGTTCAGCCTTTTTTCACTGTCACCGTATGTCTACTGGATGGTGCTGACAGACGCGGTACTGCAGCGCTACACGGCAGCATCCCCTTGCCTTTTGCAAGTTAGCAAAGATAGTTACTAGCCATCCCATCCCATCTGCTGCTTTGCAAGTTGACAATGACAGTGACCAGTCATAATGTACTGTCTGCTGCTGTCATGGGTGCTCCTGGCCGGCCTCGGTGAGGTCAGCTGGGGACGCATGGACAAAAATGGGAATGACTCCCCCGGTCATTCCCTTCTTTACGTTTTGTCTAAAGGGAGAGTCAGTCCTGTCTAGACTATCAGACAAGCCTACTAAAGAACCAGAGAGGCAAACAGCCACTCCGGGTCAGAGCCCCAGACATCCCGCAGAAATGATGAGCTGCATGCCATTCTAGGGGTGCCCTGCAACAACCACACCCATTGCTTCCTCCTCCCCACCCCTCCGGGGCTACTGTTGCAGTTATCCCCCCATTTGTGTGATGAAGTAATAAAGAATGCAGGAATTTGAAACAACACTGACTTTATTGCCTCTGCAAGTAGAGCTCAAAGGAGGAGGGGGGGCAGCCTCCAGCTGCTATGATATTCCAGGCAGGACTGAATCTCCATTAGACAAAGCTTAAAGAAGAGAATGACCTGGGAGTCATTCACATTTTTGCCCAGGTGCCCCTGGGCGACCTCACCGAGGTCAGCCAGGAGCACTCACGGGATGACGATGACTGATACCAGTCCTACTGTACCGTCTGCCATCTGGAAGGGAAGGGAAGGGAAGGGGATGCTGCTGTGTAGTGCTGCAGCACAACATGTGCCAGCAGAATCCGGTAGACATACGGTGACATTGAAAAAGCGAATTTATTTTTTCCCTTTGCTTTCACGGGGGAGGGGGGGCAATGACATATACCCTGAACCACCCGTGACAATGTTTTTGACCCTTCAGGCTTTGGGAACTCAGCCAAGAATTCAAATGGTTTTTGGAGAGTGCGGGAACTGTGGGATAGCTACAGTCATCAGCCGCCTCCCTCCATGAGCGTCCATTTCATTCTTTGGCTTTCTGGTACGCTTGTCTCAGCTCCTTAAGTTTCAGCACTGTGTTGAGTCCCTGATGTGGCCTCTCTCCATCATAGCCTGGGAGATTTTTTTCAAATGTTTTGGCATTTCGTCTTTTGGAATGGAGTTCTGATAGAACAGATTCATCTCCCCATACAAAGATCAGCTTCAGTATCTCCCCTACAGTCAATGCTGGAGCTCTTTTTGGATTCTGGGACTGCATGGTCACCTGTGTTGATCGGCGCTCCACGCTGGGCAAACAGGAAATGAAATTCAAAAGTTCATGGGGCTTTTTCTGTTTACCTGGCCAGTGCATCCGAGTTCAGATTGCTGTGCAGAGCGGTCACAATGGTGCACTGTGGGATAGCACCCGGAGGCCAATACCGTTGAATTGTGGCCACATTAACCCTAATCCGACATGGCAATGCCGATTTCAGCGCTACTCCCCTCTTCGGAGAGGAGTACAGATACGGTAGTAAGAGACCTTTATATCGATATAAAGGGCTTCGTTGTGTGGATGGGTGCAGGGTTAATGCGATTTAACGCTGCTAAATTCGATATAAACTCGTAGTGTTGACCAGGCCAGAGAGAGCAGCAGGTTTCCCATATTGTTTCCCGCTCTTGTTTTCTTGACTAGTTTCTCCTCTGCACCAACTTGCTATTTTTCTTTATGAGCCTGGCTAGCTCAGTGGGCAGAGCATCAAACTTTTAATCTGAGGGTCCAGGGTTCAAGTCCCTGGTCAGGTGATAAACTACTCCCCAAGATCTTACACTGTCTTGCTGGAGTCCTCTTTGATGTTACTTTTTCTCTTCAGGATTTTCCCTTTCCTCAGAAGGGCCTTTTTGTGTGTGGTTTGAAGGGGCAACTTCCTGACAGCCCCTCTGTCCTTGCAGCCTGGAGGAATAAAGGCCTCTGGGCATAGAGCATGTTCCTCCCCTGCGCGCGCGCGCGCGCACACACACACACACACACACACACACACACACACACACACAGAATATCCCTAAGGAATTAGAATCACCTGCTGCCTTCCTCTGTCCTGCTGGATCCCCAAATGAAGATGCTCTTCAGCCTAAACCCATGTCGCCTCTTTTCCCAGTGCCCCTCAGACCCAACCCTCAGTCCCTCCTATGCTCACTGCTCCTCACTCCCAACCCGAGCCTGCTCCTCTTCACCCTTCTCCTCTGTCCCAACCCACAGGCCCCTTCTCCTCATGCTGCTCCTCAATCCCAATCCACGGCTCCCTCCTTCCCTCCAGCAGCAGGTGCTTCAGACCCGCTCAGGAAGATTTTATTGCAAGGTTTTGTGTATGAGTCTGCATGTGGATTTTACAGTGTGTTGGAAATAGGTTGGGTTGCTTGCCGAAATGATCACTTGTGGTTGGTGCTGGACTCCCAGTCTCCATGTTATTGGGGGCAGGAGAAATAAAGGGTTGTTATCCTTGTTGTGTGAATCGAGGGCAGCACAACTGTGCTTGGCAGACCCCGATTGAGGGACTCACCCTCAATTCAATAGCACTTGCTAGGCAGGGGACAGGGGTTCCAAAGCTGAGTGGGCTGGGGTCTGGGTCCCAATGCTAAAATTTAGGTGTCAGACCAACTTTAGGACAGGGTGGCTGTAGAGGGATGAGTGAGTCCCTAGACAACATAGTGAGTATGGAGCCTTCTTATATTCCCCCCTTTTCCACCCAGGATGGCAGGTGAACTGTACAGAGGCACCTCTGGGCTTGCTCTGACTAAGGACAACAGCTGTGAGTGGGGTGCAGAGCGGGGATGGCTCATGTTAAAGGACTTTTGGTTGCTGGACTTACGAACCGTAGGGAGAAGGACACTGCCCAGCTTATCTGGGGGGTGGGTCTTTCCCTTGTGGTTTATGTTTATGTGTTGGGGCTGCTGACATGACTTCTACTAACCTTGGGCTTACATTGCAGTGTAGACATACCCTGAGAGGGCATCTAGACTGTGATAAAATCCCACTGGCCCGGCTGGCCTGGATGATCTGATTTGGGCTCCTGGGGCTCAGGTTGTGGAGCTAAAAACTACAGCGTAGACATCTGGGCTCAGACTGGAGCCCAGGCTCGGAGACCTCACCCTCATGGGGTCTCGGAGGCTGGGCTGAAGCCCAAGTGTCTACGCTGAATCAACTGACCCAGGGTTTGAGAATAGTGACTTGGGTGTGTTAATGGCAGTATAGACATAATGCTGGGCTATGTCCACACTGCAATGAAACACCCAGCGCTGTCCCGTGCCAGTGCAGGCTCCCAGGCTAGGGCCATGGGGTGGTAAATTTGCAGCGTAGACCTCTCGGCTCAGGCTCAATACCGGGCTCTGGGAGCCCTCAAGGTTGGGAGGGAGTTTAGCAAGCAAACAAGGTAAAATGGCAGTGGAGTATTAGCCTGGACTCAATGGCATTTCTCCATTGGTCTGTCTGCTTTGGGGCAGAGACAATAACACGTCCTGCTGCATTCGTTATTTCAAAGGGCGGTTTAGGATTTTCATCCTCACACACGGTGCACAAAGCAGGACTCAACCCTCGGTACAAACTAAACAAGCTGCCCACAGGTTCTGCCAGCCACAATGAGCCATTCAGTGTGAGAGCCCAGACCTGCCCCTGTCCCAGAGGAAGCAGGATCATCTGTGACAGGCTGGAACACTGACCTATCAGCTCTTAACTCCCAAATTTTCAGTAAGTCTGTTATCAGTGCCTGTGAGTATAATTTAAACAACTATACTGGGCTGGACCAAAGAGCTCTGTGTTTTGTCTTCCCACAGTAGCCAATACCAGGTTGCCCAAGAGTTAGTCAATAAGGCACCACTGGGAATTGAACCCAGGATTTCCTGTTTACAAGACAGGTGCTTTAGCCAGCTAAGCCATGGTGCCTGCCTGTGGCAACAGCACAGTGTCTGCCCACACCTGACTCCCTGCCATCCCCACTGGGGCCTGACAAGCTTTGCTTGTGTTTGGATTCTGCAAAGCAGAGGAGCAGGTGACGTTTTCCTTGCAAGGTGCGTGTGTGCGTGTGTGCGTGTGTGTGTGTGTGTGTGTGTGTGTGTGTGTGTGTGTGAGAGGGAGAGAGAGAGAGAGAGAGAGAGAATCTTTGGCCAGGTCTGCACTACAAGGTTACTTCAGCATCATTATATTGCTCAGATGCGTGAAAAACACACAACGCTCCCTCGGTCAGCAGCTTGTGGCTGGTGCACACACTGCAATACCACGTCTGGCGACAAAATTGCCCTGTTTTGGTGACAAAATAAAACCACCTCGACGAGAGGCCTAGTGCTTTTTGCAGCAAACTTAAAGTGACAAATGTCAGTGTAAATGCTGCTGGTCATTATATCACCATAACTGGCCTCCACCAGTATCCCTCCATGCCTGCCGTGAACTCACCTGCCCTGCATTCCTGCTACAGAGGCTGGGTACCTCCCCTTTCATAGCTCCAGAAAGTTCTGACAGCTGAGCCGCTATCTACACCGGGATTAGGTTGATAGAACTGCATTGCCAGCCTAAGTCATGTAATTACACCAACCTAATTTTGTAGTGTAGACCTGTCCAAAGAATCACACACACACCTTGGGAGCAAAACTTCATCTGCTCCTCTGCTTTATAGAATCCAAACACGAACAACACTTCTCAGGGCCCAGTGGGGATTGGCAGAGAGTCAGGTGTGGGCCATCTTTATCCCAGGAGAGATGGACTCTAAGGGTACGTCTCCATTGCAATGTAAGCCCAGGTGTGGCACGCTGTGCTCAGAGCAGCACCTGGAAGCCCCATATTCACCACTCTCATATAATGATGACATGGTTTGTACAAAGTCTGCCTGGTGAGGTGTCATTTCAAAAGTCTTGATCTGTTGAACATTAATATCGTGTTGGATTGTGTGTGCTCGCATTGGTTGGGAAGTTATGAAGTTTTGCTCTGTGTGCGTTACTGAGATATGTTATGAGGTTGGGAAATGCCCCCACCAGCCTTTCAGGTGCGACAAGGGAGGAGCCAGACTCGCTGCTGGCCCATTGAAGGGATCCACACTCCCAAGGACCATCCCAGGAACCGTGTACAATGCAGGCTTCTCCGAGATAGCACAGCGACAATGGACACTGATTGACTCACATCGTAGCAAAGGAGCTTCCTAGCAAGTCAGAGGAAACTATGAAAGAGGGGAAGAGACATCATGACCTGGCCTCTCTCCCCCACAACTCAGCAGCTGGAAACGCACCTGGAGGAAAAAGACTGAACTGAACTGACTCAGAAATCAGAAGAGAATAATAACAATAATACTTTCAAACCAAAGTCCCCAAACAGACTAGTATTAGTTTTTCAGCAGAAAATTTTCAGTTTGGGGAATTTTGTTTTCTCAGTCAGACTTGGCCAAGGGAAGCAGGGAGAAAATGTTTGAGTTGCCTCCTTCAGAACAGCTTGGCCTAGATACTAGCTCTGGTTCACTGTTGTGGCCTTGCTCGAGTTGAGGGTATTTTAATAATTTGGGCAGGTCCCAGGGTGTTTTGGGGAGAAGATGAGGATGTTACCTCTTGAGATAAAAACTAAGAAATACAGCACTAGAGAATTTCTTTTTTAAAGAAATCTGGGATTTAGACATTTTATTTAAAGCAAGGGAGTTCTGAGTTTCTGAGAAGGTTTTTGTTTGCAAGAAGCAAGATCGTTTGAGCTGTCATTGTACCAAAGGGGAGATGGTTGTCTACAAAGGAGGGTGAAAACTAAATGCATCCGATGAGGATGGGATTTGAACCCATGCATGCAGAGCACAATGGATTAGCAGTCCATCACCTTAACCACTCGGCCACCTCATCTGAGCTGTTAAAAAGGGACAGGAGGAGAAATCTAAGGCCAGCAGAGCTAGGGCCAATAAGGAGTTTTTAAATACTACGCAGAAGCAGGGGCTGAATGAGCTCCCCCCTCACATCTAGTGAGGAGCTGGGGGAAAGACTTCAGGAACAGAGCGTGTTTGCACAGACACACCTACTCTGCCTAGGTATGCAGCATGATGGGGCCGCTTTCCCAAAATGACCAGTTTCGGCTGGTGGTGGGTTACAAATCACTTTAGGATTCAATGGAATGAAATGTTATTATCCTTCCTGCATGATTGAAGGGCAGCAGAACATACCTAGACTGTCCTGATGGAGGGGTGGGTGGGTGGGTGAGGAATAGCTTTTATTGGACTTCATAGAAGTGATTGAGAACATCACCCTAAACCAGTGGTCCCCAAACATTTCACTCTGTGCCCTCTTAGCCATGGCTGTGGCCCCTTGGAAGCCGCAGTCAAGAACTGAGGCTGGGAGTGGGGCTGTTGCTTGCTGGGGAGAGGGGTGCAGACAGGGGTAAGGGGGTCGAGGCTGAGCTGGGAGCCAGAGCCCCAGGCTGACGTTGGGGTTGGGGAAGAGCTGGGGCAGAGTGGGGCTGAGTGCTGCTCCCTCCATGGGGGCTGGCTCAGGCCCTGAGGTGCCCCCATGCATGTTCCTCTGTGTCCCCCTAGGAGTCATGCCCCACATTTTGGGAACCACTGAACCCTACTCGCTAAGCAGGGGCTAGTGATGCCAAAGCCCAGGGAAAGGGAGAACAAGTGCGGGCCCCCAGCACTGGAGCCATGTGAAGGGGCTGCAGGAGAGGGGCAATGGCTGGTGGCCCAGGAGTTAAGGGCAAAGGGGGCACAGGAGGGGGCAGGAGTTAGGGGTGAAGGAGGTGCAAGGGGTGGGAGTGCAGGAGCTAGCGGTAAAGGGGGAGTGGGGACCGTCCAGGGGCAATGGGGAAGTGCCAAAGTACAAGCTTTGCCCAGGGCACCATTTTCCCTAATGCTGGTCTGAGCAAACAATTGGAAATGACCCTTCAGTGAGACCAGAACCATCGTGTAGAAAAGCCCCTTTGTTAAGTGTTAGTGGCTGAGGGCTTAGGAGATGGGTTAGAAAGCAACAGGCGTCTTTCTGTGGAGGTTTGATTCTTGCCTGTTAGGCAAGGCTGGTGTGTGGTGTCTCCATGGCTGTACTTTCCGTGTCTGATCTGCCACAGGGAGCCAAGTCTAGACATATTCAGAGGCTCTATGCCAGCGTTTCTCAAATTTCCTTTCACTGCAACCCCCTTCTGCCCAAAAAAAACTTACTCCATGGCCCTGGAAAGAGGGACTAGGCCCCTCCCCACTGAGCAGAGGCAGGGAAGACAAAGCCTGAGCCCTGCCCCAGTTAGGGGAGGTCAAAACCAGAGCTTGAAGGATTCAGCCCTGGGTGGTGGGGCTCAGAAATTTGGCTTCAGCCCCAGGCCCCAACAAGTCTAACGCCAGCCCTGGCAACCCCATTAAAACACGGTTATGACCCACTTTGGGGTCTTGCCCCACAGCTTGAGAACCACTGCTCTATGCTGAGGGGAGAGAGTTTTCCTGGGGGTGTAGTTAATCCACTTCCCAAGAGGTGGCAGCTATGTCAGTGGGAGAAGCTATATCGGTGGGTGTGCAAGCTGTGGTGTTTGCCACATTTAAGAAGTTTAATCAAACCCCATTTTTAAAACCACCTGTGGTCTGGGAATGGCAAAGGAGCTCGATGAATCAGGGTTTGTCCTTCAAAGTCCTGAAAATCACGATTCCCTACTCAGGTCATTGTGGGGGTATAGCTCAGCGGTAGAGTGCTTGACTGCAGCTCAAGTGATCCTCAAGTGGTCAGATTAGATGCTCTAATCGTCTCTTCTGGCCATAAAGGCGACTAATTTCTGAAAAGCTGAGTGTAGCATTGGGAGCAGCATCTGATGTTTTCCTGTCTAGCCGGCTTGCTGCCTAGAACGAACGCTCCTTGAGTGGGGTGATCCACAGGGAGTAGCTCAAACCTCCAAAGTGCCTGGCCAGGGGCAGGACATTAGCACAGCAAGGGAGGGGTGTGGCAGTGACATCACAAAGGCCTTTTGCAGGACCTCAGACTATTGGCCAAAGGTGGTGGGGAGGTGGTGACCTCACAGAGAGATGCTGACATCAGCCAGGCAGGACAGGGGCGAGGGGCCAGGGAAACCTCAGAGACCCTGTGGCTTTGCTTCAGCAAGTCTCCTTCTCCAGGTCTCTCTTTGAGGACTGAGAGAGTATTCGGGTTCAGGCACGTGAGCGCCAGGAGGAACCTCTTTCGAGTTTTCTCCTTCCCTTTTCATGATTTTACTAGAAAACAGCCATCCCTGTTTAGAAGGTAAGAGCCTCCTTGAGGTTTGAAACCTGTTCGGTCTGATCCATCTGGTGACAGTTGAATTCTAGGCATGGAAAACACAAACTTAAGGAGGCAGAATTTTATTCCGCACCTGGGATTTTGTCCCATAGAATCAGTGGGGACATTAGGGTTTGTCCTTTTTGTTTCACCTTTTCCTCCATCCATCCCTTCCTCCTTTCTCTTTGTCTCTTGCTTCTTTTGTCCTTTCACCTGTTCCCCTCCCAACACCAGGAGCGGTGTGTGTGTGTGTGTGTGTGTGTGTGTGTGTGTGTGTGTGTGTGTGTGTGTGTGTGTGTGTGTGTGTGTGTGTGTGTGTGTGTGTTGTGGGGGAGTGCTCTGCAGCTCCCACTGTGGGAGGTCCACCCAAAAATGTGGGGCTGAAATAGTGCTCGGGTAGTGATCCCCACCAGTGACCTGGGCCATCCTTTGGGCTCTCTGGTGAGAACCCTCAGCCTCCCGTCCTCAGTCTCTACCCTGATTGGCTGAGCAGGGGGTTATTGACAGGGAGGAGACTCAGGTCCTTGTTGTTCTCTTTTAAGACCAAGGAAATAAGTCAGAACCTGTTATATGTTGACAAATTTTGCTGCTTTGCTGCATTAATGGTCTCTGAGCAGTTCATGATTCTCTCTAACATTGCAGTTCTCCTCAAATACTTGCTGAATAATTACTGTGCACTGTTGTTGGTCTGGAGCTCATCTGAGAGCACTTTATTCAGGTCATTCAGTGTTTGAAATTCAAGATCTGATGGTTAGTTTGAAAATCAGGGCTCTTGGGTCCTATTCCCAACTCTGCCACTGGCTGGCTGTGTGACCTAAGACAAGTCAATTCTCCTTTCTCAGCCTTAGCTTCTCCTCTCTCAAGTAGGGATAATGATGATCCGCTCCTACCTAGCTCAAGGTGGGTGGAGGATGGGGATCCATTGGAGAGTGTCACTAGGAGTATCAGAGGGGCCGTGTTAGTCTGGATTTGTAAAAGCAGCAAAGACTCCTGTGGCACCTGGCTAAGCAAACAGAACAAACCCCAAATCCCCCCTGTGCTTTGGGAGCCAGGTTTGCTGTGGGAATCCTGTAGTTCAGATGACTTCACGCCTGGGCATTGTGATTCTTTACCAGTTTCTCTGGCATTGGGGCAGTTTTGTGCTCACAGCTGTGATGGCCGAGTGGTTAAGGCGTTGGAGTCGAAATCCAATAGGGTTCCCCTGCGCCGGTTCAAATCCTGCTCACAGCGAGGCCTGTGTTTTAGCCAGTCTCTCACCCGGGCAATACCTCTGTACAACCCCCTGAGACACTCTCAATTCTCTCCCCACCCCAAGTAAATTCTGTTCTGCTCCTTTCATCGAGATGCCTGGGACACTCCCGCACACTGTGTACCTGAGGGGTCGGGCAAACTCTCCGCACCTGAAGTCTCTGCCAGTCACCGGGTGCCCCATCGATCCGCCATAGCCCTGGTTCTGCTCCTCTCTAGCATGTGAGTCAGCGACTCCATGGGAGCTACGGGGCTGCAGAACCAACAGAGAGAAAAAAAGGTGCTCAGCACCCACTGGCAGCCAGCTCCCCCCCACCCACTACAGGCCTTGCTGACAAGCTCCTCACACTTGCCAGTGATCAGCTGTTCAGTGGGGTGCAGGAGGCGCTGGGGGGGGGAGGAGCAGGGAGAGTGGGAGAGGGAGAGGAATGGGGCAGGAAGGTGCAGGGCGGGAAGAGATGGGACAGGGGTGGGGGCTTGGGGGAAGGGGTGGAGTGGGGGGCAGGGCCTGGGGAGGAAAGGGGGGATTTGTCCCATACCCCGGATCCCTCTAGGGCCGGCCCTGAAGGGAAGCACTGACTATCACAGTGACAATAGAAGTGACCAGCCTTGCGGGGGAGGCTGAGGGAGATCCGCACTCACCAGGTCTCTTGTCTCCCCCAAGGTGAGCCAGACACTGCTCTCTCCTGGCTCTCACTCTAGCAGCTGGACGCCAAGGAGCCATTTCCCCTCAGGAAGTGCATCGAGTGCCCCTGTGGTGCTGGGGGGCTGGCGCTGCTGCTGCCTGTGGGGCTGGCAGGGGGGCTGATGTCTGCACAGACTCTCAGCTGCCAGGCCGGAGGGGGCACTTGGGACCTTACCAGACTGGCTCAGTGAAGACGGGGGGTTGACAGAGCAATACAGACGCTCTCCAGAGCACGGAGCAGCAGCCGCCCATGCAGCCAGGCAATGAGCAAATCCCATAGCCTGGAGCCGAGGGGGAGGCGGCAGCTGCTGTTCCAGCTCCTCGGGGACAGGCCCTGTCAGCCAACAGCCACTTCTTACTCCCCACAGCTAAGGGCGCCGGGTTCCTCCGGTGGGGGTGTGGAGCAGCCGTTCGTTTTCCTGTCCGCACTCCTCTGCGGTGTGAAAATCAGGGAGGGGAGGCAGAAGCCCCACTTCCCTCCCGAAATGACGCCCAGTGGGGGAAGCCAGGACAACAGGGTGGGGCGGCAAGTGGTGGCCAGACTCTCACTGCCAGGGTCTAGTCTAGCTCAGAGTCCAGCTCAACTTCCTCCCTGCACCACTGGCCCCCAGTCCCCTTCCACCACCAGGTCAACCCGGGCACTAGGGCAGGAACGGGGTGAGGCAGCAAGTCAAGCTGAGCAAGGCAGGCAAAAGCGAGTCTTGTCTTCATGGGCCGCTCCCAATGACGTCCTGTTTGTGTGCAACTGCTGCAAAAACATCCCGGGCAGAGAAGCAACAGGCCAAAATACTGCTCCATGGCTGCCAAAGTAGCTTAGTTGGGAGAGCGTTAGACTGAAAATCTAAAGGTTCCTGGTTCAATCCCAGGCTTTGACAGGTTCTTTTATTCTCTTTGTACAGGGGGGCAGCTTGTTCTCTGGCAGCCCAGTGGTACTTGCACCCAAGGTGAGCAGAGCTGCTGTGGGGCAAAGCAATTTTGGGGGCCCCTTCCATTAAAAAAAGTTGCAACATTGTATTCTCATGGGGCCCCTGTGGGGCCTGGAACAAACTTCCCCACTTGCCTCCCCTGTGGGTGGCACTGATGGTGAGTCTCTGATCTTGGGCTCTGCAGTAGGAAAACATAGAATGGGCTTCTGCCCTACTTGGCCCACCTGACTTTTAACAAGGAGAGATGAGAGCTGTCTTTCCCAACATGGCAGGAAGACAGCAAGGCAGGGTGACCTCAGGAATGGTGCCAGAGGGCTGCTGGGCAGTGACAGGCAGGGATTGGGGATGGAAGCTCCTCTGTGCAGCTGAGCAAGGGCAGTACCAGGGAAGGGGCATCTGTAAAAGTGGCCGTGTGGAAGGTGGAAGGGATTTGGGGGCCCAGGAGGAGGCGCTTGATGTTCAGTGCCTTGGAGCAGCTGGACTTGGCCATGGTGGGTGTTCAGGAAATGCACATTAACAACTCTAGGGTAGCTCAATAGGCAGAGGGTGATTGGAGGAAGGGCCTCCTGGCCAGAGAAGAACGATGGGGCTGGAGTCTTGTTTTTCACATTCGTGGTGCTAGTACAGAAGGTGGTGGAGCTCCAACCAGGGAGGGCATTACTGGTGGCTTTGTGCTCTGTGGCACTGGTTACTGCTATATTAGTGTGTATGGTCCCCAGTTAAGGCATGAGAGGGAAGATCAAAGGCTCCCTTCCTCTGGGCTGCATGATGTTTGGTGTTGGGGGGGATTTTAATTGTGTCAGCCGGCCTGAGCACCGCTGGTCCCGTTTTCCCAACCTTCAGAGGAAACGTTTTTACAATGAGCACTACCTGGCGCAGGTCTGTAGTGAGGTCGGCTTAGAGGAGCTCACTCCAGCCACAGAGGGGGTTCACCTTTCTGCGGGGACAGGCCAGGACTCGCATTGACCGGATTTATGCTTAGCTTTTGTGTCTTTAGCACGTTGCTTCTCAGATTCTTTCTTGGCCCGACTTGTTACACTTTGACACTTAACAGGCTAGAGTTTGTGCACCTTCCTACTATCCTCACTAGGATCTGATTTCCAAATTTTGAGGAATGACTTTTTGCCTCTAACGGCCTCCATTACTCTGCCATGTACCTAGAGTGGCGTTCTGCTGGTCGTCCTATTGTCGCTTCTGATTTAGGGCAAACGTTTCATCTGAGCCTCTAATTGCGGTGTTTTTAAACACTCTGCATGCTGCTTGCAGGCACCTAACACTTGTGACAGCAGCTCCTTTTAATTCCCATCCAACCATCTGTACTTATGCCGATAGGTCGACTCTAGGTCTTTAACTCTGAGCGGTAGCTGAGAAGATGGTAAATGGGGCAGAAACCCGTTCGACAAACCTCTTCATTTCCTTGTATCAGAGGGGAGCCGTGTTAGTCTGGATCTGTAAAAGCAACAAAGACTCCTGTGGCACCTTATAGACTAACAGACGTTTTGCAGCATGAGCTTTTGTGGGTGAATACTCACTTCTTCGGATACCGCTCAGAGTTATTCTTGCATCCGAAGAAGTGGGTATTCACCCACGAAAGCTCATGCTGCAAAACGTCTGTTAGTCTATAAGGTGCCACAGGATTCTTTGTTGCTTCATTTCCTTGTTATTTCCTGACTTCTTTATTCATCCCCTTTTCCTTATTTCCTGGGTGAGGCGGCGGCCTGCCAGGGAGCTCCCCGGCACCTCTGGCTGCCTGGGCTGAAGGCAAGAGGCAGGCCTGGGCGTGGCGAGGGCCTCCTGTCCTGGCCTGAGGCTGCAGTGCTTCCTGGTCCCCTTTTCCCACCACCCCGGCAGGCGGCTGCTGCGGGAGAACACGAGGGAGGCTCTGGGGGCGCTAGGCAGCGCTGTGTGTGGCTGTCAGGAAAGAGCCGAGGCCCGGACTCGACCTGCCATTGACTCGCGTGGCTCTGCGCGGCCGTCAGCCGGGCGGGCCAGGCCGCGGACGTGACTCAGGCTTGGGCAGCATGGCGCTTTCCTGACGAGGTATAACCCTGGGTGTCAGGTCGCTGTGCAGCTTTGATCTAAACTGACCAGCAGCCCACAGCCTCCCCCTGGGTCAGCCCCACCTGGTTACTCCTTACAGGCCGACCTCACCCCCCTTCCAGTCCCGGATTCACCCCCTAATCATCCTACTACCACTCAGAGCCACAGCCGTGGAGGTGCTGAAGGAGGGAGGGGTGACTCCAGGGTGGGGTTCTTCTCTAACGATGGCTGGCAGAAAGGTGGTGCTCAGCTCTGTCAGCGACCTGCCCAGTTGCCTCGCTGCCAGGGGATGCAGACATTTCTGTAAGGCGATTAAATGGGGTATTTGGCTTCTGAGTGAATGTGAGAAATGTGCAATTATGAGAGGGAATTTCCATCTACGTTTCTACTGCTCTTCAGTGGCCTAATGGCGAAAACATTAGCTTCCTAAACCAGATATTGTGGGTTCAAGTCCCATCCGGGTGAAAAACTCCTCTCTTCTTGTATAAAGTACTGGATCTTCAGAACAGTCCTCCAGGAACAGAATCTTCCATTTGACAAATGCTTTCTAAACCCATCAGTAGCAAACAGTTAATACTAGTGTTTGTCTGAGAATAGAGTGAAGGGGAGTGTTTACTCCGACACAGACAGAAAGAGCAAGGCTGTTCTGAAAGAGAATGGATCTGTCTGGAGACAAAGCAGCCCATGAGACTGAGCAACCGTGTGAAAAGAAGAGGTTCAAATATGTTAGGTGTTATGTAGGTTGGCCTGGCAAATTTAGCGCTTGGCTACACTTGCAGATGTAGAGCGCTGGGAGTTAAACCAGCCCTCGGAGACCACAGCAGGGAAAATGCTGCTGTGTGTTTACTCTGACAGCTGCAAGTGCACTGGAATGGCCACACTAGCAGCTCTTGCAAATGCCACAGAGAGCAGTGCACTGTGGTAGCTATCCCTGTGTGCATGTGGCTGCATTGTGCTTTTCAATTGGGGGGGGGGGGTGGAGTGTGTATGTGGGGGGAGAGACAGTGTGTTTTGGGGTCTGAGAGTGTGTCAGCATGCTGTCTTGTGTGTTCGGACAGCAGCAGACCACCCTCCCCACCTCTCTCTCTCACACACACCCTGCATCATCGGCAGCAGCATTCCCCAGTCATGGTTGCTTTGTCCCGGAGCAGATAAGCAGCCGGCTGTCGGAAACAGAGCTTTGAAAGGGAATATCCGCATGCCGATTTCAAAACAATGACCACAGTGGGCACTTGACTTCAGGGGATTATGGGACGTTTTCAGAGGCCAATCACAGTGCAGTAATACAACACGTCGTCACACTCACACCTGGGCATTTCAGCCGAGGCAAAGTGAACTTTATGCTTCTCATGGAGGTGGATTACCAGGAGCGCTCCAGCTGCAGAGCCCAGGTGCTCCATGTGCCTTGCGAGTGTGGACACCTCAGGAGTTAGGGCACCCGGGGCTGCTTTAATGCGCTCAAACTTGCAAGTGTAGCCAAGCCCCTAGACTTGCGACCTGACACCCAGGGTTATAAGACAGACATAGTGACCCCCTTACTGGCCTTGGGGAACCCCAAACCCTTGTTACTAAGGGCACTGAGGAGTCTCTGTCCCTTAATAACTTCTGGGAGCTCCCAGCAGGCTGCGGGCGTCAGCCGCCTCCTGCCACACAGGTTAGACTCTTGGTGCTGTGCCGGCCGCCCCCTCGCTTGCAGGCCCAGTGTGAGAAGCAGGAGGCCTGGTGCTGGCAGAAGAGGGTTTTGATTGATCCACCTCTGTGTGCTGGGCACAGGACGCTTCCACTGTGTCCCTCTGCTGGCTTTTCTTCAGCAGCGCCTAGCGGCCCTGGCTCCAGGCTAGCGCCTGGTGAGCTCTGGCACTGGCAGGAAGCGCTGCAGGGTGCTGGGCAGCGGCCCTGGCAAACCAGCTGCTGGTAGGTGTCTCTGTGGTATCATGGGTCAGTGAGTGCAGCTGTTAATGGAAAGGAGGGGGGGTTATGCTCCCCCAGGGATGCCACTGAAGGCTCCTCATGGGCTCCTCAAGGTCCGCTGGGAGCCGTGTTGTCCCCCTTTTGCCACGCTGAAGGCTCCCTCCTGGACACAGTGGATTCACCTGCTGCCTACAAGAGTGTCGGGGCCGCGCTGCAAAAGCGCATCTCCCAGCAGCCGTGCCGGAGGCTCAGGTTTAATCCTCAAGGCCGAGTGCAAAACCTTCAGCCGGGAACATTTCGCTCCCTTCCCGCCTCCGCCCAAGCGGCAAGGGAGAAGCGGAGGAGACACGCCGGCTCAAAGACGCCTCCCTCCCACTTCCCTGTACGCTGTGCAAAGCTCTTGGCCTGCCTCATGCCTCGTCAGGAAAGCGCGGCCATGCGGCCCAAGCCTGAGTCACGTCCGTGGCCTGGCCCACCCCGGCTGACAGCGCGCAGAGCCACGCGAGTCAATGGCAGGTCGAGTCCGGAGCCTCGGCTCTTTCCCCTGACAGCCACACACACAGCGCTGCCTAGCGCCCCCAGAGCCTCCCTCGTGTTCTCCTGCAGCAGCCGCCTGCCGGGGTGGTGGGAAAAGGGGACCAGGAAGCACTGCAGCCTCCTTCCAGGACAGGAGGCCCTCCCCACGCCTAGGCCTGCCTCTTGCCTTCAGCCCAGGCAGCCAGAGGTGCCGGGGAGCTCTCTGGCAGGCCGCCGCTTCGCCTCAGCCACCTCTTGCCTCATGGCCTAGGCTCTTGGTGCTCTGCTGGTCACCGGCTCGCTTGAAGGCCCAGAGGGAAAAGAAACAAGCGCTCACCTAGCAGAGGATGGTTTCGATCCAGCGACCTCTGGGTTATGGGCCCAGCATGCTCCCGCTGCACCACTCTGCTGGTTTTTACACCCTCCCCCTGCCACCCAGCTGCCACTATCCAGATTAGTGCCCTACGTGCTCTCGCGCTGGCAGACAGATGTGCAGGCTGCTAGGCTGCTGCCCTGGTCACAGGATTTTACAGCTTCTACAGGGCAAAAGGGATCTATTTGGGGTTTGGACCCCATTGGGAGCTGGGTAGCTGAGTGCCGGAGACGGGAGCACTTCTTAAACTGTTTTCAGTTAAGCCTTCAGCTTGTGGGGGACGAGGTTCAGCCTTGGATCCGTGTCTGCAGCAGGCGAGCGCATCTGGCTATATCCTCCCCCCCTCTCGCTGTATTAGCAGACTATAACCCGGAGCGAACGCACACGCCTTGCAAAGGAACAGGAGCCGGGATCTCAAACAAAAGTCAACATTTTATTAAGATGACGTTCAAAGAAAAAAATGTGTACGGTACAGAGTTTAGACGTAGAAGTTTCTGGTGCTCAGGGAACAACGTACAGCTTATCCAAGGGGTGCGAAGTTCTGTTTAAGATCGGGTGGCGTAAGGAATACATAATCTGCAATAGCCCCAACTGGGGGTAAAAGGTTAACGTACAGACTCTGAATTAGGAGGGTATGTTGTCCATAGGAGGGCTACTGTTCAGGTGTGGAGTATAACAAGCAGATTTGACGATGAGGATGGATTGACCCATGTTTGGTGAGGTTTAATGTTTGGTGTTTTGGAATCTTTGCCACAATCTAGTTGAGGCAGGGTCAGTATGAATTCTACCCTGCCATCTGTTGGTGATGTGTTGTCAAGGCCTTTTGGGGCTGATGTCATTTGCATGGTTACACCCACCTCAGGTTGCATGATGGGAGTGCTTGTCCAAACAGTCATTTCAGGTGTTGTGGGATCCCCAGTCTCTTTCTTATTGGGGCAGGAGTAATCCAGTGTATTTTCCTGTTGATTTCGGATCAAGGACAGAGTAACTGTACCTGGCATTTGAGGCCTGAGAGCGTCACCCTGTCCTGGAAAGTACTCACCATTAAGGGGCATGGGTTCCAAAGGACAAAATGGGGTGGGAGGTAGGAATGGATGTTTGGTGGTCTCTTGCAGGTGCTGGTCCTTTCTGTTGTCCCTGGTGTGGAAAGACAGAGGTGGTTTTGAATCCTTAAAATTGTTGTTTGTGCTCCAGTTGCTTGTTGTAAGCTTGTGCTGTTAGATCTCTTTCACGGTGTCTTTTGGTCCTGAGAGGTAAAGGGCTGCTCTGTGTGTGGTGTTATGGAGTGAAGTAGCAAGCATTAGTTTCTGAGATGGTGCGTGTGCCCCCCCCTGCCCCTCCTCCGGTCCATGAGTCTAGTATTTGCATAAACCCACCCACTGACTATTGACTAACAATTCTGCTCTGCTTTTTCTTCCAGCTAAACTATTCTGCCAGGTTTGGCTTTTATGTGAAATAAGAGACAACCCACTAAATTGTATCTAAACTGTACACTTAAGCATCAAAGTTTTTAAATGTTCTCTATCATAAATAATTATATTTTTTTAACTAAAGCAAGAAAAAAAATCATAAAATCTGCATTTAGAAATTTTAAAAGAAACCTAGTATTAAGTGCAAATATTGATTTTCAATCTCTTTTAATTCACTCTGCTTTGGAACCCATGTCCCTTGTATACTGAGTTTCATGTGGGTTCTGGTGAGTCCAGAAATCAAGAACTGCTAAATTCCGTTCTACTGTCCTTGATTCATATCACCAGGTTCACTACACTTTGTTACTCTTGCCCTAATAAGAAAGAGATTGGGGATCCCACAGCAGCCAAAATCACCATTTGGACAAGCACCCCCATCATGCAATGCGGGGTGGGTGTGACCATGCACATCAGCAACTAAATGCCTTTACAACACAACACCAACAGATGGCAGGGTAGAGTTCATTCTGACCCTGCTTACACCCTCCCCCCAGCCAAGAATTGGTGGTCCTGATAAATCACACTCCCTGTTATACCAACTCATTGGTATTGAATGCTGAAGTTATGGCTAGCAAAAGTAGCCACCCATCTCTGCCCTGTAGCATCCAGCTTAGCCCTTGTTAACACATAAGTCAGTGGATTGTTCTCTGTTCATACCTGAAACTGAGCAGCAGACAAGTAGTCTCAAAATTTCTCAGTGATGGCCCATTTCAAGGCCAAGAACTGCAGCTGGTGGATGGGATAGCGAGTTTCGCTGTCTGACAGTTCTCAGCTGGCAAAGGCCACAGATTTACATTTGCCTTCCACTTCCTGGTACGAGAGTGCTCATAGGCCCTCCAAACTGGCATCAGCATGCAGGATAAACGGTTTGTTTGGGTCAGCAAGGACTAGGACTGGCACATGATCAGGGAAATAATGATTTCCCATCAAGCCCTGTCACATCTCTCATCCCGCCATGTCCCCAATGGAGAGGAGAGGAGCCCCTCCCCTGTCCCAGGCCAGACACACCAGATTTGTGGGAATGAGATGTTCATGGTCCATTCCAGACCAAACCAAACTGCTGGCAAGTGGTGATTCTTCCTCAGTCAGCTCCTGTTAGAGTTGTTGGTACAGCGGGGGAGAGGTATTTCTCATTTAGTTCTTAAATGCTCTGGGGTAGGGGGGTGTTTTTTTCTTACTTGTATCTCAAACTTTTCAACCCCACCATTTTTGTTCTAGTCTGATCTTTTTCTTTCTCATGTTTAAATTCTCATTTTACTGGCTTTGTTCCAGAGCTTTCACAGCCCAATTCTCTGCCCTAAGCTTGAGCTCTCTACTGCCCTCTGAACCTATCATTCCAACCCAACCCTAAAGCCTGCACCCCAGAGCCAGTGCCCTCATCCCCCTGCACTCCAATTCTCTGTCCCATGTAGCCTGATTTAGGGTGTACTAATAATATTAATTTGGAAAATATGATGAAAATTTAATTTATTAGCTTACATTTTATTTAATATAATTGAGTTACAAAGTTACAGTTGCATTACTGCTATTCAAAAGATACATATGGCATTATATGCAACAAAGTTTTGGTTAATATACTCACACCTTTCCTTGATAACCTGGTGGTAAGAGACACAGGACCAGCCTTGCAGTTTAGGTTTTTCAATTCTTGAGTGAAAGATGCAGTGCTTAGAAAAAGCTAATGTTACTTAGGGTTCACTTGACTATGTTAAACTTATAATCAAAACCTAATAAACAAATAAAAACTTAGGGAAACTGAGCTTAGCCGAGTTACTTTGAAACTTAAAGTTTAAGAACAAGTACAGGCACCTACTGATAGTAGATAGACAGAGTGGAGGAAGTAAGTTAGAATGATAGAGCGACGTGCTCTAGCGAGGTGGGTTACCTCTTTCATAGGGCACAAGCGCCGGAAATCCTTCCTCCTATGCCCAAATTTCATTCCCCATCCACAAAACGTTAGGGTACGCTTACTTCATAGTCTAGTATGTTTGTGCGTGTTGATGACATGTACATATGCACATAAGTTCCCTCTTGGTGTACCTGTTAATTCTGTGGGTACAACACTGAAAAACCCCTTATGCCATTCTCCATTGTCGATTGGTCTAGACAGGCGTGGGTACTTCTCTATTTAAGTAACAAGATAAAGGTCAAGTTTCCTTTCTGAGTAAAAGGTCACAATATAGATATGCTCACTTTGCCTTAGCTTAACATACAGGATATGGCCTGTAGGTCATTGTAAGTCATGTGCCCCAGCCCCCTAATCATTTTTATTGCCCTCTGCTGGACTTTCTCCAGTTTGTGCACATCCCTTCTCATGTGGGTCCCAACCCCAAAAGTACTCACATTTCACTCCAATGGCCCCAAAATGTACATAGGGTGCTGCCATGGTCAAGTCACTCCCCAGCTCTCCAGTGGAGCCTGCTGGCAGAGAACAAGGTGAAAATTAGCCAGGACATCACTCAGTCAATTCCCTCTGCTCCCAGCAGGTGGTATTGGAAAGCTCCAAGATCGCTCACTTCCCTTTCTCTCATCAGCTTCAGGCCCCAAGGTTACAAATGCACAAACCAGTTGGGAGTCTCCCCTGAGCTCAGGGGATGGGGCTACTCTGAGGGGATGGACTTGCACACTTGGGATACTAGTGCAAAGATACAATTTCAATTTCTCATAGAGAAAACTGAGGGCAAATTATATTTGGTAAAAATCTTATTTAGTGAAAGGAAAGCTGCAGTGACAGCCTGGTTACTGGGATGCAAAACACTTTCCTCCTGGGAGAAACAAGAAGTTAGAATTAGACATTTACATTGTTTGTTCCAGTGTTGGCAAAGGTTTAATTTTGCTTCTGTGTAGGTTTGTTTCAGGCTGTGACCGTTTTGGTTTATTGGGTTGTTTTGTCTTTTTTAGTTGGAATGGAGCTTTTAATTGACATTTGCTGGCTTCGAATGGCTGACCTGCAACACCAGTTTTGACATAATTCTACATATTTTATACAGATTTGGCCAGTATTCAAGGATTCAATTCCTTTATAGGAGGCTTTAGTGGTCAGGCTTATTTATTTTATGTTATTTTCTCATCCTGCAGTAGCACACCTTTTTGATAAAATGTTGAAATTATTAATTTATGGCATTTGTTAGTTTTTGTTTTTAAAAACAAAGTTTTTCTTAATGTTTGGGTTTTAAATTAAACATTGTTTATTTCAATTTTTCATTTAGGTTTTGGTTATTGATGGGATCTTTAAGAACTTTGGATTTAATACTAAAATTAGGACAGATTTAGATTATTTAAAGTAAACCCTGTTTACTATTTTATTTTAATAAAGGTTGTATTGCTCTAAACCCTGGCCGAGGGGAGGGAGTGGACAGCTGGAGTAGTTCATGGGAGGGCTGGTGGAGCGGAGCAGAGCTGTTCATGGTGACGGCTGCAGCAGATCTCCATGGAGAGGCAGGGCTGTTAGCCTCAGCCCACATAAAATGCCCCTTTACACCCTGTGTGCCCCCCCCCCATTTCCACCCAGGCTGGGGGGGGTAAAACTGCAAATGAACTTTTGAACTCTAGGGTGGCACTGACCAGGGACAGAGACTTTTGGGGTTGTTGGACTTTGGGGTGATTTGGACTTAAGACCCTGAGGGGAAAAGGACATTGCCAAATGTACTTGGAGATGGGTCTTTTGCTCATGATTTGTGTTATAATCCTGTTTGTGGTGTTTCCCCCACATGATGCCACATTGTTTCCCTCCTTTATTAAAAGGATTTTGCTACACTCAGACTCTGTGCTTGCGAGTGGGGAAGTATTGCCTCCTAGAGGCGCCGGGGGTAGATAATTGTCCCAGGTCACTGGGTGGGGGCTCGAGCCGGTTTTGCATTGTTATTGAAACAGAACCCCTGGATAGTGAACCCGGCCCTTGTTGCTGCCAACTCGGAGGGGCAGAAGGGTTCCACCAGCAAACTATTAGCAGACATTTAACAGCTATTTTCTTCACCAGTTTAGCCTTTTTTTCTGCTTTGTTTCTACATCAAATACATTACTCACAAAACCCCATGCTTACAATGCTTAGATATCTTGCTGTTCTTTAGCTGTTCTAAACCTCCTCCATGTTCCTGAATGTATTTTCTGGCAAGGTTTTCTAAAGCCATGCTATGGGCAATTCCAACGGACTCTACTCTTGCCCTTACTCCACTCACCTTAACCCAACATAGAACTCATTTGAATTCTAACACTTCACTAGCTTATGTAATAAACTAGAATGAACGTTCTGTTGCTTTATTCTGTAACTGAAGGCATCCTTTCACAGAAGGAGGAAACAATACCCCAAACTGGTTTTCTACCTAGTTCAATAAGTCCCAAGTAAAAGATGGGGGGGGGGCATGTTCCCCTCTCTTCCCTTGATGGCTCATAGCTGATTGAAAGGTCTTTTCCCCTCTGTCGGGACCTGCCAAACAACTGGGGATACTGAGGCAGATGGATCAGAGGTGCACCCTGGGAGAGTTGTGGGGACTGAAGAACTATACAAGTTCTGAGTTATTGCAGTCTCTTGGTGGCAATTAATAAATCCATGTATTAACTGCCCCACCACCACTCAGTGTGGGTCAGCGGGCCCGGTGCTACTGCTTATATTTTTAATCGGTACCATTCGTTACAACTTCAACCTCCAGCAAAGCCCCTTAAACACATTTAACAACATCACGACTACTTTATCTTGCAAGATAAGGTTCAAAACTGATACATCAAAACTAAGTTAAACCACAAAACAATGGAAATACTGGTCTTGCTGCCAAGCTGCAGCCACAGGAAATCAGGTTCCTGTGTTCTTAACAGTGAGTTAGCAAGACACACAACTCTTGCTCTCTAACTCCTTGTAACTTTAACTCTTTACTTATGTCTCAGGTGAGATTTTCAGGGGGTCTAAGGATGCCTGGAATCCCTGTCACACACTCCTTGAGACTCCTGGCTGGCTCACCAGCCTGTAGCCGGATTTAAGGTGTACTAATATATAGTTGGATAATATGGGAATTTAGTTTATTAATGTAATTTTATTTGATCTTAATAATTAAGTATGGGTGTAGGCTCACCAATCTGTTTGATCAGAAGATCAAAGTTTTGTCCTGAATCAGTCTGCACAGAATTTATAAAGGACCCTCAGGGTATGACAGGAAACTCACACTGAGACAGATATAGCTTTAAAGACTTTTATTAAAATCAATATTAGTAAGTAAATGGTAAAATACTCAAAAGTTACAAAGTTACAATTGCATTACTGCTATTTAAAAAGTTACATATGAGAATATAGTATTATATGCAACAAAGTTTTGGTTAATGTACTCACACCCTTCCTTGATAACCTGGTGGTTAGAGACACAGGACCAGCCTTGCAGTTCAGGTTTCTCAATTCTTAAGTGAGGGATGCAGTGCTTAGAAAATGCTAAGAGCTGTTAAAGCTGACTAGGGTTTTACTTGGCTAACTTAAATCAAAACCTAATACACAAAATAAGAATAAAACTTAAGGAAACCAAGTTTAGCCTAATTCCCTTGAAACTTAAAGTTTAAGATTCCATTCCTCACCCACAGAAATATTAGAGTACAGTTAATCCATAGGTGCACGTGTGTGTACACACTGATGACAGGTATGTACGCATATCACTCTCTTGTGGTGTACTTAGTCTGTGGGAAGACCCCTATGCCATTCGTTATTGTGCATCAGGCTACATAAAAGTTCGTAGACATAGGTGTGGGACACACACACACACACCTCTAATAAAGTGCAATCGTGTTCACCTTCCCATCCCTGTGCACATGTTCAAGGATTTAGAATGCCTAAAATGCCCAGAAACAATTTATATAGCAGCTCAAATGGAGTTTTCTTCAACTGCTTCGATGCTAAGAAATAGCTGTTGTCAGCAGGGGCGGCTTTAGACATTTTGCCACCCCAAGCACAGCGGCATGCCTGCGGGAGGTCCACTGAAGCCGCGGGACCCACGGACCCTCTGCCGGCACGCCTGTAGGAGGTCCATGGGAGCCGCGGGACCAGCGGCAGAGTGCCCCCCACACCCGCTTGGTGTGCTGGGGCCTGGAGCCGCCCCTGGGTGTCAGACTCGCCCACGTCCCAGTCCAAACCTGGGGTGGGTGGGACACAGACTGGTTCACATCCTGGTTGCCACAAATGGGATGGTTTCGTAAAGGCTTTTTGCTTTTTATGCTTGTTATAGTTACCCTTATAACCTTCGCTTGCTTCACCCCCTGCTTGGTCGCTATAGTTCGACGACTGGCTACCCATGTTACCTATCAGCAAATAATGACTTTATATCGGCCAGAGGATCGGCCAAAGGAAGCAGAGGAGTGGGGAAGTTTAAGCTCTTAAAATGCTTTAAGGGGGGAAAGCTGTTAGAAAAATAGGCCAATACAAGCCTGTTAGCAAGACTAGGCCCTTAGCATAGGTAGACTCAAGGCCCTTAGCATAAGTAAAATTAAGGCCTTAAAATGCAAGCAGAGAGAAAAGCCTGTGTCAGCTATTATCAGCTTAATGCTTGGTTTGTCCTAGTTCATGCTTATCAGCAAGGCCCACGCTTGGCGTAACATATGTGCAGCTGTCTTTTTCTGCTTATGGCCAAAAGCAGTTAGCCTAATGGGTCATCTTCTCATGCATGAAGCCAAGAGTAGTTAGTATGATAATATAAGGGGTTAAAGGGGATATCTTATGTCTTCCGTACAATGATAAATGTATCCGTGCAGCTGCACTGTTATCATGATGGATGTATCCGTGACAGTTATGCATATCTTGTTCCTTTTTGATTGATATATGTATTCTATGTACTTCAATATTCCCTATAGATACATTTACAGGACCTATAGGGTCAGCCAAGTAACGCAAATAAGACGTCAACAAAGTTGTTTGTTTCGGGGTATAAAGGTAAGCCCATCCGGCCATGTAAGGTGTGTCTCTCTCGGGCATTAGCCGGGACGAGAACACCCGCTCAGCTGATCGATCAATAAAGCTAATGGTACTCGTCTTCCTGTTTCCGTGCTTCCTTGGCGTAATTGGGTAAGCTCCAGGGAGAATCGGGCCCTTTTGGCTAACAAGGGGAGAGGGAGTTTGTTGTTACAGAGGATCGGAGAGGGACTTGGGACCCTGGCTGATGGCCTGGAGGATGGAGACCCCAGCGACTGGTGACCTGGTGACCCGGACACCCAGCTCAGGAGTCACAGCCAGTTCTGGCCAGTGAGAGGACAATGGGCTGCGGGGAGAGGACCCCGTGACCAACCTGTTCCAGCCAGAGGGGGGCAGAGAGGGGAGGAGGCCCAGGCAACCCTGTTTACCTGGAGAAAAGACAATGGACAGAGGTGGGGCCTGGGGCCCGGGATATCGGAGGCCCAGCTGGGAAGCAGGGGGGCTCTGGGCTGGCGAGGGGAAGCAGGCAGAGCCCACCTGGCTGCAAGGGGACTGGGATGTGCTGTTACTGTGAGAGGCCAGGCCTGAGGCCCTGAGAGTTTCCTGTGCTGTGTTCAACTCTCAATAAACCCTCCTGTTTTATGCTGGCTGAGGTCACTCCGGGCTAGAGAACAGGGGGCATCAACCCCTTCGGGGGTGAGGAGGCCCAGGGGGTCCAGAGCGCGTGGACTCCCTGAGGGGGCCCACGGCGAGAGACAGACGTGCTAAGGCTCAGAGAGGTGCGGCTCCAGGAGGTGGGGGGCCTGACCCCGAGAGAGAGTGGACCCCCGTGAAGGGCTGTCGCACTGAAAGGGGCACCCCCCACGGACCGCACGGGGCCAAGAGTGGGCACGATCTGTGAGTCCGTGACAGGCAGTGACATCACAAAGGCCTTTTGCAGGACCTCAGACTATTGGTCAAAGGTGGTGGGGAGGTGGTGACCTCACAGACAGATGCTGACATCAGCCAGGCAGGACAGGGGCGAGGGGCCAGGGAAACCTCAGAGACCCCTGTGGCTTTGCTTCAGCAAGTCTCCTTCTCCAGGTCTCTCTTTGAGGACTGAGAGAGTATTCGGGTTCACGGACATGAGTGCCAGGAGGAACCTCTTTCGAGTTTTCTCCTTCCCTTTTCCTGATTTTACTAGAAAACAGCCGTCCCTGTTTAGAAGGTAAGAGCCTACTCTAGGGAAGGGGTGTCCTGGGGGTGTCACAGTTCGGATGCCGGTGCCCCCCCCCATGTAAGGAAGTTCCCGCTACCCTGCTCTGTGTTCGCAGGGTGGGAGAGAGCAGCATCCACGGCAGTGATTTGCTCCTGGCTGCTGGAGCAGAGCAGCAGGCTCAGCTGTCAGAACTTCCCGGAGTGATGAAAGGGGAGGGCCCCATGGCTCTGTAGCAGGAATGCAGGGCAGGCGAGTTCACAGAGGGCATAGTGGGATACTGGAGGAGGCCAGTTATGGTGATATAATGAACAGCAGCGTCTACACTGACACTCTGTCACTTTAAGTTTGCTGCAAAAAGCTCATCGAAGTGGTTTTATTTGGTCACCAAAACAGGGCAGTTTGTCACCAGATGTGGCATTGCAGTGCCAACCGAGGAGCATAGTGTGTTTTTCACACACCTGAGCAATATAATTCTGCTGAAATAACTTTGTAGTGCAGACCTGGCCAAAGATTCATACACACACAGAGCTTGCAAGAAAAACCTCACCTGCTGCTCTGCTTTGTGGGGCCCAGGTGGGGATGCAGGGAGTCAGGTGTGAGCAGACACTCTACTTTAGCCACAGGCAGGCACCATGGTTTAGCTGGTTAAAGTACCTGTTTTGTAAACAGGAGATGCTGGGTTCAACTCCCAGTGGTGCCTTGTTGAGATGCTTTTAGAGCACCTGGTATTAGCTACTGTCAGAAGATAAAATACAGAGCTAGATGGACCTTTGGTCTAGCCCAGTGTGGTTTTTCTTATGGTTTAAATTACACTCACTGGCACTGATAATAGAGTTACTGAAAGTTTGGGAGTTAAGAGCTGATAGGTCAGTGGTCCAAGCCCCTTGCAGGTGGTCCCCTCCCTCTGGGACAGGGGCAGGTCTGAGCTATCGCACCAAATGCTCATTATGGCTTCCAGAATCTGTGGGCAGCTCATTTAGTTTACACACAGGGTTGAGTCCTTGATTCACACATCAAGGATAACAACACTTTGTTTCTCCTGCCCCAATAACATGGAGACTGGGAATCCAACACCAGCCACCAGTGATCATTTCGACAAGCAACCCAACCTATTTCCAACATACTGTGAAATCCACATGCAGACTCATACACGAAACCTTGCAAGAAAATCTTCCTGAGGGGTCTGAAGCACCTGCTGCTGGAGGGAAGGAGGAGCCGTGGGTTGGGATTGAGGAGCAGCATGAGGAGGGGGTCTGTGGGTTGGGATTGAGGGCACTGGGACTAGGAGGGGGCTGTGGGTTGGGATTGAGGGGCACTGGGAATAGGAGGGGGCTGTGGGTTGGGACAGAGGAGAAGGGTGAAGAGGAGCAGGCTCCAGTTGGGAGTGAGGAGCAGTGAGCATAGGAGGGACTGAGGGTTGGGTCTGAGGGGCACTGGGAAAAGAGGGGACATGGGTTTGGGCTGAAGGGCATCTTCATTTGGGGATCCAGCAGGACAGGGGAAGGCAGCAGGTGATTCTAATTCCTTAGGGATATTCTGTGTGTTTGTGTGTGCAGGGGAGGAACATGCTCTATGCCCAGAGGCCTTTATTCCTCCAGGCTGCAAGGACAGAGGGGATGTCAAGGAGTTGTTCCTTCAATCCCCCCCACACAAAGGCCCTTCTTAGGAAAGGAAAATCCTGAAGAGAAAGAGTAACACCAAAGAAGAATCCAGAAAGTCAGATTTTTACAATCATACTGAGAAGTTTATCACCTGACCAGGGACTTGAACCCTGGACCCTCAGATTAAAAGTCTGATGCTCTGCCAACTGAGCTAGCCAGGCTCACATAGGAAAAGTGCAAGTTGGTGCAGAGGTGAAGCTAGTCAAGAAAAATCAAGCAGGAAACTATTGGGGAAACCTGCTGCTCTCTCTCTCTTCCCAGCCCTGGCCTGGCCTGGTATTAGTGCTGGTTAAAAAGAGGGGAAAATATCGGCATCTACCAGCCTCTCATAGCTGTACAAGACTCAGGCACAATACAGAGGTGCCCATCTGCAAGTGCCAAATGGTTGGATTGGCTAATGCAACCTGTAGACGTCCAGGGCACACTGGGATATCGAGCCGAGTGTCCATCACCATCATCATTTCGAAGGGATAATGATAATGGTAGCAAGGTTCACAACTGACTCAGCAGTTGCATACAAAGGTGCATGTTTGGCAGTTACATTGGGAAATTCTGGCTCCTTCTCAGGCTCAGGTTGGCCACCCCGGTCTAGATGTAGAAGTTACAACATTTAAACTTGAAAGAGGGCCAATTTCCCATCATTTCCCACCTTTACATCCAAACACAATGACTTTCTGAATGAACCTTCCTCGTTCAGCCAGAAGATCTTGGGGTGGTTGTAGGAGTCACTGGATAAAATTCTCTGGACTCTGTTCTGAATCAGGTCAGAGCAGAGGTCCCTAGTGATCTAGTCTGCCTGTAAAATCTATATATCAACACCAAATATGGTGTGAAATTAATCCTCAGAAATGGCTGTTCCCCACCCAGACCCCAGCAAAGGGCTCTCCAAGGAAGGGGGCTGTTGAGGAAGGAAAGATGAAAGATGTCCTCTCCCTGGAGGGACTGGGCTCTGCGCTTTGGACAGAAAGGAGGGGAAGGAAATGGTCACACGATGGCAGCAGAACCTAAGAAATGAAACACAACAGGCTTCTGAGCACGTTGCTTCTGAACAGTGAATGAACCTGACTCCGGGATCATGAAAAGCCAAAAAGCCGTTTCTTTCTATGCCCGGGAGAAAAGAGTTCCAATCATTCCTGCCCGTTTACTTTTGAATTATTTTACATTATAAAGAAAATTGTAACAAAATTAGTCTGAACTTGAGCTGCCTGTTATTAAAAGCTGGTTCCCCAATTCAGTTGCAACTGCCCTGCTAGAAACACCCCCAGGTCCCTGCTCACCCCAGGAACAGGAAAAAGAGAAACCCCCACTGGGCACTGTCCTTGGCTCCAGGCTGCTGTCCCGGGGTGCGGGTGGGGACTGATTGTTTGCTGCTGGGGAGGGAGCCAGTAGAGGCCTCTGGTGCTCTGCTCCTAGCATCTGCCT
Organism: Mauremys reevesii; assembly: GCF_016161935.1. NCBI lineage: Eukaryota > Metazoa > Chordata > Testudines > Geoemydidae > Mauremys > Mauremys reevesii. The sequence continues at coordinate 11,947,777 of NC_052639.1, forward strand.
GGCCCAGGCTGTCCTCTGCCTCAGCTGCTGCTCCCGGCCTGCTCTAGAGTCAAACACGCAGGGCCCCCAGGGGAACAGAGGCTGGGACAGGGCAGCAGCCTGGGCTGGGCTGGGCTGGGAAGATGCTGGGAGTTCTCGTTCCCTGAGAACTGGCCTGGCTCCCTTCTCAACAGCAAACAAATCAATTCCACGTCCCCTCCCCAGAAAAACCAGCCTGGAGCCAAGGGCAGCAGGGGACGATTCCCTCCAGTTCCCACTGAGGCAGGAGAGAACCCAGGGTGTTTCTAGCAGAGCTTATGGAACTGACGTGGGGAAACCAGCCTTTAACAACAGGCAGTTCCAGTTTAAGCTCAGTGTTTTTAACAATTTTTACAACATTAAATAACCCTTCAATCATAGTGTCACCATCCGTAACATTGCTTCAGCCTTACAGGTTCCCAAGTGCAAAACTAAACATCTCTTCAAAGACAAGGGAGTGGAGCTCAGTCAGTGTTCAGAGTCATCCCACATAAAAGAACCATGTTGTGGTACATACTGGCCCCATCATGTGGCCATCGCCTTTCCCTCCTCTCTGTTAAAAGTTTTAGTATTTTGCACAGAAACCTTCTTCCCTCAGGAGAGACTTGGGAACCAGGGCTGCCAGCCAGACAAAAACTTTTAAGAGGAGGCGTAACCTGTCAAAAAATGATCTCCCTTCTTCAGTTCAGTGACACCTTGAAATGTTACTTGTCCCGGCAGAGCTGGAGGATTGAAAGCCGCTACATCAAACCCCTGTGTAGCTCACAGGAATGGACATAAACACTCCCTGGTATCTGAAGAGATGTTTAGTTTTACCCTTGGTAAACTACAAGACTAAAGGGAAAGGCAGTGGTGCCAAATATATAGAGTGAAACACGAAACAATCGTCATAGTTATGCCCATAGTGACTGCAAAATTTTTCTATATACTTCTTATTATTTTCTCTGGTATCTAGACATTGACTAGACCTTGACCAAGAAATTTGGCTCTTGATAAAATAATCAACTATCCCTGGTTAATGGAATGGACGAGAAATCCTTTGTGGTCTCTCCACGCAGGTTCAAATCCTGCCAGCTACAGCTGCAGTATATTGTCATTACTGTTGTCTTAGTGCCTGAGCATCCACAGAGCCAAACTGGGGCCAGATCTAGGGTACGTCTACACTACGGGATTATTCCGAATTTGCATAAACCGGTTTTGTAAAACAGAATTTATAAAATCGGGTGGAGCGCGGCCATACTAAGCACATTAAATCGGTGGTGTGCGTCCATGGTCCGTGGCTAGCGTCGATTTCTGGAGCGTTGCACTGTGGGTAGCTATTCCCTAGCTATCCCATAGTTCCCGCAGCCTCCCCCGCCCCTTGGAACTTCCGGGTTGAGATCCCAGTGCCTGATGGGGCAAAAATCATTGTCGCGGGTGGTTCTGGGTAAATGTCGTCAGTCACTCCTTCGTCTGGGAAAGCAACGGCAGACAAGCATTTTGTGCCTTTTTCCCCTGGATTGCCCTGGCAGATGCCATAGCATGGCAATCATGGAGCTTGTTTTGCCGTTTGTGACTCTCACCGTATGTGTACTAGATGCCGCTCACAGAGGCGATTCAGCAGCGCTACACAGAAGCATGCTTTTGCTTTTGCATGACAGCAGAGATGGTTACTAGCCATATTGCACCATCCAAACCCTTCCATAAATTGGAACTGAGGATGATCATGGCTACCAGTCCTTTTGTACCATTTGCTGCTAGTGCCCCTGGCCGATCAGCCAGGGCGCAAAAGCCAAGATTGGTTACTAGCCATATTGCACCTTCCATCGTTTTGTACCATTAGCTGCTGTCATAAGTGCCCTGGCCGATCAGCCAGGGGCGCAAAAGCAAAAATTGGGAATGACTCCCTGAGTCAATCCCTCCTTTTTGGTATCTAAAAATAGAATCAGTGCTGCCTAATATAGGCAAGTGTACTAGAGAACCACCGTATTATAGAACCAGAGAGCACAGCTGCTCTGTGTCAGAGCCTGCAGAAATTATGATCTGTATGCTATTCACAGGGGGTGCTCCTGTAACAACCCCACCTGTTGATTCCGTTCTTCCCCCAGCCTTTCTTGGCTACCGTAGCATTGTCCCCCCACTTGTGTGATGAATTAATAAAGAATGCAGGAATAAGACACACTGACTTGTTAGTGAGAAATGAGTGGAAGGCAGCCTCCAGCTGCTATGATAGTCCAGACAGGACATTAAGCAGTGTATAGGAGAGAAGCCCAGCATCCCACTGCTAGTCCAGGGGCAACTGAATCTTTTCTTTACACATGAAGGGTGGGGGCTGATGGAGCTCAGCCCCCTGTTGCTATGATGAGGATGGTTACCAGCCATATTGCACCATCCATCCACCAGAAAAAATTAGGGCCAATAGGCTGATGATGAGGATGGATTTCCAGCTTTTTGCACGATCAGCTGATGCTGAGGATGGATTTCCATCTTTTTGTACCATCAGCCGCCCATGGTGGGGGGGGGGGAGCAAGGATGCTGGTGTTGAGTGCTGCACTATCGCGTCTATCTGCAGCATTCAGTAAAGATAGGGTGACATGTAAAAGAGTCAGAGGATTGTTTTACCTTTCGCTTCTGGGGGTGGGTGGGGGTGGGTGAGTAGATTGCCAAGCTATGCCTGACCCGCGGACACTGTGTTGGACCCTAGAAGCATTTGGAGCTCAGCCAAGAATGCAAATACTTTTCGGAGGCTGCAGGAACTGTGGGATAGCTTCAGTCCTCCAGTCCATGAGCATCCATTTGATTCTTTGGCTTTCCGTTACGCTTGTCACGCTGCAGTGCGCTGAGTCCCTGCTATGGCGTCTGTCTGGAGATTTTTAAAAAGGATTCTGAATTTCATCTTCTGTAACGGGCGCTGATAGAACGGATTTGCCTGCCCTTACAGCGATCACATCCGCATGGTCCATGCGGGAGCTCTTTTATTTTGATTTCGGACTGCATCACCACCCGTGCTGATCGGAGCTCCACGCTGGGCAAACAGGAAATATTCAAAAGTTCGCGGGCTTTTCCTGTTTACCTGACCACTGCATCCGAGTTCAGATTGCGGTCCAGAGCGGTCACTGGTGCACTGTGGGATAGCTCCGGAGGCCAATACCGTCGATCAGCGTCCACACTAACCCTAATCCGATATGTTAATACCGATACTAGCGTTACTCCTCTCGTTAGGGAGAGTACAGAAACTCAGTTTAAAGGGCCATTAAAATCGATATAAGGTGCCTCCTAGTGTGGACGGTTTTGGCGTTAAATCGGTTTACGCTCCTAAAACCGATTTAAACGCCTAGTGTAGACCAGGCCCTAGTCTCACTCTGAGGCTGGCTACACTTAAAATACTGCTGTAGCACTTTGGAGAAGACAGTTGCTACAGTGAGGAGTGGTTTTGCATCCCTGTAATAGCTACATTGACAGAACAATCTTTCCTTTCATTTAGCACTATCTAACCACGGCTTAGGTCAGCTTAATTATACTGGTTCTGGGGTTTTCACACCTGAAAGACGTACTTGTTAGAGGTTTATCCCAACACCCTCCCATTCCTGGTCCTTCTTGCGTGACCAGAGAGCAGCAATACACGAAGTTCAAAGGTGCAAACAATTCAATGTTTATTGGGGTAAACTTCCAATGAGTAATGATTCCAATTTCCTTCCTCAGTGTCCCCTTCCCAGCTCTGACACCACAGAGCCTTGCCTGTGTCCCTGTTCCCTTCCCTGTTCCTATTCCCCCTTAGCAAAACATAATTCCAATTCCCCTACCCCCCATTCCCATTCCCCCCTTACTTCCTGATTGACTGCAGACTATATAGTAAAACTGGAGTTCTGCTTAGCTATACCTTAACCAAGCATTTTACTGAAATGTAACTAACCAATCCTAACATAGTGTAACATGATTATCTAACCAATTATACCCCACCACCTTAATTGGTTTACACTCAACAAATTAATTATACAGCAGACAGAAAGAATCACAGCACCAGACAGAGATTATACAGACAAGCAATAGGAAAATGGGGACTACAGTGATAGAACAACACAGAAATGAGGATTTCACACCCCAGCTATTGATCAGTGAGTTGTTCCCAGACAGGATGCTATCATGGTAGAGGTTGTGGGTGCTGGTTGCTTAACTGTCTGGCCCCAGGGCAGGATTTTGAGGTTCACCATTACTGTCTCAGAATGCCAGCACCCATCTTTTGTTCACTTAAAACATGAGCGGGAGATTACAACACCGCAGAACTCATGGAACTCCAGGAAACGTGTAACTTTAGGTCTGGGTGAGTGGGTCTAAAATTCAGCTGTGCTGTAGAAGGTCTCAGGAGTTCCTATTTGGTATGATGGGATGTTAGAGAAATAATTCCATTGAAGCATTCTGATTGCATCATAGCCAAGGAGAACAAAGGGGTGGGGAGTGTGTGTGAGAGAGAAAGACCATGTATCTATTGGGTTTCCAGGAAGCAGGCGGGCAAAGCCCGCCCCATGCTAACAGATCCCCATCCTAAGGGAGGTTCCACAGGGCCTCAGAAACCCACTAATTGCAGGGGACAACTAATAAAAGAACAGGGACAGAAGTGCGGTCAAAGGGTCATAAGAAGGAGCCTGACGGGGACACCGAGCAGAGAACCCGGACAGCGCCCACCGCTCCTCAAAGGCGTCAAGGAGCCAGCGGACGCCGCCCAGAGGAACTCCGCCCAGAGACGTGAATGGACTAAGGATCGAAACAAGCCCCACAGTCGCAGGAGTCTCCATTGGCCAACCGCCTCTCCCTGGTCACGTAGATGGCCATTTTTGAAAGAGATGTGCCAACTCGACCGCCCTAAAGAGTTCATCAATTATTAACAAAAACTAGGGTTCATAAGTCAGAGTCTTTGTAGCAGCAGGATGGTGGACTGGTCGAAAGTGCTAGTTTCAAGACACTTTTTTCCTATCTCTCGGGTGTTCTGGTCTCTGCATAGAGACGTGGTTTCAAATCCACTGCTGACATGACCATCTGGAGAAAATGGCCTCACTTCAATCTCCTGTGCAACAATAGAACCCCATTTGCTTAGCTTTGCTATTCCAGTAGTTGTGAGAGAAGCTCCAAACCAGGGGGAAACAGGGCCTGTTCTCTCGACCCATCAATTTTGTCTTCCTTCATTCCAAGCCATTTTCTCAGATACATCTGTATTTCCCACACTATTTTGTTTAATGTTCTTTGCTTTTATGAAACTTTAGAGTCATCATTTAATTGCCACACAACTGTACTTATGAAGTGAAGTGAAACACAATATTTTTTGGATATTCTTGCAGAAGAGTTTTGCTTTCTGACCTGGAATTGAACAGGGCCTACCGAGGGGGACAATGCTACTCCCTTTTCTTGGCTCATCCAAAAAACATAAGTTCTTGGTGCCCTTTGTTTCCCTGTTCTTCAAAGGCAAATCAACTGGTGTAGCAGCTACTGAGAAAGCCTTAGAAAAGGGCCCCAAAATTGACAGCAGCTGGTTTCTGTAGTCTAGTGGTTATCACATTTGCCTAACTTGCAAAAGATCCCTGGTTTAAAACCAGGCAGAAACATTGATACTTTCCTTCCTTTGGTCCTTTATCTCTCCAGCTCCTTTCTTAAGTACATCCATAGCATCTATGCTTTCTTCCTCATTATTTTTTCCTTTCATGGAGCTTTAAATTGAAAAGGAGAGGGTTAGCCGGCATTTTGAGGAAGGAACAGACCATCATTTGGGAGACTGCCAGCTCCATAACAAATCTGAGCGGAGAAGAATCCCAACCCTTTGTCCTGCATATTCAGCTCCCAGCCAGCAGTTTTTCCCTTGCCTTTTTTTTTTTTTTGAGCTAACCTTGAGTCCAGGGCGCGCACACTCTCTCCGCCCCACACATCGAATCTGGCCCTGCTGCAAAGTGACCCCTAAGAACCAGCAACCTGCACGAGAGCATGACTGGGGGGAAAGGGTTTCCCGTGAAGCTTATAAGCCACTGGATGCGTTGGAAAGAGGCAGGCTCTGAGTGTAACAGTCAGCAAAGAAGGCCTGTTTGGGGATGTGGCTCAGTGGTACAGTGCCTGATTCACATGTATAAGGCCCTGGGTTCACTCCCCACGTTTGCCTTTCACCCCTGCTGCTTTGCTCATGCCCAGCTGGCATATGGCCCAGCCAGTCTCCCTGCACAGGTTACAGTCCTGAGCAGTGATGGCAAAGTGCCAATTGCATGGAAGCTCTGTGGGGGTTTCTGCTCCTAAAGCACCAGGGTGACTCTAAGATTCCCATCCACTGAGCTGCTTGAGGAGCAGGGGCGGCTCTAGACATTTAGCTGCCCCAAGCACGGCGACATGACGCGGGGGGAGCTCTGCCGGTTGCCGGTCCCGTGGCTCTGGTGGACCTCCCGCATACATGCCTGCGGAGGGTCCGCTGGTCCAGCAGCTCCACCGAAGCCGCGCGGGACCAGCGGACCCGCCGCAGGCACGCCTGTGGGAGGTCCACCGGAGCCGCCTGTCGCCGTCCTGGCGACCGGCAGAGCGCCCCCCGCGGCATGCCGCCCCAAGCACATGCTTGGCGTCCTGGGGTCTGGAGCCGCCCCTGGTAATCGGGGTACAGTTGTGTAAAAAGAGTAATCACAGTGCAAGGGATGTTAGACCAAATAGAATTGTGTGCGCACAGGAAAAGGAAAAGGGGAGCAATGATTGGCACACTGAGCCTTGGGGTGGCTCTGGGGGATCTGACTGTCACTTTGGGGGTGCATGAAAACTCTGTGGGCATGGGAGGCAGTCACAGCTTGTGTAAAATTAATATGGCTGATATAATGGAGGTTAAATGATTTCCCAGGACATGTGCAGTGTATATTGGAGAAGGGGTAAAAGAAATGCAAACAAAACATGGTACTTCATTAAAATCCTGTTAGGGCTCCAACAGGAGCCAGAATAGATTGTGCTTTCTTTTTCAGATCTCTGTGTGTTTCGGAGCAGGAGATGAAAGTGAAAAGTAATCGGAACTCTGGAGGAAGTGGAACCTGTCCCTTTTAAAACAGTCTCTGAGCTGCTGATAGCATTGGATCCAGAGGCAAGCCAAGAAAGCCTCTGTGTGAATGCAAATTACCTAGCTGATGGGGGAGGGAAGGAGGAAACTGCCCATAAGTAGCAGCACAAAGAACCTGCAAATAATAAATACATCTGGTCAGCAAACAAGCTACTAGAATACTGAGATTTTGGCCCTCCAGAAAGGGCCCTGACATCCCCTCAACCCCCAACATGCCCTGTCCTGGGTCCCTTCAAGCCCCCATCCACCCCTCCCCAGCCCTGCCCTGCCCTGCCCCTGGGAACCCCTCAGTCCTGCTACCCAAACTCCCCGTAGTTCACCCCCCAGCCTCCCCCTCATCCCCAGCGCACCCTCCCCCACCCTGTCTTCTCTCTGTGGCATTTTCCTTTGCCCTGTCAATGTGCTGCCTCCCCGAGTGTCGTCCTCCCACCCCGCCCCATCAACTCCAACCCATTTCTCCAGGGTTGGGTCCCATGTCCCTGTCACCCCACGGCCCCCTCCATCCCCAGTGTGTGAGTCCCTCATCTCCACTCTCTGCTCCCCCCAACCTGCCAGGGTCCCCTTTTCAGCCCCCGTGGGGCCCTTCAACCCACCCCACCCATCCTCTCTGGGGTCTCTAAATCCCCCATTCCCACCGTGCACCTTGGTAACCCTACCCGCCGCTACCCCGAATCCCCTAGTCCCTTCCCTTGGGTCCTCCTGGACTCCCAACCCCACACCTGGCCCCCTCATATATACCAGTCACTCATTCACACACTGAGCCAGGCCCTCAGGGCCCCACTACCCACCAAACTTCTCCATCCGTGAGCCCAGGAAGCGGGGCAAGCTCCCAGTTTGGCTGGGCTTGGTGTGGGGGTGGGTGCTGGGCTCACAAAGGCATTTTGCTCCCTTGGAGTGGGGTGTGGTTTTTGGCCAAAGGTGACACGGTTTGGTAGCCCTGTGGATGCCATGTGGTGTCTGGAATGGGGCGTGTGTGTTCCCACGATGCCCCTTCCCCTCTGCCTGCAGAGCTGAGGACAGACAGTGTTATATCCTTGGGGCAGCCGGTGTAGGAAGCAATCACTTGAGGCCAGAGAGCAGGCAGCTAACCAAAACCTCCATTTTATTTACAGATATACAGAGAGCTCACTCAGCCGGTTGAAACCGGCTGAGCTATCCCTTAATAGTCTAACTCAGTTGCCATAGTAACAAAACCCATGACAACCAAATACACAACATATTCCTCCCCCCCTAATAAGAACATCCCCTAAATAAAACACACACTAAACTAGAGAAGGAAGGTAGACTGCCTCCATTCCCGGCTAAACCCTGGGGATTATTTTGCCCCATAACCGTGGGTTCGCCCTAACTAAAGATCCAGCCGATGAGGAGGCCTTCTGTCTCTAGGTGGATTACGGCGAACTTCTGGTGTTGTTGCACCCGAAAGTACTAGGGGCTCAGGGTCCGCAGCACGAATAGGTGAGGAGGTGGTATCAGCTCGTGCTGGGCAAAGGGGTATCTCAGCTGCAGGCAGTAATGGAGGAGAACAGTCAGGAACAGGTGACTCATGATTCGGTGTCTCACCAGGAGGGGTGAAGTCAGACCCCTCAACTGCAGATGGGTCCTGAAGACTGGCATGACCTGGCAACAGCTGATCTACATGTTGCCGCCAGGTAAGATTCTCTGCAGTCCAGACTGTATAGGAAACAGGTCCTGTTTGAGTGATGACTGTGGCCGGGACCCATTTAGCTCTGGAAGTATAATTCCGAAGGGTAGGCGACAGTATCGATAAAGCCCCTTATGAGTCACAATAGTCAACAGCTCTTGGGACTTTTCATCGACGTGCATCTGTAAATATGCTTGACTCAGATCAATCTTACTGAACTTTTGTCCCCCAGCCAGGCCTGCGAAGAGGTCATCGATGCGGGGAAGCGGTATTGCTCTGCACACAACACTGGGTTGACAGTGACTTTAAAATCACCGCAAATCCGGAGAGAGCCATCTTTCTTCACTATTGGAACGATAGGAGTGGCCCATGAGCTATGGGTAACTGGTATTAGGACTCCATTGGTGACCAGGCGCTCCAGGTCTGCTTCAACTTTTGGCCTGATGGCATATGGCACAGTTCGGGCTTTCAGATATTTTGGTGGACTGCCAGGTTTAATGTTCAATGTCACAGTGATTCCCTTCATACTTCCCAAATCATCTCCAAAACAGCAGCATGTTTCCTTAGTATAGGGTTAGACTGGTTTCTTCTTTAGTCATCCGGTGCACTTCTGCCCAGTTCAGCTGAATCTTCCCAAGCCAAGACCTACCCATTAAGGCTGGGTAGTCACCTCTCACCACAAACAGTGGCAATTTAGCCGCCTGTCCATTGAGCTCCACCTTAACATCAATAGTGCCCAACATGGGCACAGCTTCACCTGTATACGTCTTCAGAACAGTTTTTGTTGCCTTAAGCGGAAGATGCTGTAGCTTTTCCTTATACACAGTCTCAGGAACCAGCAAGACAGCTGCACCGGTGTCTAGTTCCATGCATATAGTGTTGCCCTCCAATTAAGGGGGTACCCAGTATAAATGTGAGCCCGCTGCCAAAGACAAAACATGCAGTGGCACTTCCTCTTGTGAGGAGGTGTCACCTTGATCATCCTGGGTCTGCTCTAGGGTATGCAAGGTTCCTCTTTTTGTCGGCCAGAGCACAGGCCTCTTTTTCTTTTGTTTACAGGCATACTCAATGTGTCCCTTTTTGCCACAGTGTCGACACACCAGGTCCTTATACCAGCGTTCTGATGCCTGGTGACCCAGCTTACCACAGCGGTAACATTCTTGACTCTGCACCGTTTTGTGGGTCGGTTCTTGTGACACTTTTTGCACCCTAGGGGATACACCGATGTATTGTGCCTCCCTTGTAGCCAGTTCCATGGAGACAGCAATATCAACAGCCTTCTGTAATGTAAGCTGAGCCTCTGTCAGTAGGCGCTTCCGTATAGCTTCACTGCAGAGGCCACACACTAACCTGTCACGCAGGGCATCATTTAACATCTCTTTAAATTCACAGTGTTCTGCTAGCTTTTTTAAAATGGCTACAAATTGTACAACTGTTTCATCTTCCTTTTGGTCTCTTTTGTGGAACCTATATCTTTCAGCAATTACCAGTGGTTTTGGGGAGAAATGAGACCCCAGGATTTCCACAATGTCACTGTAAGATTTAGTCTCAGGCTTAACAGGGTGTAGTAAGCTGCGTAGCAGAGAGTAGGTTTTAGCCCCTACAACAGTTAAGAATATTGGCACCTTCTTCGCTTCTGTAATGTCATTTGCAATACCAAAAAGCTCAAAACGCTCAGTATACACATGCCACTGCTCTGTATTCTCATCAAAAGGCTCCAGGGGCCTGGTCAGAGTAGCCATGATTTTTAGTTTCACTTTCACAGTCAGTGCAAACAAGCAGCTTTTTTGTTTGTTTGTTCTTTACCTTAACTTCTACTTCCTTCTGTTACTGGAGCAGCACCGGAATCCCATCCTCGTCGCCAGTGTTATATCCTTGGGGCAGCCGGTGTAGGAAGCAATCACCTGAGGCCAGAGAGCAGGCCGCTAACCAAAACCTCCATTTTATTTACAGATATACAGAGAGCTCACTCAGCCGGTTGAAACAGGCTGAGCTATCCTAATAGTCTAACTCAGTTGCCATAGTAACAAAACCCATGACAACCAAATACACAACAGACAGGTCTGAGGAGCAGAGCCGGAGTTCTGGGAAGGAGAAGAGCAATATGAAGATGGAGTCTAAGATGAGACCAGGTGACTTGGACTAACAGAGACTTGGTGGGATAACTCACATGTCTGGCGTACTGTCATGGATGGATATAAACTGTTCAGGAAGGACAGGCAGGGCAGAAAAGATGGGGGAGTTGCATTGTATGTAAGAGAGCAGTATGACTGCTCAGAGCTCCAGTATGAAACTGCAGAAAAACCTGAGAGTCTCTGGATTAAGTTTAGAAGTGTGAGCAACAAGGGTGATGTCGTGGTGGTAGTCTGCTATAGACCACCAGACCAGGGGGATGAGGTGGACAAGGCTTTCTTCCGGCAACTAGCAGAAGTTACTAGATCGCAGGCCCTTGTTCTCATGGTAGACTTTAATCACCCTGATATCTGCTGGGAGAGCAATACAGCAGTGCACAGACAATCCAGGAAGTTTCTGGAAAGTGTAGGGGACAAGTTCCTGGTGCAAGTGCTGGAGGAACCAACTAGGGGCAAAGCTGTTCTTGACCTGCTGCTCATAAACAGAGAAGAGTTAGTAGGGAAGCAAAAGTGGATGGGAACCTGGGATGCAGTGACCATGACATGGTCGAGTTCAGGATCCTGACACAAGGAAAAAAGGAGAGCAGCAGAATACAGACCCTGGACTTCAGAAAAGCAGACTTTGACTCCCTCAGGAAGCTGATGGGCAGGATCCCCTGGGAGAATAACATGAGGGGGAGAGGAGTCCAGGAGAGCTGGCTGTATTTTAAAGAATCCTTATTGAGAGTGCAGGAAAAACCATCCTGATCTGTAGAAAGAATAGTAAATATGGCAGGCAACCAGCTTGGCTTAACAGTGAAATCCTTGCTGATCTTAAACGCAAAAAGAAGCTTAAAAAGTGGAAGATTGGACAATTGACCAGTGAGGAATATAAAAATATTGCTCAGGCATGTAGGAGTGAAATCAGGAAGTCCAAATCACACTTGGAGTTGCAACTAGCAAGGGATGTTAAGAGTAACAAGAAGGATTTCTTCAGGTATGTTAGCAACAAGAAGAAAGTCAAGGAAAGTGTGGGCTCCTTCCTGAATGAGAGAGGCAACCTAGTGACAGAGGATGTGGAAAAAGCTAATGTACTGAATGATTTTTGCCTCTGTCTCCACAAACAAGGTCAACTCCCAGACTGCTGCACTGGGCAGCACAGTATGGAGAGAAGGTGACCAGCCCTCTGTGGAGAAAGAAGTGGTTCAGGACTTTTAGAAAAATTGGAAGAGCACAAGTCCATGGGGCTGGATGCGCTGCATCCAAGGGTGCTAAAGGAGTTGCTGGATGTGATTGCAGAGCCATTGGCCATTATCTTTGAAAACTCATGGTGAATGGGGGAGGTCCTGGATGACTGGAAAAAGGCTACTATAGTGCCCATCTTTAAAAAGGGAAGGAGGAGGATCCAGGGAACTACAGGCCAGTCAGCCTCACCTCAGTCCCTGGAAAAATCATGGAGCAGGTCCTCAAGGAATCAATTCTGAAGCACTTAGAGGCGAGGAAAGTGATCAGGAACAGCCAGCATGGATTCACCAAGGGCAAGTCATGCCTGACTAACCTAATTGCCTTCTATGAGGAGATAACTGGGTCTGTGGGTGAGGGAAAGCAGTGGATGTGTTATTCCTTGACTCTAGCAAAACTTTTGATATGGTCTCCCACAGTATTCTTGCCAGCAAGTTAAAGAACTGTGGGCTGGATGATTGGACTATAAGGTGGATAGAAATCTGGCTAGATCGTCAGGCTCAACAGGTAGTGATCAACGGCTCCATGTCTAGTTGGCAGCCCGTTTCAAGTGGAGTGCCCCAAGAGTCGGTGCTGGGGCCGGTTTTGTTCAATATCTTCATTAACGATCTGGAGGATGGCATGGACTGCACTCTCAGCAAGTTTGCTGATGACACTAAACTTGGAGGAGTGGTAGATACAGTGGAGGGTAGGGATAGGATACAGAGGGACCTAGATAAAGAAACCTGATGAGGTTCAACAAGGAGAAGTGCAGAGTCCTGCACTTAGGACGAAGAATCCCATTCACTGTTACAGACTAGAGACCGAATGGCTAGGAAGCAGTTCTGCAGAAAAGGACCTAGGAGTTACAGTGGACGAGAAGTTGGATATGAGTCGACAGTGTGGCCTTGTTGCCAAGAAGGCTAATGGCACTTTGGGCTGTATAAATAGGGGCATAGCCAGCAGATCGAGGATGTGATCATTCCCCTCTATTTGACATTGGTGAGGCCTCATCTGGAGTACTGTGTCCAGTTTTGGGCCCCACAGTACAAGAAGGATGTGAAAAAATTGGAAAGAGTCCAGCAGAGAGCAACAAAAATGATTAGGGGGCTGGAGCACATGACTTATGAGGAGAGGCTGAGGAAACTGGGATTGTTTAGTCTGCAGAAGAGATGAATGAGCAGGGGATTTGATAGCTGCTTTCAACTACCTGAAAGGGGTTCCAGAGAGGATGGATCTAGACTGTTCTCAGTGGTACCCAATGACAGAACAAGGAGTAATGGTCTCAAGTTGCAGTGTGGGAGGTTTAGGTTGGATATCAGGAAAAAACTTTTTCACTCACAGAGTGGTGAAGCACTGGAATGGGTTCCCTAGGGAGGTGGTGGAATCTCCTTCCTTAGAGGTTTTTAAGGTCAGGCTTGACAAAGCCCTGGCTGGGATGCTTTAGTTGGGAATTGGTCCTGATTTGAGCAGGGGGTTGGGCTAGATACCTCCTGAGGTCCCTTCCAACCCTGATATTCTATGATTCTATGACTTCTGCGGGGGGAGGCATGCTGGACAGCGCCAAGGATTGGGGAGACAACCAGGTGTGAGCCCAGGGTGCAGAGAGAGCTGGGGGAGGGTCTGTGTGTCTGTAACACTTCCCTGTCCACTCCCACAGATGGAGTCAAGAGAGATAGGAAGGAGAGGACGAGAACCCCAGTACTAAAGAAAAATAAGGTGCATCCTAGCTGGACCTGGGGCTCTGTGGGGTTAATACCAGTGGAAGGGACAAGAGTCTCTTGTGCAGCGTGACTATGCTGGGTGCAGGAGCAGTGGGGTGCTTTCCAATTGTAGCTGTGACAACATCATGCAAAGGGGGTTCAGGGTAAGCCCTGGGGTGTGGGTGATGCGAGAAGGAGAGCCTAGCCATCACGGCAGATTGTGATGATAACTTTTGTTTTTCCCTCTTGTGTTGTGTTTGGCACCAAGGGGAAAGAAATGTGGGGGTGGAGAGGGAGGGGAAGGAGTCCAGCCCAGTGGTGAGATGGAAAACGAGTGAGAGCAGAAGCGTTGTTGATGCCAGGCAAGACAATCACCAACGAAATCATGCTGCCCGAGCATGGTGAGATTTTCCCAGGGCCCCCCGAGTTGCCCGAGGCCCCTGGGCATGGGCCCCCTGTGCGTTAAGCCGCCACTGCAATGGCTGCAGGGCTCAGGATACCGCTTCCCAGCATGCCTGGAATGCCGGGCGGAGACGGAACATGCGGGGAGCTACTACCAGAGCCAATCAGAAGTCAGCGCTCGGAGACAAAGGGGTCAGTTTATATTTGGTTGTTGGCTGTTGGTGGAGTGGAGCAGAGGGAGCCAATCAGAAGTTAGCGCTCGGAGACAAAGGGGTCAGTTTACATTTGGTTATTGGCTGTTGGGGGAGTGGAGCAGAGGGAGCCAATCAGAAGCCAGTGCTCGGAGACAAAGGGGTTGGTTTCCATTCGGTTGTTGGCGGAGTGGAGCTGAGGGAGACGCGTCACAGCCTGGGAGGTGCCCATTGACACTCAGACCGAAGACCCGGTAAGAATCCCTTTTGCTTGTTTTCCTTGTGAATTTCAAGCCGGCCAAGGAGCACAGGGCAGCATCAGCCCCTAGAGAACTGATACTCAACTCCCATTCTGCTGCGCAGGGGCTGGGAGGGAGCTGGTTGGGGCGGGTCGGGCCCCTTGTCAATGCTGTGATTGTTGATGGGTTACTAGTCTAGTTGCTCCTGTTCTTTCCTTAACCCCAGGCCTTTCTTCCCTCTGCCCAATAAGCTCCCTCACTTGTTGTGTTGTTACTGGGAGATTGTGATAGATTTGTACCCTTGTGCCTGGATGACAATCCTAGTCTGTTATTGGGCACCAAACACTTCCCCAGGGCACAGCAGCCCTTGTGACTCAGGCACTAGGAGGGGCCCCCTGGGGTGGAGTCAGCAGGGGCCAAGAGAGTCCTGCTCTTGGGAGGGAAGATTCCCATGCACCGTTACAGGCTGGGAACCGCCTGGCTAAGCAGCAGTTCTGCAAAAAAGGACCTGGGGATTACAGTGGACAAGAAACTAGATATGAGTCAGCAGTGTGCTCTTGTTGCCAAGAAGGCTAATGGCATTTTGGGCTGTATAAGTAGACGCATTGCCAGCAGATCAAGGGACGTGATCATTCCCCTCTATTCGACATTGGTGAGGCCTCATGTGGAGTACTGTGTTCAGTTTTGGGACACACACTACAAGAAGGATGTGGAGAAAATGGAAAGAGTCCAGCGGAGGGCAACAAAAATGATTAGGGGCTGGAGCACATGACTTATGAGGAGAGGCTGAGGAACTGGGATTGTTTAGTCTGCAGAAGAGAAAAGTGAGGGGATTTGATAGCAGCTGTCAATTACCTGAAGGGGGGTTCCAAAGAGGATGGAGCTCAGCTGTTCTCAGTGGTGGCAGATGACAGAACAAGGAGCAATGGTCTCAAGTTGCAGTGGGGGAGGTCTAGGTTGGATGTTAGGAAACACTATTTCACTAGGAGGATGGTGAAGCACTGGAATGGGTTCCTAGGTGGAATCTCCATCCTCAGAGGTTTGAGGGCCCGGCTTGACAAAGCCCTGGCCGGGATGATTAAGTTGGGGTTGGTCCTGCTTTGAGCAGGGGGTTGGACTAGATACCTCCTGAGGTCCCTTCCAACCCTGAGATTCTATGATTCTAAGGACCCAGGTTCCATCCCCCCTGAGGCAAGACAGGCCCATTGCTGAGAGGCTTTGTTGCCCCAGACTCACGGCTGCTCCTGCTCAGTTCCAGGATGGACGTGCTGAGAAGGTATCTCAGGAGGAAGGTGGCCCCGAGCCAGAGGGGACCAGCTGCCAGCGTCCCCAGACAGAGAGCTGCCCCTCCATCCGCATGGCATGGGAAGCAGGCCCCGGCCACCCCAGGAGATGGTCCTGCTCGGCCTTGCTCACTGGGAGGAAACCAGCCCCAGGGCTGGTGCTGAGCAGAGAGAGACAACATCCAGGCCGAGATGGAGGTGGCCTAAGTTCAATCTGGGCAGGCAGGACTCAGCCCATGGCAGGAGCCAGGCAACGCAGCTCTGGGTTTGCTTCTGCTGGAAGGCCTGCCCTCATCCCAGCTGCGTGGGCCAGCAGGAGGCATTCCCAGGGCAGGAGCTGGGGGATCGCTGCCTCAGCTGCTTAACTGTTGCCGGAGAGGAGAGCAGCTACTCTCTGGAGGTTCTCTGCAACACGGAGGCTGAGTGGTCCTCCACTGCAGGTGAGGAGACCCTGGGCATGGGGAGGAGCAAGGGCCATTAACACCCAGTCGCTCTGTCCCAGTCATTGTGGGGATCCCAGCCCAGGGTCTGGCCAGAGCCACGTGAGCTCAATGACATCAGCGGGAGTTGCAGAGCCACCCCTGCAATGGGGCATGGGGAGCTTGGGAAGTGGGTCCCTGATGATTTGGAGCAACTCCCAGGAGGATGGGACAGTGAAGGGCCCACTCTGCCATGGGGCCACAGGGCTGAGGGTCTATGGGAGGGGCAGTGTGGGAACTCTCTGCCATGGGTCATTGGGGCTGAGGGGTCTGTGGACGGGGCAGTGTGGGGATCTCTCTGCAATGGGTCCTGGGGCTGAGGGGTGTGTGAGAGGGACACTGTGGGGATCTCTCTGCCTTTCGATGCTTACATGGGAGGGAGAAACATTAAATCTGCTCTCCCCATCCTTTCTCACCCCTGTCCTTCCTCTTCCCCCCTCCCCAGCAAGAGTCACCCTCTGCCCTTGTCTCTCTGATGCAGAGACCCCCACAGACCAGTCAGAGAAGGACTTTGCCCCTGAGGAAAAGACAGAGGAGGATGAAGACCCTGACACAGAAAGAGAGGAAGAGGAGGAAGATCTAAAGACAGAGGAGGAGGAGAAGCAGGAAGAGCAAGTCCTGATTAGTGAAAAAGAGGAGGAGGTGGAGGAGCTAGTGATGAAAGAGGAGGAGAACATTACCACTGAGGAGGAGGAAGACCTGGACACAGAGGAGAAGGGGGAGGAGGAAATATCTATAGAAGAGAACAAGGAGGAGGATGAGAACCTGTTTGCAGAAAAGGAAGAAGAGGAGGAGGAGGGGGGGGATGTGTCTGAAGAGAAGGAAGAGGAGAATCTGACTACAGAAGAGGAAAAGGAGGAGGAGAACTTGTTTGCAGAAGAGGAAGAAGAGGAGGAGGGGGGGGATGTGTCTGAAGAGAAGGAAGAGGAGAATCTGACTACAGAAGAGGAAAAGGAGGAGGAGAACTTGTTTGCAGAAGAGGAAGAAGAGGAGGAGGAGGAGGAAGAGAACGTGTCTGCAGCAGAGGAAAGGAGGAGGAGGAGAATGTGTCTGCAGCAGAGGAAAGGGGGAGGAGGAGAATGTGTCTGCAGCAGAGGAGAGGAGGAGGAAGAGAACTTGTCAGCAGAAGAGGAGGAGGAGGACCTCTGCACAGAAGAGGAAGAGGACTTGATCACTGAGAAGGAGGAGGAAGAAGAAGGTAAAGGAAGAGGAAGAAAGGAACACCTGATCATGGAGCAAAAGGAAGAAGAGAAGGACCTGGCCATGGAGCAGGAAGAGGAGCACCTGCCTGTGGAGGAAGAGGAAGAGGACCTGGCCACAGGAGTGGAGCACCTGGCCATGGAGCAGGAGGAAGAGGAGGAGGACCTGGCTCCAGAGGAGAAAGAGGAAGACCTGGCCATGGAGAAGGACCAGGCCACAGAGGAGGACAAGGAGGATCTGGGTCAGGAGGAGGAGAAGGGAGAGGACCTGGCAATGGAGGAGGACGAGGATGTGGCCATGCAGGGGGAAGAAGAAGAGGCGGAAGAAGAGGTAGAGGACCTGACTATAGACTAGGAGGACCCAGGAATGGAGGAGGATGAGGATGTGCCGATGCAGGGGGAAGAAGAAGAGAAGGAGGTGGACCTGGCAATGGAAGAGTAGGAGCAAGAGGACCTGGCCAGAGAGGAAGATGAGAAGGAGGAGAACCTGGCCACGGAGAAGGAGCAGGAGGAAGAGGACCTGACCAGAGAAGAGGACGAGGAGGAAAAGGAGGAGGAGAACCTGGCCACAGAGGAGAGGGAGGATCTGGCCAGAGAGGAGGAAGTGGAGGAGGGGGAGGACCTGGCCATGGGAATGGAGCACGTGGTCATGGAGAAGAAAGCAGAAGAGGACGACTTGGATGAGGAGGAGGATAAGGAGGGCAAAGCCAAGTCCTCCTCCACCTCCATGGCCAATTCCTCCTTGCCCAGATGCATAATCCATTCCCATTGCCAGACTCTTGCCCGCGGTGACAATGAAGGAGCAGGAGAACTTCTGGGCTGCACAGTCGGGTGTCACGGGGACGTCTGTGGGAGCCATTGACAGTGTGTTCTGTGTGGGCCATTTTCCTTCTCTGACCCAGGGGTTCTCTGCTCCCAGAATCTCAGCCAGGGAGGCCACCCTGCAGAATATGGCCCCGCAGTTTGGTGATGGGCTGCAGGAGTCACCACGTAGCTGTGCAGCAGCCATAGCACCTGCATTGACCAGGGACCAAAACCTGCAGCCCTCACAGCCCAGGCTGCCCCCACGGATGGCAATGGGAGTGTAGCCTGGGCAACTAGCTGCTGGGCCAGGGCATATAGAGAGGACTCAGAGATGCAGCAAACCAGTGGGCAGAGAAGTGAAGGAAGTAAGGGAAAGAGGAGAGCGAGGAGATCGGGAGCTGCTGCAGTCAAGGGACCCCAGCCAGAAGAGAGAAGCTGGGTGGGTTAGACACACAAAGTCCTGCATCTTGGCAGGGGTTAGACTAGATGAACCTTGCCAGAGGCGGCGAGTTATATGGGCCTGTGGTGCCCGGGCTCCAGCAAATTCAGGGCCTCGAGGGCCCGGCTCCACCAATGTTCAGGGCAGGGTTTCTCCCCAGCCCGACCTGCCACTCCCACGTGCCACCCCAGAGCATCCCCGGCCCTGCCTGCCACCCCACGTGCCTCCCCAAGCGTCTCTGCCTGCCCCTGCATCTCCACACTGTGCTCCTCACTGGCCGCTGCCACTGCAGGCTACAGGGAGCGGCGCTGGGGGCAGGCTGAGGCGGCTGCTGCGCCTGTGGAAGTAGGAGGCGCATGGCAGCCTCCCGCCCCACCAGGTGACTCCAAGTCGAATCTGAGGAGGGCTTATCCCGGTTGGACCTCCTGAGCAGCAGCCTGGTGGGGCCTGGGTGAGTGTCTTGTCCCTGGGAATCCTCCTCTGGCCCCCACCCCAGCCCCAGGGCAGCCTTCCTGCTGCACCCCAAACTCCTCATCCCTGGCCCAGACCCACACCCTGCACCCCCTCCTGCACCCCAACGCCCTGTCCCATCCCAGAGCCAGCACCCAACACTCAAACCCCTCTCACACCCAGCCCCCAAACCCCTCCTGCACCCCAAACCCCTGTCCCATCCCAGACTCTGCACCCAGCCCCCCAGCCCCCACCCGCCCCCCCACCCCGGTCCCAGCCCAGACCCTGCACCTAGCACCCAAACCCCTCCTAGAGCTTGTGCCCCTTCTGCACCCAACCCCAACCCCTGTCCCAGCCCAGACCCTGCACCCAGCACCCAAACTCCCTCGTTTGTACCCTTTTCTGCTCCCAAACCCCAACCCCCTGTCCCAGCCCAGACCCTGCACCCAGCACCCAAACTCCCTCGTTTGTACCCTTTTCTGCTCCCAAACCCCAACCCCCTGTCCCAGCCCAGACCCTGCACCCAGCACCCAAGCCCCCTCCTGCACCCCAACCCCCTGTCCCAGCCCAGACCCGGCACCCAGAACCCAAACCCCTCCTAGAGCTTGTACCCTTCTGCTCCCAAACCCCAACCCCTGTCCCAGCCCAGACCCTGCACCCAGCCCCCAAGCCCCCTCCTGCACCCCAACCCCTGTCCCAGCCCAGACCCTGCACCCAGAACCCAAACTCCCTCCTGCTTGTACCCCCAACCCCTGTCCCAGCCCAGACCCTGCACCCAGCACCCAAACCCCTCCTGCACCCCAACCCCTGTCCCAGCCCAGACCCTGCACCTAGCACCCAAACCCTAGAGCTGCCTCCTGCACCCCAACCCCTGTCCCAGCCCAGACCCTGCACCCAGCACCCAAACTCCCTCCTAGTTTGTACCCTTCTGCTCCCACACCCCCACCCCCTGTCCCAGCCCAGACCCTGCACCCAGCACCCAAACTCCCTCCTGCACCCCAACCACCTGTCCCAGCCCAGATCCTGCACCTAGCACCCAAACTCCCTCCTAGAGCTTGTTCCCCCTTCTGCACCCAACCCTCAACCCCCTGTCCCAGCCCAAACCCTGCACCCAGCACCCAAACTCCCTCTTTCTGCACCCCAACCCCTGTCCCAGCCCAGACCCTGCACCCAGCACCCAACTCCCTCCTGCACCCCAACCCCTGTCCCAGCCCAGACCCTGCACCTAGCACCCAAACCCCTCCTGCACCCCAACCCCTGTCCCAGCCCAGACCCTGCACCCAGAACCCAAACCCCTCCTAGAGCTTGTACCCCTTCTGCTCCCAAACCCCAAACCCCTGTCCCAGCCCAGACCCTGCACCCAGCCCCAAGCCCCCTCCTGCACCCCAACCCCTGTCCCAGCCCAGACCCTGCACCTAGCACCCAAACCCCTCCTGCACCCCAACCCCTGTCCCAGCCCAGACCCTGCACCCCAACCCCTGTCCCAGCCCAGACCCTGCACCCAGCACCCAAACCCCCTCCTGCACCCCAACCCCTGTCCCAGCCCAGACCCTGCACCCAGAACCCAAACTCCTCCTAGAGCTTGTACCCCTTCTGCTCCCAAACCCCAACCCCTGTCCCAGCCCAGACCCTGCACCCAGCACCCAAACCCCTCCTGCACCCCAACCCCCTGTCCCAGCCCAGACCCTGCACCCAGAACCCAAACTCCCTCCCAGAGCTTGTACCCCCTTCGGCACCCAACCCCCTGTCCCAGCCCCGACCCAGAACCCAGCACCCAAACTCCCTTCTGCCCCCAACCCCTGTCCCAGCCCAGACCCTGCACCTAGCACCCAAACCCCTCCTGCACCCCAACCCCCTGTCCCAGCCCAGACCCTGCACCCAGAACCCCCCTGTCCCAGCCCAGACTCTGCACCCAGAACCCAAGCCCCTGTCCCAGCCCAGACCCTGCACCCCCAGAGCCTACACCCCAAACCCCTTCTTCACCCAAACACCCTCACCCTCCTGGACCTTGCAGTGCCTTCTAACCTGATGGGTCTATAATTCTTTGATTCTAGCATCTGTCACCTCAAAAGAAGGGCTGGCGTGTCTGGATTTCCTCCGCATCCTCTGCAGTGAAGACAGAAGCAAGGAACTTTTTTAGCTTCGCCGCAGTGGCCTGGTCTTCCTGGAGTGCTCCTTTAGCACCGATTGCCTAGTGGCTTTGCTGACCGTTTGGCAGACTTCCTGCATCCCATGGACCCCTCCGAGCGTCACACCGCCCAAGGCCCCGCCCCCGAGCGTCTCCCAAGCCCCGCCCCGAGCGGCGCGGCGCCCCCGCCCAGTCCCCACCCTGAGCATTGCCCGCCCAAGTCCCCGCCCTCGAGCGTCATGCTGCCCAAGGCCCCGCCCCTAGCGCCCCGCCCCAAGCGTCACCCCCTGAGCATCCCGCCCAAGCCCCGCCCCGAGCGTCACCCAAGCCCCCCAGTCCCCACCCCCCGCCCAGTCCCACGCCCCAGCAGTCCCGCCCCTCCCCAGCCCCCCGCCCTGCCCAAGTCCCCGCCCCGAGCGTCCCCGCCCCTGAGCGGCGCCCGCCCAGTCCCCACCTCGAGCATTGCCCCGCCCCCCCCCCCGCCCTCGAGCAAAACCCACCCCCCCCCCGCACCCCGCCCCTCCCCGCCGCCCCAGCGGTGCTTGGTAGGCTGGTGCCTGGAGCCGGCCCTGATCCCATGTACTGAACAACCCTTTAGTTGTTGTGCCTTGGCTAGTTGCTCTTCACGTTCATTTTTGGCCTCTGCCCTATACTTTTCATTGGACTTGCCAGAGTTTACGCTTCTTTGTCTTTTCCTCACTAGGATTTGACTTGCCAATTGTGAAAGGTGCCTTTTTAATGATCTTAGAAAGGCTCTAGCGGCTGCACCAGCGCGAGCCTCTCCTAAACAAGGCCTGCCATTTTACTTGCACCTGGCAACTACTCCAGCAAGCACTGGAGCTGTTTTGCTGCAAAAACAAATTGGCCAGGTGAGACCGATGGCCTATGGTTCCAAAACTCTCAGTGAGGTGGAGGCGAGGTTTTCAGCTTGCGAACGTGAGGTATTCGCCTGGTATGGTCCCTAACACATTGGGAATATTTAAGTGGCACAGCTCTCATTGTGGTGAGGACATGCCATACTCCAGTAAAATATGTCATCTCTGGAAGAATTAATGAGGGAAGGGTATCCTCTCCCCGGCTGGCGGGATGGACTCTAAGTCTGGTCAATCGGGATATTCGTACTGAAGATCCCCATACGAGAATCCTTCCCTATGCTCCGATTACGCAGGAGATGAGCACGAATGTCCGTTGCCAGATCCTGATTTAGACTTACTATCTCCATTCTTCTTAGCAACATCCTGGGAAGAAGTACAAGGAAAAGGGTTAACACTCTGGGCAGTTGATGGGAGTGCTTGTCACCACGAAGGGCATCCTGTTGCAGGTTTGCTGCAATCCAGGAGGACACAGCAAGTGGTGCAGGGTGCAGAGGCCGCCAGCACAAGCTGCACAATGAATTGCGGTCCTGGCAGTATCGTCTGGGGTAGCACCTGAGGAAAACATCTGTCTGTGTTCTGCTTCTAGTTGGGTGGTTCAAGCCCTTCCCATCTGGAAGAAAAGAGTTCAAAGTAAAAGCCCATACGAAGGGGGTCGGTTCTGGCCACGCTTGACAATCAGGCCAATCAGCTAGCAAAACAAGCTGCTAGGTTAGGATCAGCATATACATGGGATAAGACCCAATTTCAGCTGCTGTAGTTAAGATGCCGTCTCCAGATGTGTCAGCAGGCCATGGCATCTTGACCCTGCAAAAACAGGATAATGATCTCCAAGCCCTTTTAACAGCAGGGAAACATCAAGGATATGTAAGGACAAAAACGGATTGATTATAGCAACATCACCAAACTGTGAATTACCTGTACTGGTTATGCCAATAACTCCACGAAAAGAACTAATAACTGTAGCTCATGGCCAGGGACACTATGCTGCGTCCAAAACTTTGGAACGGGTGTCTAAGTGGCGTGGTTGCCTAACATAAAGGAGGAAATACTGGAACAAACCTTTTCTCGATTTGGTATCCCATCAGAAATAGATTCAGACAGAGGACCACACTTTGTGGGTGAAGTCACAAAAGCGCTGTGTGCGGCCTTAAACATCAAACAGCGGTTGCACATAGCTGCTCACCCGCAAAATCTGTTATCGTCGAGAGGCTAATAGAGCCATGAAAACTGCTCTTAGAAAAGTAATAGATGTGCAAGGAAGGGATTGGGATAGCAAACTCCCATATATCCTAGCGGCCATGCGATCTACTAGAACTGTGTGAGGGTTTTCACCGCACGAGATGCTAACTGGGAGAATTATGCACACCCCTGAACTTTAGTGGGTGGGAGGAGTTCCACCGGATGAGTACCTTCCCAGGGTGCAAATAGACTTATACATGTCACAGTTGCTAGACACCATCAGCAGTCTTCAACATCGAGTAGCTCCTCAACTAAAAGCTAATAACCAAGTCATTAGTGCTTGGTTAGGCCACATTAATGATGTAGGATGGGTGGTTGGTACAAAGGTAATGTTTAGGTATTATATAGAAAAGGCCATGTCCTTAGTCCTCGTTGGGTGGGTCCAGTTATCATAACAAACGGAGCAAGTGCCTCTGTATATCAGGTTCAAATACCAGCAAAGAAGGGGATCAAATTAAAGTGATTCCATAGCAGCCAGGTAAAGGAATGGAAAGGAAATCAACCCATTTAACTGTGCCAATCATATTTTCTCTTCCATTCCTAGATCGACATGACCGCCATCATCCTATTCTCTATGTATATAGGTTGCACTGTATTTGTTAAGGTTTGGTTAATTGATTTGGTTGAAGGTGACCATCTGTTCTGTATAACAGGGAGTCATTATGCCACAGAGGATCCATGGCCACCCTGGATCCTTTGGAACAAAATGACCCCATTTCTGTTTTAATGATCAAGGAAGAACCGTGCTGTGTGCTCAAGTGGGTCAAAGAAAGATCGAACAAGGCAGGTATATTTCAAGCAGTAATTTCAGAAATGTGCCTTAACTATCAGGCTGCACCTGTGGGATGCAGAGAAAAACAGAAATGTCATGTAAGTGGGATATAGTAAAACCTCTTTTGGGAATTGTACCAAACTTAGGGTGCCCAACAGTTCTCAGATTTGCGGTTGCATTAAATTGGAAGTACCTGAGCATGTACCATGGGGTGGGTTTCTGGAAATATATCAGCTCCTTGGGTTCATGAAAGACCTAGTGCCATGTTCAGAATTAGTACTCCAGCACAGTCCTTCCTTCTCGGCTCTCAATGTACTGTTGTATCCACACCTTCTTGCAATAGTTCGTCTATGCAGGAAATGGATGTAAAGCAGGAAGAGTCTTTTCATTGTAAAACTTTCTACTGCAGTAAGATCAAGGTTAAATTTCCCGTAAATAGTTAGACTTGTATAGGGAGGTTTAAAATGAATGTTACAACGGCAGACTCTGGTAAATGGTCTATGGTAGGTCCGTATGGAATAAGAGTATACCAATTTGTTTTGGTTCTTCCTTCTCCTATTCCTAGTTTAACTGGTCCCGTGGTACTTAGGAAGAAGCAAATCAAACAGTTATTACACATCCCCAGTCTGCGATAAGGAATGTTTTAATCAGCACTACCCCTCTGTAATACTATGGTTGTATTTGGGTTCAATGCAAATTTTTCGCCATGTGACAATTTATTCATCGGGTGGGTCATAATTTGGCAAAGCCACAGGTGTCGGCAGTTACATCTTTTAAAACAGGTGTAACACCGACAAGAGGGGAAATGTTAATTTCAGTATACATGTTTGCCGAATTATTCTGTATAAAAGTTAAAATAAGTTCTGTAAATCAAAAGGCCATTTTGTTTTGGTAAAAGGACAAGGCGACCTCCATTGGGGGTCAGGTTCTTGTTCCTCAGTACCTAGAAAAGGCGGGAAAGTGGGAAGAGCAGGAATCTGACCTTGCCCAGCAACAGCTCCCTACAGAGACCAATGAGGGGAGGGGCCAGGGGCACTGGCTCTTGAGCTTTTGAGCTGTCAGAGGTGCAGGTGGCTGCTCTCTCTCCTGGTGCGGTACAATCTTGCCACTGGCTATGGGCCTGCAATAGCTACTTACTAATTAAGTTGGGGTTGTTTGTTTGTTGTTTTGGGAAAGCAAACTTGCATACACGGACCTGGTCCGATTAGTTAGATCAATCGTGCACTCAGGACGACGCAAAGCGGGTTAGGGTGGGAGTTAAGATAGGGATACGTACCTGTCTGTTTCATCTGTTGTCCACGGTCAGTGTTCACTACTGGCTTCTCTTTTCTGGATCCTGCACCCCTTTATCGCTGATGTCTGTAAAGATAGAACATCTTGTATTATAAGTGCCTGTGTGTTATTCCGAATCTCCAGAATCATTAATCCATTCCCCTTTCCATTCCTTCCTCTCCCCTTAGCAAATAAAGTGTTGTTGTTTTATTTTATAGCTTTGTGTGTGTGGAGTTCATTAAAGTCAGCACAAACTAAGCATTTAAAAACAATCCTCTAGCCCCAAAGGCAGCATTTCCGAAGACCTTTTCCACCCTGTTAAAATGGAAACCCCAGTGCGCCCTGCGCTGGGGCTCGGGGCAGACTTGCAGAAGGTTCCCAGCCCATCAGCCTGGCCTTTGAAGGTTTCTGACCTGAAGCAGGGTTTTGCAGCAGCAAGCAGAAGGAGCTCGGTGTTGTTCTGCAGGGCTTGTGGGCTCGGTTCTACTGTTGCGTCTCTAGGGGAACCGTGCCGGTATGTGTGCTCCCTGCCAGCCAATCCCTCCCCCGTTCCGCTGCAACAAACCGTGCAGGGCAATTACATGCAAAAAAATGCTGGGATTCAAATCAGTGGAACCCAACACAACCACCTTCTCCAAGTCCTTCCTCAAGTCTTCTGATGGCACCACCCCTATTGAGCTATTCCCTGCCACTGTTGCCAGCTCCAGGGAGCAGAGTTAAGGTGAATGATGGGGTAGGGTGTCCTTAACTCTGTATTTCCCAGTTTTCAGAGGGCTAAGTTTATCCCTGTTCCAGAAGGGCACGAGGCAGTGCTGGGCAACCTGAGATCCCTGTTATTTAACAGAGGAGAGGGGCATTGTGGGCGACTTCCCAAGAACTAAGGTGCTCACAGGGCCCAATCTTGGAATTAAGGCTCTCAACCCATTCCTGTTCTTCCATCAGCCACACAACTCCAGCCCGGGTTCTTCACCTCTCCGGGGAGGGGATTGGAAGCAAAATATATTCCAGATGGGCACAGGATCCCCTCCCAGCTGGCTTTAGTGCAGGCAGCAGCATGTGGGACACGGGGAAATCCTGGAATGGA